>NC_060123.1:685945961-686252419 GCF_021461395.2 Schistocerca americana | reverse complement strand
TTAATTAGCGTAAAAAACGGGCCACTGATAGCGCTCGATAGCGACCCACATGGGTTCTCTAGGATTTATGTCAGGCGAATTTGGTCGCCAAGACATCAAGGTTTCACTATAACGCTCCTCAAACCACAGTAAAGCGGTTCTGGCTTTGAGACATGGAGAATTATACTGCTGAAAGATGACATCGCCATTTGGGCAGATATCAAGCATGAAGGGATGCAGGTGCTTCACAGCTGTCAGCGTGTCTTTGATTACCACCACAGGTCCAACGCAAGCGCAGCAGAATGTCTCCCTTAGCAATATACTGCACCCACCACCCTGCGTCCGTGGTGCGCTGCACGTTTCGAGCCGCCGTTCACCTCGATGACGGCGTTTGAGGAGATGACCATTGGCCTAGTGTAGCAAAAGTGTGACTCACCCGGAGAGCCAACACGTTTCCATTGATCGTCGGTCGAATCCCGATGGTCCCATGTCCACGGGTACCGTAATTGACGGTGTCGTAGGGACAACATATGAACATGCAGGGATGGTCACCTACGGAGTTTCATGTTCAACAATTTACGATGCTACCTTACAGAGCAGAGAAGCCTCCGAACCCCACGATCTGTGAAGAGTCGTGGATGTCCAGCCATTTAGCGCCTAGTGGTGGTTTCGCTGTCCTTTCTGTAGATGCTCACGACAGTAGCACGTGAACATTCGAATAGCTTCGCCGTTCTCGTGATAATCGTTAACAGGATCTGTGTAATAATTATCTGGTGTTTTTCAAAGTAGCTTATCTCAATGGATTTCCCCATTTGCAGTCATAGGGTGACTCCCGTCCATATCTCCTCTTGTTACAGCGTCAAGTGCCCACAATGCCAGCAGGCGGCATCTAACGTCGCTGTGGGCTGTAGTAATGGCGTTTTCGTTTATCGCTGTATATCAGCACAGACATTCTAGGACAAGCAACTGCAAATAACAGAGCTGTGTCATGGTATTATAGAAAATGTTGATGTAGCTTTAAATCTTTCTTAACCCGGCCTGGCGGTCGGTCAACCAGAACACTCCGAGCTCAAGCCACGTGCTTCATAGCCCCAAGTGCACAATAGTTGTACAGAAAAGGGAAAAGGCACCGTAATATTTGAAAGTGAGAGAGTAGCGTATGGAATGGTTTAGTACCAGAACATTTCGGTGTCAAAGGATTTCATAAACGAGACCGAATTAAAAATTAAAATGCACATGACTGCGGTGAAACATCATAATGAACAAAGTGGAAGGGATTTGCTGGCGATGCGTGCAGTGCCCTTGTATGCTTCTGCCTTGCATTGTGTTTGATGTCCCACCAATCAACTCCAGATCTGTGACAACAAAACGAAGACAGTGCCGCGCGCTTTCACATTCAGCCGCGACTGGAAAGCCCGTCAAAGCTAACTCAGCCATAGCCTCAAAGACCAATGTGACCAATGCTTTACTTTGTTAATGCAGACCATCATGACAGCAGCCCATTGTGAGTCTGAAAGCTACCTGGTGGCCTAGCTGCCACGAGACTCAGTAACGAAAGTATTTCAACGGTGCAGAGACGAATGTGGAATCATCGTAGCGACGATACGAACCACATATGTTGAAACTCACCGGTATAAGCGAATCTGACAAAGGTCAGGTTGTTTCGGCCCAGTGCACATTGGGTTAGAATCCCGAAAATGTGAACATAAACGAAAAAAAATGTTGGAAATGAAGAAGTTTGCTTTAATAGGTAGGCTAGAGCTACGTTGCGACTACTGAATCCCGGTCCCAGAAGAGGCCAGCTGTTTCTTTGGAAGGTTGAATTTCGTTCAGATGAAATATTTCTGTTCATAAATCCCAGGCCGAAATGCAAAATGCCGGTACTTATACTGAGAAAACAGAACCGAAAATTTTTCGAAAATATGAATAAAAAGCATATGCACATATAATCATACAATGTCTGTTTGTATAACGTTGCTAATAAACTATTACAAAAAATATAATTACTAAGTATAAAGACAGAAATATATCAAAAATCTAAAAAGTACTATGTATAAAAGTATTATATTATTTCATATCGATAAGCTTCTCTGTGTTAAATTTGATTTTGTTAAATTGTATTTTACTGTTACATGTTTCTTAGATTAGATTAGATTCAGTTTTCGTTCCATAGACCAAAAAAATGAGATGATTCTCATGGGTGGGGAACATGTCAGAAAGTATAACATAAAAACATAAAACATTTGAATAGAATACTTAATGTCCTGATCACTTGTCAGGAAATTGTTGAAATAGGTGATTACAATGCGGTAAACTGTAACAGCTACTATTTACAGAATTAACGTGCTGTGAGAATGAAACATTGTTATGCAATATTAATAAATTTATCATACACAAAATACCTAATCTTGACTGTTGTTTATGAGTAAAAATGTCTGTTAGATTTCAGTTTTGACAGCATAGTCTCTGTTAAGATATTCATCTATAGAGTAGGAGTTGCCTATCAAAAAGTCTTTCAAACTCTCTTTAAACAGTAGTTTTTCTGAATCCATGTTTTTAATGTTGCTGGCAATTTATTGGAAATCTGTGTTCCTGAATAATGGACCCGTTTTTGGACCAACGTGATTTTAGGTCTTTATTTAGCTTGTTCTTATTCCTAGTATTTTCAACATATGTGGTTCATATCGTCGCTACGAGCTATTGGTTGGAAATTCAGATAATCACTTGCTACAAATTTCATTAAGGAACAGGTTTCTAAATGATGGTCTTGAATTTACACCCCAAATGATTCTTATCACACGCTTTTGCACCCTAATAAGTTTTACTCGGTTTGATAAGTTATCGCAGAATAATTGCTTCCGGAAACCATCTGTGAAGAAGGTGAAAGCTTTGTCTTGGAGGAACTGTTGCACCTGCAAAGGATTACAAGGAAACAGATGCTGAGGATGGTGAAGACGAGACAAACGCCAGTGAGAAAGAAGATGAAGGAGGAAATGGAGATGAAGAACAAGAACCACAACAGGAAGAAGATTAAGAAAGCTTATAAAATTTTAAATTTTTATTATTAATATAAATTTCCGGTAATAATGGCAGTAATAAGGCCAGTGATTAATGAAGTTTACCATTAAAATTATAAATGTTTACCGAAAACATTTTTGTCTACTTCATGAATTTTTTTCAGATTCTTTTCGCCATACTGGATGGACCGTCTGAATTTTTCAATTTTGACACAAAAATCGTTATCAGAAACATCATAAACCCCATTATAACTATCTTAGTCATATTGGAATAAAACTTTGCAGTCTTTTTCCAGATTTTCAGGATTCTGGCCCGCTGCGCAGAACCATCTCGAGGACCGCGTAATAATCGATTGGTCCTGTGCTGGTGTCGTGAACATTTATACAAAGTGGATGAAGGATGTAGAAACCATGTGTAGCTGAAATGTTATTGGATATCCCTTCCTCATCACGTAACATGAAGGTCGGATGCTTGCCCGATGTATGGAGTAGAATATACGGCGATCTGTGGCAGATCTGACAACAGAGTACAATGCCGGTGCTGGCGGAAGTGTTTTGGAGCGCACAGTTCAGCGGGTATTGTTGAACGTGGGGGCCGCAACAGGCGAACTCATTTCCATGTTGACTCTAAGACATCGTTAATTAAGACCGCAAAGAATTCTGTATCAATGCAGTTTCACCTTATATCAATGGAAAGCTTTCTCTTGGCTGGTTATTTCCCTGTTCCATGAATCATTTTGTACAATAAATCGTAACGATTTGGAACGAGTCATTTTACATTCCCATCCCAAGTTAATTTGTAAAACATTGCTACAGGCTTAACATTTATTGACCAATTACATTATTTTTTACTTATATTATATTACTTTTTATATTACAAAAGTGAATTAGCAATTCCTGCCCACCACATTTAACACATTACAATAATGGAAATTCTTCTACGAAACAAAAGTTCTCAACTACAAACTTTTTTAGTTAGATTTTTGCTGTCTCTCACATGATTTACATCTGTCAAGTCACAAAAATAGTTGCAACATCGTGCACACCCTGTGCTAAAGATAAGCTTAATGTGGAGTAATGAATGTCATTTTTCTTTTGGTATTGCTGTTATGTACATCATTGTTCCTTTTGAAGTGCAATGGAGTGTTCACACCACACTTCATGATGTAGTAAGTATACTGTGAAGCTCTAGTCAGAATGCCCAACTCCTGAAACAGATGCCTACAAGATGATTGTGTGTGAGCACCACAATTATTCTTACTGTACATTTCTGAGTGATAAGATTTTCTTTCTTAAAGATGAGCTACCCCAGAACATTACTCCATGGGACATTATTGAATGAAAATACGGAAAATATGTCAGCTTACTGATTTATCTTCATACAGGATCTGCAATGATCGAAGTGCAAATGTGGCTGAACTAATATGCTTTAGGAGTTCTAAAATTTGGTCAATTCTCATCAGTATGGATACCTAAGAATTTTGTAGTATCCATCCTAGTTATTATTTACTCTCCATGTATTCCACTTATCATTGGTGTAGTACCATAGAGGTGCAGAGCTGAACACGCTGTGTCTTTTTGAAACTGAGAGTGAGACCATTCGTGGTAATCGAGTCAATGATACTTTTTAGGACAAAGTTCCTCATTTCATTTACTTCTGTATGTATAATGAATCCATTAAAGGTGAATGATGTTTTTTACACCAGTTTGATTGTCTATTGTGGATAAGATGTCATTCAGGTGAACAGCTAACTGAGACATGCCATGCTTCATGAATGCATTCCGGATGGTGTAGTATCATTCTATGAGAGAAGTTAATCTAATCTTCCACGGAACCTGTGGTAGAAATTGGAGGTACTACGACTCATGCGGATTACACGAACATCCCCTGATGCTTGATGCCTTCCCTGACGGCGATGGTCTCCTCCAGTAGCATACCTGTTCATATCAGAAGACCTATAGTGATTTGAGGGGCATCATAACGAATTCACGTTGATCATTGCTCACAAACTTCCCCTAATATGTACACAATGAAATAAATCTTGGGCGCTATCTGGTGCCAGCTCTGCACCGACAAATTATCAGCCCATGACTTACGAGAGTTAAGAAACGGAAAATATGTCAGCTTACTGATTTATCTCCCGACAAGACATCTGGTGCCACGTATCTCTGGAAACCTACCAAGGAAGGGGTGAATCCACGCCTCGCGGAATCGCTGCTGTATTGCAGTCCAATGATGGACCATCACACAATTAAACGAGTCCTCATAATGTTTTAGGTCATCAGCAAGGAGAAATCCCATCGAGCGCCAGTATGTGGATCCTACAAAAATGTGCAGGGAACGAAGGAATGGAAAATGGTCTCAGTTCATTTCACCGAGTCTTTAAGAAAGAAGTGGAAATTTGCAGATGGCGTGCGGCACCTTCTTATCGACTGTCGACAAGTATCGTTAGAAGCAGCATCGAGCAACTGCGACTGATGCTGGAGACAATTCATAAAGTTTCTCTGTTTCTGACGTGTGAAGAGTAGGCGGAGGGCATTATTAACGCTATCAATGATTTTGCTAGTGGAAGATTGTTCCTGATTTGCTATGTACAAGTTATCTGATTACAAGAAAGAAACAAAGATAAAACTGGTGAAACTGTTTCATTGACTAGTGAGAGTTGTTTTAATCAATAGTGGAAACCTCCGCTACAGAAAAGGTAACCTGATGCTTGCAGCTGTGTACAGAATAACGCAAATACCCAAGGCAGTCGCAATAAAATAAAATGTTATCTAGTTTCACATTTCACGTGAAAATCCGAAGACTGAAGGTAAAACAGTCCTCGTGATTAGTCAGAATCTATATGCTCTTCAAATGTGTTCGTTAAAACTCGACGTTCAGACTATGAGTGGACACCAGAAGACTCACGATGAAGATTTCATCAGAAGAGCATAAACAGTGACTTTTGCAGGATAATTTCGAAAGGAAATACGATATGGCCTAATGATCTAGACGTGTTCAGCTTCAATAACAACGACAACGACTACCTGAAGACATGTGACAGACATCTCCTCAGACAGCTTTATAAATTTTATATACTGCACGGATAAGTGTAGGTGCCGTATTTCTCACCATCGATGCGACTGATGCATAGAGACTGCATGCAGACAACAATGTAGTGTTTGCACAGAGTGGAAACGTCTGGCCATAACCTCAAAAACGCGCGTTTTTGTAGTTCTTGTCAGATCTTCAGTCCGACGATTGATTTAATGCAACACTACGCGCTGTTCTATCTTGTACAAACCTCTTCACCTCTAAATAACTATTGACAGCTACATTCATGTGAACCTCCTTATTGTAATCATGCATACTTCTCCCTCTGGAATATTTACCTGGCAGGTTTCATTACGAAACTGATGATCACTTGAGACCCCAGGATATGGCCTATCAAACAATCTCTTCTTTCATTCAACAATGTAGAAAAAGATAGATTGCTACTCACCGTAAGGATGACACGCTAAGTTGCAGACAGTCACAATAAAAATACTCTTACACACGAGATTTTGGCTGCAGTCTTTGTTGGAAAAAGAGAAAGAAACACCATTCATTCACACAAGCACATACACATGGCCGCCAACTCCGGCAGCAACTATGACATGGGATGGAAGCATCAGTCTGGAGGAGGGAGGGGAGAGGGCCAGAATAGCAGTCTATGGGTTGGGGATGCCAGCAGTGTTCTCTGGCGGAGTGTGCAGGACTAGATTGTCAATGCGTGGTATATCAGGAGGTTGTGGGGCAGGGAGGTGCGTAATACAAAAAAAATAAAAAAAAGGTGGGAGGGAGATGGGCAGGTGCAAGGTGCATTTGCAGACAAAAGATAGTTGAAGATGAGAATAGGGAGGAAGTGATAGGACAAAGGTGTGGAAACTGTTGGGCGGAGGAGGCTGCTGCAGGTTGGGACTGGGATAATTACGGGAGTGGAGAATGTGTAGTAAGAATAACTCCCATCAGAGCAGTTCAGAAAAGATGGCGATGGAGGGTAGGATCCAGATGGCTCATGTAGTGAAGCAGCCATTGAAATCCAGCATGTTATGTTCAACTGCATGTTGTGCCACTGACTGATCTACTTTGCTCTTGGTCACAGTTTGGCCTTGGCCATTCATGCATGCGGACAGCTGGTTGCTAATCATACCAATATAAAAAGCTATGCAATAATTGCAGCGGAGCTGGTAAATGACATAGCTATTTTCAGAGGTGCCCTGATCACTGATGGGGTAGAATAAACCTCTGATAGGAATGGAATGGAATGCTGGACGGGTGGGTTGGGCTGTTTTTGCACCTGTGTCTTCTTGGCAAAGGGCCAAGGTTTGGGGTTGAAAGTGTCATAGGGATGGACTGCGATGTTGTTGAGGTTGGGAGGGTGGCGGAATACCACTGTAGGAGGGTTCAGAAGGATCTCAGGTAGGATGTCCCTCATTTCAGGGTATAACGATAGGTAATCAAAGCCCTGGCGAAGTTATTCCAGTACACGTGGTACTCGGTGATGAAGGGGGCACTCCTTGGTTCTTAGAGGTGGTGGGAGGATTGGGGTGTGAGGGGTTTCAGGTTGTTCCATATATTTCTTTTTTCCCCATTTCGATTAATATCTCGTAGCTAGTTATTCGATCTGTCAGCGAAATCTTCAGCGTTCTTCTGTAGCACCACATTTCAAAAGCTTCTATTCTCGTCTCGTCTGAGCTGTGTATCGTCCACGTTTCAGTGTCGTAGAATGCGGCACTCGAAACAAATACCTTCAGGGAAGATTTCCTAAAACTTAAGTTTGTAACAGATGCTAACAAATTCCTCTTTTTCAGAAATGATTTTTTTGCTATTCCCAGTCCATATTTTATGTAATCTTTACTTCTTCCCGCATCAGTTATTTTCCTGCTCACTTAACAAAACACATATACCATTTGTAGTGTTGCATTTCCTAAGATAATTCTTTTAAAATTATCTAATTTAATTCAACTACTTTAAATTACACTTTTTTTACTTTTGTCGATGTTCGCATTGTTATTTCTTATCAACGCATTCTCCGGTCCGTTCAACTGCTCTTCTAAGTCCTTAGTCGTCTCATACAGAATTGAAATGTCATTGGTAAACCTCAAGATTTAATTTCTTCGCCCTGAACTTTAATTCCTCCTTACAAATTTCTTCTTGGTTTCCTTTACTGCTTCCTCAGTGTACGGGTCGAATGAAGTCAGTGATGGGATACAGCCATATGTCAGTTCGTTCTCAACCACAGCCTTCCTGTCATGTCTATCAATTCTAATATCTGCAATCTTGTTTCTGCACAAGTTATAAAGAACCTCTCGCTCCCTGTATTTTATTCTTGCTCTCTTTCATTTCAAGACGTGATACTTCGCATAACCACGAGAATCCGGAAGAGGTGGCGGCATTAAATGCAGACAAAAGATACATGTCACATATTATACATTATCTGGAATTTCCGAAGACAAGAATAATAAAGAACAGGGAGAGAAAGTTTATTTGTAACATGTATGGAAACCGGACATGAAAGGGAGGCTGTAATTAAGAAAGGGTTCATAAAAGTTAAAATACCTTACGGTTTGCCAGTGATATCGTAATTCTGCCAGTGACAGCAAAACGGTCGTAGATCATTTTAATGTAGAATGAAATTTTCACTCTACAGCGGAGTGTGCGCTGATATGAAACTTACTGGCAGATTAAAACTGTGTGCTGGACCGACACTCGAACTCGGGACCTTTGCCTTTCGCTGGCAGGTGCTCTACCAACTGAGCTACCCAAGCACGACCCACGCCCGTCCTCACAGCTTCAATTTCGTCACTACTTCGTCTCCTACCTTCCAAACTTCTCAGGTGCTTTCCTGTGAACCTTGCAGAAATAGCACTCCTGGAAGAAACGATACTGCGAAGACATGGCTTAGCCACAGCCTGGGGTATGTTTCTAGGATGAAATTTTGACTCTATAGCGGTAGGAGACGAGGTACTGGCGGAATTGAAGCTTTGAGCACGAGGCGTGGGTCGTGCTTGGGTAGCTCAGTTGGTAGAGCACTTGCCCGCGAAAGGCAAAGGTCCCGAGTTCGAGCCTCGGTCCGGCACACAGTTTTAATCTGCCAGGAAGTTTCACTTTAATGTAATTAATAGTGTTTCAAGAAGAGATTATGAGATGACAAATAAAAGTAAAACAAGGGTGAATGAATTAAATCTCGTGGTGTTGAGGGAATTACATTGAGACATGAGAGTTCGGTGTTCGGTTACTCTGGCAGCAAAACAAGAGACTGCGGAATCCAAGAGAGTATAAGAGATAAGGTGTGGCAGTAGCAAGAAAAGGTTTTCTGAGAAATAGAAATATTTTCACACATAACATACATTTGAGTGTTACGAAATCTTTGATGGAATTATTTTTTTGAAGTGGAACTTGGACAATAAACGCTTCAGAGAAGAAAAGAGTAGAAGCTTTTTGATATGCGATGTTACAAAAGAATTATGGGGATTAAATGCGTAAAGTGAGCAGATTCTGAAAGGATACTGAATTGAATCGGGAGTAATAGAAGGAACCAGTTGGTTGGCTAGATCCTGGGGCATCAACATATAGTTGATGTGGTAATGGTGGTGTAATCTTACGCCCTATCTTGTGACTTGTGCAAGTAGGAATTTTAATTAGATTCTTCAGTTAAATATCTTTGCGTTGTATATCTGACGTAAGCAGATCATCAGATATCAAAACAATGATAAACGTATTCATCTGACTACGGAATTAAACAAAGATACCAACGAACTCAATTTATTACATATGTACATAATCAAATTCAGAACAAAGAAATGGAATGAAAATTAAACATGTAGAATAGTAGACAGGAGACCTGGAACGTGAGTCAAGTGAACGCGTATCTGGACGAAACATTTACAGTCGTTGGAATCGTACCATGATAGCTGCAGATCAGTGGATAAGATAAAAATACTACATAAAGGACATGCGGGTGCATCTATTGCCAGAGTTGAAAGCATGTTGTACCTCCAATTGTAAACAAGTGTTCGGCCTGTAGCTATATATTACCGAACGTCGATATAGATTATTCATCTTGCCTTACAGTTCGCCTCGCTGTTGTGGCTGGATATCGCCACACTCATAATCTGCAAGTGGCGGCTGACGTGGCTGCAAACTCAGTCATTGGCTCTGCACCAACAACGTTTCTCTCTTTCTCTGCCTTCCTTCAACTTGGCCAGATGATAGTCTCTTATCCTAGACGAGGCTGGAGAAGTGCTATGGAAGTGAAGTCCGTCCATCAAGACATCAGCCTGGGAAGAAGCCTGCCCCAGAAGCAACTTTCTGCAGAGTGCTTCCGGCAAGGGAAATTCGGTGCTCTCCATTTTTCGGTTCAAAAATGGTTCAAATGGCTCTGAGCATTATGAGACTCAACTGCTGAGGTCATTAGTCCCCTTGAACGTAGAACTAGTTAAACCTAACTAACCTAAGGACATCACAAACATCCATGCCCGAGGCAGGATTCGAACCTGCGACCGTAGCGGTCTTGCGGTTCCAGACTGCAGCCCCTTTAACGGCACGGCCACTTCGGCCGGCCCATTTTTCGGTGTCGCGTAATTTGTGATGGGCTAGATAGTAAATCTTGTGTTTTGTTACAAATAAGAAGTTATCTTACAGAACGCTAATGTCCCTCTATTACTCATATCTCAGCGATTAACCATTAAAAAAAAACTTGTTAGTATTGATGCTACAAAAAGTCTCCATATTACTCCATCTTCCTGCCTATTTTCGTGCGCTGACCATCGGGAATGATCTGGGGTGACACAGTCGCACTTCTTACTCCAAGTTGTAAATTATTTACATGGACTGCTCGTAACATTTTTTACATTTCTTCAACAATTTGGTTTTGCGGCACATAGAAGAGGTGCTGGCGTCTGCGCTGTGGCCCTAAACTTTCTGTTCCCATGCCACCTTCTATGAAGTTTTCTTAACAGCCCGAGTGTTTGAGCGAATTTTGAATGCCTGTTTTTTTTTAATAGTGGCAGTTATTCCTGGAGACTGCTGTTAAGCAGTATGTATCACGCGATCACACAGCTTGCTAAAGACAGTCTGTGTTCAAAAATGTTTCAAATGCCTCTGAGCACTATGGGACTTAACTGCTACGGTCATCAGTCCCCTAGAACTTAGAACTACTTAAACCTAACTAACCTAAGGACAGCACACAACACCCAGCCATCACGAGGCAGAGAAAATCCCTGACCCCGCCGGGAATCGAACCCGGGAACCCGGGCGCGGGAAGCGAGAACGCTACCGCAGGACCACGAGATGCGGGCCACAGTCTGTGTTGTTCTCGCACATCCTGGAGATGTAATCTGCATTGTTTGTCTTTGAACGGCCTGACACACCTGCATGGTGGGTCCCTTCACAAGATGAGTCGATCGGCTTTTCAGCGAGTGGGGGTGTGGGACTGATTCCCTACAGTTTTTGGCGCTGCAACGTTTCCCTCATTCTCCGCAGAGACTATCTTGCTTCCATAGCGACTTCCCCTTTAGCAGTGCATTCAGTTTGATATGGTAAATTATAAATTTACAGGGCGACAATTATTGAACTATATGAAAAAAGGATGTATTAGTTACAAACTACGACTTTATTTAACATGTAAGCGTCAATACAGATACTCGTATTTAGGTTATGACATGGTTCAAATGGCTCTGAGCGCTATGGAACTTAACTTCTGAGGTCATCAATCCCCTAGAACTTAGAACTACTTAAACCTAACTAACCTAAGGACATCACACACATCTATGCCCGACGCAGGATTCGAACCTGCGACCGTTGCGGAGAATATAGCGGCCAGTCGAAGCCCACGCCAGTGACTTGTGGGTACGCGAGAGCCAGAATGTGTTCCCCAAATTTCTACTGTTTCGATGGGGTCGAGCTCCATCTTCCATGAACCACATCTTGTCGAAATCAAGGTCAAAACCTCCGCAAACCGTTCGGTAGTCATAATGCCATCAAGGCATACCGCACCGATTATTCTGTGACTGGACACTACGCACCTCACAGTCACTCATTGAGGGTGAAGAGACTTCTCGATCGCCAAACGTAGATGCTACGTCCCCAAAGTGTGCCAATCTTGCTTATTGACTAACACATCCAAATTAAAGTGGGCTCCGTCTCTAAACCAAACCATACAGCGCATGCTAATTCCCATAATGCTCCGCAGCCAACGGTGCAATTTGAACGACCTAACGCAAACCACTCAGAAGCTATTACTATTTTATTTCATATAGTTCAATAATTGGCACCCCGTAAGTATCGCCAATCACTGGCAGTGATTCACATTTAATTATGCACTGGGGATTAATTTACTCCGATTAGATTTGACTTTTCCTTTTCGGTTTTACATAAGTTATGGTATAGATTGGAAAGAATAAAACGGTCGTGTAAGAGAGAGAAGCGTCTGAGTGTATGTGTGTGTGTGTGTGTGTGTGTGTGTGTGTGTGTGTGTCTGCATGTGTGTGCGTGTGTGTGTGTATGGGTCTGTGTGTGGGAGTGTGTATGTGAGTTAGTATGTGTGTGAGAGTGCAAAAGATAGGGAGTCCGTGGCTCGAAAATGGTAAGCAGGTTCAGATCGATGTATTAAGTTTGTGGATAAGTTCGTACCGGTCTTCCACGTTTTAGAAATACAACAGACACACATAACAGCGACTTGTCATGAATATTATATTATCTTTCACTAGATACAACAAATCTGCTCACGCTGAGGTAGCTCCTCGAATGTGCGACTGTACAAATCACGTGTTTTTGAGGCGAAGAATTCGTCGAGCCATGTTGGGAGCGCATTTTCATCCGGAAAGAAAGTTCCTTCAAAAACTGGTTCAAATGGCTCTGAGCTCTATGCGACTTAACTTCTAAGGTCATCAGTCGCCTAGAACTTACAACTAATTAAACCTAACTAACCTAAGGACATCACACACATCCATGCCCGAGGCAGGATTCGAACCTGCGACCGTTGCGGTCGCTCGGCTCCAGACTGTAGCGCCCAGAACCGCACGGCCACTCCGGCCGGCAGAAAGTTCCTTGTAGGTTGTTCGAAAGAGAGCGGAAAAGGCGAAAATCTGAGTGCCCAAGATCAAGTAAATAATCTATTTGCAGAATGACTTCCTAACCCCACTGCTGCAAAGCTGTTTTTGTCAGTCTATCAGAATGCAGGCGGGTGATGGAGTGAAATAGCATCGCTTCACGCATTCGTCCTACTCGTTGTTCTTCGACTGCGTCTGCAAGACATCACAGTTGTTGAAAACAAAATGTCAGCAGGCGTGGTTACACGTAGGGGAAGCATTTCGTGTTACACCACACCGTCTCTGTTCCACCCGATTCATAACATTATTTATTATCTTTTTTTTTTTTTGGACTCGTAGGTCTTCGCATGGAGAGTTGCTGCTTTGTTTGGGCTCAGTCATGCCTTCTTCTCCTTGTGCTAGCATAAAGACACCATTTCCTTCACTAGTAAAGATCCAGGATAGGAATGGTCGGTGTTTTTCACGAGCCAATGGACGACGAGCAAGCGCAGACGACACCCGCTGATTTTCGTGACTTTTACTTACAGCGTACAATAGCCAAACACCCGATGTTAGCCATACGCCTGATGTCTGAATGTAAATGTAGAACGATGGTGGAATGGTCACAGCTTTGTAACATTTGCCAATTCTCGAGTACAATAACGTGAATCATTGTGCTTAAACTATATTCATGAAACTCCAGAAGTCTTCCTGAATGTGGAGAGTCACCAATTTCAAAACGATCCTCCTTAAAACGAGAAAAGCATTTTCGTTCCGTGATATATCCAATGGCATTTTCCCCAAACAGGGTGCAAATGTTTCTGGCTGCCTCATCTGCTGTCATTCCTCTATTGAACTCAAAGAGAAGAATATGTCGGAAATATTCTGATTCCTGCACTTGAGTCTCCATGTTCTAACGTCCACAGTTGCACTCACTATTTCCAAATGATAAAATGACAGTATGTAAGCTGACATAGCAACAGTGAACTACAGATAAAAGTTGACAATGGATAAATAAACCTGTAACAACGGGAATACCAACACTCAGAACAGAAAGGCTACCAACTTACGCACCAATCTAATAAATTGTGGGAATTATGCAGAAATTAAGTGAATAGCAGAGGACAGACCGGCACGGAGAACTACATCAGACCAGCCTTCGGGCTGAAGACCACAACGAGAACAAGTTACTGCCGTCATGCGCCGTGTGGGCTGTAAATACATCTCCGCTTTGTACATCGATAACTGTACTTATGAACACAGCGATAATTTACGCGTGCACACACACGGTGAGTGGGTTAGTTACGGTGACAAGGAGAGGCTGGGTGTGCACATGGTTTGCTAAAAATACGGAACGAAAATAAATGTTTATTGCCCTGAGCGTGAATACAGGGCGCCCCAGAAGGAACGCTCAATGTTCAGTGGTTCGACCGGAACGACCATTTGAAGAACTAAACTTCATGTGGACGTGTGCACTGTTCCTCATGGCTCCCATTATAGATTTTCTTTGTTATTCATTACGTTAACAAGTTTACACAGCCAATAAAATTCTTCTGGTATGTTGACCGCACTGCCACCGTATAAAATTGTTCGAAGAATTATATTGGCAGTCACAACGTCTGCGGAAGGAAGCCTACGCTTACATTTAACTAACCTATTTGGCCAGGGAGTACATAGATTTACACACACGTACATACATAGAACAGTTAGTAAACGTTACATCTTGCCTTTTACAGCTAATCAATTAGAAAGTGCCAAAATACGTCTCTGTAACACTTTCACGTCTACATCACATTATAGCTATTCTTCCTGCACGGATTGTTGTACTGTACGTTCAGAAGAAAGATAGGAACTTGAAACCCTTGTGCTAACAATTCTGGTAAATACACTGCTATAAGGAACTCGCCAGGTCTGAAAGCGCTGACTCGTCAGCAACAGAAACACCGCAATCACAGAAGCCGTAAACATACAGCATATGATCATTTTGAGGTTGAAGTTCTTTTGTCTGTGTTTGCCTTAACAATAACATATGTTATTGTATTATTATATGTAAATAGTAATTTTTGCGTAAATGTTTTACCCACATTAAGTTGTATACATTTGTAGGTGACAAACTGTAAAGAAAAACTCTAAATAAAAACAGACACTGTAAAAACGTAATACAGCACGAAAACCACATCATGTGGTAAGAAGGTATGAATACACAATTTTATGTGCTCTTCAGAAAGCTGTAATTACGATTTAGAATCTAATATTTATATGTATTTAAGCAGAAAAACATCCTTTATGAGTAACAGCTATAATAGTCAAAAAACCACTGATGATGCTGCAACTGCAGTGAAACATGTTTGGTACAAAAAACGAAATGGTGTTTTGCTAATGGCGGACCCCACCCAAAAACATATTTATACAATATATGCGCTAATTTTTCATTAGCGTCGTTGTGTTGCAACTTAGCCGGAACATTTAGAACCACAGCTAAGCAATATTTCTCTCTGATGCACGCTCAGTCCCTCGCACTACTTCATCCACAACATACCCTGGACAACTGAATGCTCGTTTGGCTAGTTTGAAGACGCAAAGTCATTCCGAGCAAAGAGATTGAAAGTAACTAGGTAGATTGGTCTGGAATAAAACGTCAATGAGTTTTGGTGGTTAAGACACATAAGTGCAATCCACGAGTCGAAAAACAAACATACATTAAATGCAGTCTATCTATGGAATCATACTGAATAGCGCATATGCAAATATTAAGGTTTTTCGCTTCATATGTACGGTCCTGTCATATTCATTAATACTGACCACTCTCCTGGGACACTCCGTATAATGTCAGCTGAACAGGACGAACCCAAATTCCACCAAGAATGTCCAGGACTTTGTCCAGAGTTATTTTCTGAGTATTTTGGTTAAGGGGTCCGTGGCCACCGTTATGCAACAATAATGTAATGCCTGTTCGCTTCTGTCTCGCGTTTTTCAGCCGGCGTTAGTCTGATGATTTTTCTGACGTTTCGTCAGCACCAATGGCAGGAATTGTCAAAGTTCCACCCTGCATTGCTGGTGGTGGATTGGAGCAGAGCTCGCGGCCGCAAACTATTGGTACCTTGCGCGCCAACGCCCAAGGGCTTCTCCGTAGTAATTTTCGGTGCGGTCCCCTTGCTACCTGCGATGGTCGTTCGCTGCAGCACAGGAAGCCAGGATCCATTTACCTTGACGCTTTCCTCTTTCTTGTTGAAGTTATTCTAGTGTTTCTGTATTTGTATAGCTTCTCTGAACAAGCGGGTGTGATACGCATATGTTCTGAGATCCTGGTGTTGATATCTACATCTATCTACATCTACACTCCGCAAACCACCTGAAGGTGTGTGGCGGAGGGTACCTTGAGTACCTCTATCGGTTCTCCATTCTATTCCAATCTCGGTATGACACTGTGTGGGGTCTAATCTCTCTGATTTTATCCTCATGCTCTCTTCGCGAGATATACACTGGAGGGAGCAATATACTGCTTGACTCCTCGGTGAAGGTATGTTCTCGAAACTTCAACAAAAGCCCGTACCGAGCTACTGAGCGTCTCTCTTGCAGAGTCTTCCACTGGAGTTTTTCTATCATCTCCGTAACGCTTTCGCGATTACCAAATGATCCTGTAACGAAGTGCGCTGCTCCCCGTTGGATCTTCTCCATCTCTTCTATCAACCCTATCTGGTACAGATCCCACACCGGTGAGCAGTATTCAAGCAGTGGGCGAACAGGTGTACTGTAACCTACTTCCTTTGTTTTCGGACTGCATAGCTTAGGATTCTTCCAGTGAATCTCAGTCTGGCATCTGCTTTACCGACGATTAATTTTATATAGTCATTCCATTTTAAATCATTCCTAATCCCTACTCCCAGATAATTTATGGAATCAAATGCTTCCAGTTGCTGACCTGATATACTGTAGCTAAATGATAATGTATTTTTCTTTCTATTCACAGCACATTACACTTGTCTACATTGAGAATCAATTGCCATTCCCTGCACCATGCGTCAATTCGTTGCAGATCCTGCTGCATTTCAATACAATTTTCCATTGTTACAACCTCTCGATATACTACAGCATCTGCAGAAAGCCTCAGTGAACTTCCGGTGTTATCCACAAAGTCATTTATATATATTGTGAATTGCAAGGGTACTACGACACTCCCCTGCGGCACACCTGAAATCACTCTTACTTCGGAAGACTCCTCTCCATTGAGAATGACATGCTGCGTTCCGGTATCTAGGAACTCTTCAATCCAATCACACAATTGGTCTGATAGTCCATATGCTCTTACTTTGTTCATTAAACGACTGTGGGGAACTGTATCGAACGCCTTGCGGAAGTCAAGAAACACGGAATCTACCTGGGAACCCGTGTCTATGGCCCTCTGAGTCTCGTAGACGGATAGCGCGAGCTGGGTTTCACACGATCGTCTTTTTCTAAACCCATGCTGATTCCTACAGAGTAGATTTCTAGTTTCCAGAAAAGTCATTATACTCGAACATAACACGTGTTCAAAAATTATACAACTGATCGACGTTAGAGATATAGGTCTATGGTTCTGCACATCTGTTCGACGTCCCTTCTTGAAAACGGGGATGACCTGTGCCCTTTTCCAATCCTTTGGAACGCTACGCTCTTCTAGAGACCTACGGTACACCGCTGCAAGAAGGGGGGCAAGTTCCTTCGCGTACTCTGTGTAAAATCGAACTGGTATCCCATCAGGTCCAGCTGCTTTTCCTCTTTTGAGCTATTTTAATTGTTTTTCTATCCCTCTGTCATCTATTTCAATATCTACCATTTTGTCATCTGTGCGACAATCTAGAAAAGGATCGACAGTGCAGTCTTCCTCTGTGAAACAGTTTTGGAAAAAGACATTTAGTATTTCGGCCTTTAGTCTGTCATCCTCTGTTTCAGTACCGTTTTGGTCACAGTGTGTCTGGCCATTTTGTTTTGATCCACTTACCGCTTTGACATAAGACCAAAATTTCTTACGATTTTCTGCCAAGTCAGTACATAAAACTTTACTTTTGAATTCGTTCAACGCCTCTCGCATAGCGCTCCTCACACTACATTTTGCTTCGTGCAATTTTTTTTTGTGTGCAAGGATTTGGCTATGTTTATGTTTGCTCTGAAGTTCCCTTTGCTTCCGTAGCAGTTTTCTAACTCGGTTGTTGTACCACGGTGGCTCTTTACTATCTCTTACAATCTTGTTTGGCACATACTCATCTAATGCATATTGTACGATGATTTTGAACTTTGTCCACTGATCCTCAACACTATCTGCACTTGGCATAAAACTTTTGTGTCGAGCTGTCAAGAAATTTGCTTTTTGTCACATTTGCTAAACAGAAAAATCTTCCTACCTTTTTTTAATATTTCTATTTACGGCTGAAATCACCGATGCTGCAACCGCTTTATGATCGCTGATTCCCTGTTCTGCGTTAACTGTTTCATATAGTTCGGGTCTCTTTGTCACCAGAAAGTCTAATATGTTATCGCCACAAGTTGGTTCTATGAGAGTTGGCAATACTCCCTTAGGATTTAAAGGTTGGCTACAGCGCGCATACACAAGCTCTGGAATCTAAGATATTGTTGTCGCGCCTCGCAGCGCAAGGGTAACTAGTGGCAGTTTGGAGGCCAGTGTAGGAGCCCGCCTGCTGTGGTGCGCACGTGTGTTGGGCGAGGGGCCGTCGCCGAGCTGCCGTACTGCCGAGTCCGCCAGCAGCGACACAGGATTTGGTATTTAGTTGATATTTTTTATAATTTGCAGCGCGCTTATTAATTTAAAGAAAAGGGTTTGTGAATGTGCGTAGCAGCAGACGGTAATATTGGTAATGATAGGAGTTGAATTCTTAAGGGGAAACCATTGTTAGTTTAAGTATTGATTTTTGTCATTGATTTCTTTTGTAATTGTCAGGGAATTGTTTCACTATGTATTCAATTGAGAAGTATTTCAGTCTGTCTCAAGAGTTTGATTAATTTGTAATAGTGCTTTAATGCCACTGGAGGCAGATTTACAAACGAAGCGATTGTTCAAAGAGCTTCTAGCGTTTTGTTAATTGAATGAGAAAGAATCGCTTTCAGAATATAGTTTTTTATTTGGGTTACCATTTATCGAGTTTAGATTTGACCAAACCCTTTCTCTTGAATTATATGTAGTTGTAGTAAGCAGCAGCAACTGCAGGAGCCGCCATACAGAACATGCATTGCACTCATCGTGTTTTTGTTAAATAATGGAATGCAGCAGATCAAGCAGTGGCAGCAGAAAGACCAAGTAAGGTATTTGTTGCGCACAGCACCAACAAAAAAAAAATAAAAGTTTTGGCGATCTCTGTAATAGTGAAGTTAACAAGAGTACAAGCACGAGATTTTCAGTAGAAAACACGAGATAAGAACATATAGGGCTCGCGACTTTCAACTGTTTCAAATAGTTCGGGTCTCTTTGTCACCAGAAAATCTGATATGTTATCGCCACGAGTCGGTTCTCTGTTTAACTTCTCTAGGTAGTTTTCAGAAAATGCACTTCAAAAAACTTCACTGCATTTTTTGTCCCTGCCACCCGTTATAAACGTTTGAGTCTCCCTGTCTATATCTGGTAAATTATAAATCCGTACCCAAAACTATAACATGGTTAGAAATCTACTCGAAATATTTTCCAAATTTTCCTTCAGGTGTTCTGCCACAACAGCTGCTGAGCCAGGGGACCTACAGAGACATCCAATTACCATGTTTGAGTCTGCTTTGACCGTGACCTTCACCCATATTATTTCACATTTTGGATCTCCGTTAATTTCCTTCGATACTATTGCACTTTTTTTCGCTATAAACACGCCTCCCCCTTCACTGTCCAGCCTGTCTCTGCGGTATACATTCCAACCTGAGTTTAGAATTTCATTACTGTTTACATCTGGTTTCAGCCAACTTTCTGTCCCTAGTACAATGTGGTCGTTGTGACCGTTTATTAATGAGAGCAGTTCTGGGACCTTTCTATAGAAGCTCCTGCAGTTTACTATTACCAAATTAATATTGTCATTCCCTGTTGCGTTTTGCCTGCTGCTGCCTTGTCGCGTCTCAGGAGGCGTCTTGTCGGGCCTAAGGAGGGCATTCTCTAACTTAAAAAACCCACATGTGCACAAGTACTCCCCTACCCTTGTAGCCGCTTCCTGTGTGTAGTGTACGCCTGACCAATTCAGGGGGACCCTACATTTCTCCACCCGATAGCGGAGGTCGAGAAACTTGCACCCCAGATCTCCGCAGAATCGTCTGAGCCTCTGGTTTAAGCCTTCCAATCGGCTCCATCTGATTCCACCTCGCGAGTGAGCCATTCCGCCTTCACGTCTGTGATGACTTAGTTGTCGACGCAAGTTAACTCCTATGTTTCCTTCCTTCGTACTGGATAAATATCAATTTCTACTGAATCTATCACTGACATTACCGCTATTTTATTACTGTGTCTATTGTGACTTGGCAAGACAGCCAAGTCACTGGGAGGTAGCCGAAAGGCACGTGTTAAAGCTCACGCACACTGGCGTGAGGTCTGGAACAATTAAAGGAGTTGAGTCTAACAAATAAAGTACGTAGTTGCTTGAATACTTAACTTTAATCCATAATTGGAGAACATCGCTCTTGATGATACATAATTATAATCTCAATATAAACTGGTAATGGCGCCTTGCTTGGTCGTAGCCAATGACGTAGCTGAAGGCTATGCTAACTATCGTCTCGGCAAATGAGAGCGTAGTTTGTCAGTGTAGCATTGCTAGCAAAGTCGGCTGTACAACTGGGCGAGTGCTAGGACGTCTCTCTAGACCTGCCGTGTGGCGGCGCTCGGTCTGCAATCACTGACATTGGCGACACGCGGGTCCGACGTATACTAACGGACAGCGGCCGATTTAAAGGCTACCACCTAGCAAGTGTGGTGTCTGGCGGTGACACCACATTCCTCCCCCGCAAATCGGCGAACGGTTGTGTTACAAGGCTTCCGCCCGCCGTGGGGAGGACCCCATGTTGTATGCGACAAGGTGGGGAGCATAACAACAGGCGAGGCTGTGCCACCTGCACCCTGCCATTCGGTCCGAGGGGAGCTAGGAAACACCTGAAAACCTAGTCCAGGGTGCACGCCAACATGCGGTGTATGCGCCTGTAGAGAGACAGGAGGGGCCGAAGGGTTGACCTCCATCGCGTCGGGGTACCCGACGGGCGAAGACGCCTTCTGGTCCGGAGCGGGCAAGAGTTCCATGTCGGAGGACAGCTCGTCATGGGAAGCGGTCGGCGGCGCGTGACCCAGGGAGGCGCCGGCGGGAGGACCGGAGGCGGCGGCGGCGCGTCGCCATGGGGCAAAATGGAAGGCATCGTCGGTAACACCTGGGGATGAGGCGAGCGAGTAGATGGGTCCCCATGGCGCTGATATGACGGCACCGTCGCTGAAAGCAGACGGGGAGCGGCAGAACCCGCGCGACGACAGAGGCGCAGCTGGTTGAGATGCCGACGCACCACACCAGAGGCCCCCAAAACCAGATACACAGCGCGGCCGAGGCAGCGAAGAATGCGCCCTGCGAGCCAACGCCGTGAACCGCGATAGTTGCGATAGTATACAACGTCGCCTGGAGTAAAAGCAGGTGGCTGCCGCTGCACAGGAACCTGATGCGGCGGATGTAGCAAAGACATCAAGGTTCGATGAGGACGACCGTGGAGCAACTCAGCCGGCGAGCGACCATCTCGGGGCTGAGAGCGATACGAGGACAAGAAGAGCAATAACGCGTCCTCCCGAGAATGCAACTCGTTCAACTTCAACATCTGTGACTTGAAAGTTAGAACCAATCGTTCAGCGGCACCGTTTCACCGTTTGACTGAGGCGAAAACGGCGCGGATGTCAGATGTTGAATACCATTGGCCTTGCAGAATGACTGAAATTCTGCGGACATGAATTGTGGGCCATTGTCGGAAACAATAGTCTGTGGAAGACCTTCAATGCAAAAGATAGGGGATAACGCTTGGATGGTGGTAGATGACGTCGTGGAAGACATCCGGACAACAAAAGGAAAATTACTGAAAGAATCTACCACAACCAACCATCGAGCATTCCAGAATGGACCAGCAAAATCGATGTGTAAGCGTTGCCAAGAGGAAGTGGCTTTCAGTCATGCAAAGAATTTCCGCGGTGGTGCGGATTGTTGTGCGGCACGCGCCATGCAAGAAGAGCACATATTCGTAATCGCAGAATCTATTCCGAACCAAGTACAGTGCTGACGAGCAAGTTGTTTCGTTCTCACTATACCCCAATGTCCTTGGTGGAGAAGCCGTAAGACAGAGGACTGTAACGAACGTGGGACCACGACCCTGGACTGATCATTATCAGAACGCAACAGCAAAACACCACGTCGTACAAAAAGTCTCTCCTTGTGAGCAAAATATCGGCGAACCAACGGATCCTCGATCCGTGACTTTGACAAGGGCCATTGTGTAGCAACAAAACGCAAAACGGTAGCAAGGACAGTGTCAGCAGCTGTGGCTGTAGCGACACGACGAAAATCAATCGGAAACGATTCGACCACGTCATCGGTTTCCGAATCAATGAACATGCAAGCAAGTTCGGAGGAATCGAATGCTCTATCCTCAGCAACAGGGAAACGGGACAACGCACCAGCGTTTCCGTGCTTAGCAGTGGACTGATACAAGATATCGTAGCGGTACTGCGAGAGGAAAATAGACCAGCGAATAAATTTCTGCGCTGTACGTGGAGGTACAGGCTTGTTCGGATGAAAAAGCGATGTGAAAGGTTTGTGGTCTGTGATGATGGTAAAGTGACGACCATACAAGAAATCATGAAACTTTGTAACACCAAATACGAGAGCCAAAGCTTCTTTCTCGATCTGTGAATAATGTCGTTGCGGGGACGAAAGCAATTTGGACGCAAAGGCAATAGGGCGACCATGTGATCCATCTTTGTGCGCAAGCACAGCACCGATCCCGAAATCCGATGCATCTACCATCAACAAAAGGGGTTTCTGGGGATCGAATGGCGTAAGGCAAGTATTTGAAAGCAAGGCCGATTTCAACTGGCGAAAGGCGCTTTCGCATTCCGTCGTCCAGACGAACGGAACACCTTTACGGCGTAAGCGATGAAGCGGAGCTGAAATGGAAGAGGCGTGGCGCACATATTTATGGCAATAATTAATTTTTCCCAGCACACTCTGTAGCTGCTTCAAATTCTGTGGCGATGGCAAGTCTTGTATGGCATGGAGGTGCTCGGGACTGGGATGTATGCCTTGGGCATTGATTACATGTCCCAGATAGGGTAAGTCACGAGCAAAAAACACACATTTGTCCTTCCACAAGCGAAGACCATTTTGTCGCAAGACCTGAAATAATGTTCTGAGATTGGCTAAATGATCTTCTTCTGTTTTTCCGGAGATCACAATATCGTCCAGATAGTTTGCTGCAGTAGGGACCGACGCACAAACAGTCTGCAGATACTGCTGAAACAATGCAGGGGTGGATGCACACCCGAATGGCAGTCTTTTGAATCGATACAAACCAAGATGCGTGTTAATCACCAAAACGCGCTGGGATTCGTCGTCCACCGGTATTTGCAAGTACGCATCTGCTAGGTCCAACTTCGAAAAATATTTACCCAGGCACAGTTTGTCAAAAAGATCTTCCGGGTGGGGTAAAGGAAAAGTTGCAATCACTAGTTGTGGATTCACTGTTGCCTTGAAGTCCACACAAAGTCTCAATTTTCCGGATGGTTTTGGCAAAATTACTAAGGGTGATGCCCAGAGAGAAGCCTGCACACGTTCAATAACACCTTGTGATTCCAAATCGTGTAATGTTCTTGCGACCTCATCACGCAATGCGTGGGGAACATGGCGCGCTCTGAAAAATTTCGGTTGCGCGTTTACTTTCAGTTCCAAATGTGCTTCATAGTTCTTAGCGCAACCAAGGCCCAGTGCAAAAATGTCTGCAAACTCTTCACATAGACGAGAAACACTGGCTGAAGGCACAGTCTGGTTCACTGATAGGACCTGATTGACTATAGACAAGTTAAACAACTGAAATAAATCTAAACCAAACAAGTTCACTGCAGAAGAAGAACGAAGGACGTAAAATGACACAAGTTTTGTTTGTTTCTTGTATCTTGCAAGAAGGCTGCACTGTCATAACACAGGGATAGCTTGTCCTGAATAACTATTTAGCTTAACGTTTGCGGCACGCAAGGGAGGTGTGCCCAGTTGTTTGTACGTGTCTTTATTGATCAATGAAACTGCAGCTCCGGTATCGAGCTGGAATGGTACCACCTTGCCATGAATGCCCAAATCTACAAAAAGTTTATTGTCCTGCTGACGACAAGAGCGACTGTCTCGTGCAACGTGAACTGACACTGGTACAGAATCACTTCCAACTTGACGGGAATTCCTGCGATGTCGACGCACACTATTTGTGGGACGAACACAGTCACCGTTAGAGAGAGTGGCACTGGGCGGAGTGGAATGAACGACATGAATTTCCATGGGCAAAGGTTCACGAGCCTGAGTATTCTTGGTTCGATTCCGGTTCCGGCGCAAAGCAAAGGGCCTGGAATGGTTCTTAGTGTCCGATCCAAGCTTTTCCTGGCAAACACTTTGAACATGTCCCTTTTTATTACAGAAAAAGCAAATAGCTTGGCGTGACGGGCAATTCTCACGCGAATGTCTAGTAGCACACCGCGGGCATGATTTTAGCACTGCATTTGCTTGCTGGCGCGGCACACGTAGCGGAGAGCTTGGCGGCAGCTGCACGGACGGGCGCGAGGGCTGTTTACTGTTCCGTGCAGCGCGCCCAGCGGGCCGGTTAACGTGACACACGGCTGGTGAAGTTTCAAATGATTCCTGAGCAAAGTCAAGTGTGTCTTGCCGATCCAATATGTCCATCACTTGTTGAAGGGAAGGATTGACTAGTTTCAAAATCTGTTCCCTTATATGAACATCAGAAACATTCTGTGCAATTGCATCACGCACCATAGTATCTGAATAAGGGAGTCCACATTCACACTCAAAAGCACAATCCCTAGTAAGGCCTTGCAAAGTTGCAACCCACTCCCTATTAGTCTGACCTGCCGTACGTTTTGTACGAAAGAAAGTATACCTTTTTGCAACTACATTGACTGATTCTTTGAAATATGCATCTAATGCAGACAAAATTTCGTCGTAGGACAGAGTTGCTACGTCGCGTCGGGGAAACAATTTCACTATCACATGGTAGGTGGACACTCCTACACAAGAAAGCAAAAAAGGCTGCCGCTCAAATTGGCGTGACCACTCCATCCAGCTTTCCAGTGACGCATCAAAAGGACAAAAAGGCGGTGCAACTGCGTGTTGTGGCTGCGGGAGCGGTGGAGCGGCGGCTGCCGCATCGTTTTGCATCGCACTTTGACCCTGAACGAGCTGTCCAAGGGCATCCAATAAGGCCTGCGTCTGCTGATTCTGCAAGCGATAAAATTCGGACAGTACATCTGGAGATTGTGGCGAAGCCATGACAAGTAATTTAAGCAAGTATAAAGAAGAAGACCGTTTTTACACTCGTCGCCAACTGCTGTGACTTGGCAAGACAGCCAAGTCACTGGGAGGTAGCCGAAAGGCACGTGTTAAAGCTCACGCACACTGGCGTGAGGTCTGGAACAATTAAAGGAGTTGAGTCTAACAAATAAAGTACGTAGTTGCTTGAATACTTAACTTTAATCCATAATTGGAGAACATCGCTCTTGATGATACATAATTATAATCTCAATATAAACTGGTAATGGCGCCTTGCTTGGTCGTAGCCAATGACGTAGCTGAAGGCTATGCTAACTATCGTCTCGGCAAATGAGAGCGTAGTTTGTCAGTGTAGCATTGCTAGCAAAGTCGGCTGTACAACTGGGGCGAGTGCTGGGAAGTCTCTCTAGACTTGCCGTGTGGCGGCGCTCGGTCTCCAATCATTGACAGTGGCGACACGCGGGTACGACGTATACTAACGGACAGCGGCCGATTTAAAGGCTACCACCTAGCAAGTGTGGTGTCTGGCGGTGACACCACAGTGTCCATATTTTTATAACCTCTCGATACACTGCGTCTCACCTGAAGAATCATCTTATTCATCGAAATTTTTTGGTAAATATAAAGATCCTTGAAAATGATGTGGTGAAAGAAAATAACATTTCTAAAGCCGAGTGTAAGAAATGTTTTATTCAAGGTACTCCACAGACAAAACGGTAACATGAACATCTAGTACCTCCCACAAATGTTGCTGTTACTCATTTCTATTTTCGTAAATATTTTAATATTTACGCGAACGTATGGTGCATCCCATACCTGGCCACATCTTGTGCACTCATGTTGCAAGCATTGCTGTCTTCTCTATGCAATCCTTACAAATGGTCCAGATAATACAATTACTCGGTTTGCATACAGTAATAATGATAAATACCATAGTCTCTGCACATATAAATTTCAGATGTAAAGGTAAGGTTTTGCACTTGTTCATGAGTGTAGAGTTACTAAAATAACTCGGCTTATATAAAGTTTTATTACATTAGAAGTGATAAATAGCCTGGTCTCTAACGTATATCAGGTGTAAAGGTAAGTATTGGCGCTAGTTCCTGAATGAGTAGCTACTGCGGCAAATTCATACAGTGTGTGCGTGTGTGTGTGTGTGTGTGTGTGTGTGTGTGTGTGTGTGTGTGTGTGTGTGTGTGTATGTGTACGTCCGTGTTCCCAGGAAATGACATGCAAGGAGCAGTAACATGATGCCTTCAGGATTTCCTAAAATTTCATACAAAATCGTTTCTTCGAGTTGCATCGTAATTCAAATGATTTTGAGAGTTATTACGGGCTGTTGGTGATTTTCATGTTAAATTACTGGGTGGTTATAATCAAAGTACAGGTACTTACAGGGTTCCAGTGTGGGTTGTGATTGCTATACGCCAGCAAAGCGTGGTAAATATGCCAAAGCTTTAATGCAGAACCGACTTATACGCCGGACAACAAATTACCTCCAACTGTGGCCACTAGGTGCAAACCTGGCGCTGTGGACTGTTTGTCTGGTGGTATGACATCCATGCTGTTATTTGACAAGTCATCACATCAGTGCTCAGTATAGCTATTGAGAAGAGATACCGTGCGCTGTTAGTGAAACTGTTTTATGAGAACGGCCTCAGTTACACAGCTGCTTTGAGAGGGTATCATTGACTGAAATATGTGAGGAGAGATCCGATGTCAGTGAATGGTAGAAAGAAGACAATAATGAATTTCGAAAAAACGGCTTAGCTTGATGCGGCTAGGCCGTCCAGACATCTGGGTTTTGCCAGGACCGTCACGGTTGTCACACAAACGTCTTGACATCCTGTTGTCCCGAGAAAATCATTAGGGATCCGTAACTGGTTCAAATGCCTCTGAGCACTATGGGACTTAACATCTGAGGTCATCAGTCCCCTAGAACTTAGAAATACTTAAACCTAACTAACCTAAGGACATCACACACATCCATGACCGAGGCAGGATTCGAACCTGCGACCGTAGCGGTCGGACGGTTCCAAACTGAAGCGCCTAGAACCGCTCGGCCACATCGGCCTGCGTACCCGTAACTGCCCGAGTTTTTAATCGATAAACAAAATGCATGCAATAATATTTCTGCAGAAAATTCCTACAGAGTGTGTGTGTGTACGTCCATGTTCACAGGATATGACATGCATGGAGCAGTAACATGATGATGATGTCTTCAGGATTGAAAATATTTGTGAAAAACCAGTTTTCCAGACTTAGAATGGTAAGGAAACATATATTTCCACAATATAAAAAAAATGGTTCAAATGGCTCTGAGCACTATGGGACTTAACATCTCAGGTCATAAGTCCCCTAGACTTAGAACTGCCTAAACCTAACTAACCTAAGGACGTCACACACAACCATACCCGAGGCAGGATTCGAACCTGCGACCACAGCAGCAGCGCGGCTCCGGACTGCAGCGCCCAGAACCGCTCAGTCACACCGGCCGGCTCCACAATATCCCTATAGGCCTACCGCGATAAGGTTTAACTCATCTTGTGCCTAGACAAATGCAAAGAGCTGTGCTAAAAGGAAAAGCAAGTATTACCTACCCCGCCAATAACTTGCCTACCTTCTACTTTATTGCGATAGAGGCAAGTCAGACCAAAATCAAAGAAGGTTCAGAGGAGTATCATTTGAATCATTCTCCTAATAGGACTGCATCTATATGAAAATTAATTTTGTTGATAACGCGAGCGTTGCGATGTTTGTTTGCTGTTCTTATTGAATAACTCTGGCATGTATGCACGCTAGCTGTAACAATATATAATCAAACGAAATCTTAAATATTAGTATGAAATGTGTAATTTGTATCTTATTACTGATTAGTAACACTACACAGTTTTCACGGTTGACAAATGGTACCTAAGTACCTAACACGTGTCGAAATATTGCAAGAAATTCATCCAGGTTATTAAATTAAAGAAGCATATAACATTATTTTTATTTCAGAAAGAGAACAATTGTGTTGATGTGTACTGTAGCTGCATGTTCCTTTCCAACTGACAAAATGAAGCTACATTCTGTTACAGGTTTTTCAGTTGCCTCATCGTCATTGGATATCATCAACTTCAGAATATTACGATAAATTGACAACAAAGGTAAGCATGAATGAAGATATGAAATTAGGTCTAAACATAAGTGTCCCGGTGTTTTCTCTTTGAAATTTAGTCAGCCTATATATGGCTGTTGCGCAGTTGGAGGCGGGCCGCCAGCAGTGGTGGATGTGGGGAAGTGAGAGGGCGGATTTTTGAGAATGGATAATCTGGAGGTGTGTACATCAGAAACAGTACATTTGTAAGAATGGATGTCACGAACTGCTATAAATATTATGACTATTAAGGTAAATACATTGCTTGTTCCCTACTAAAATCTTTCATTTGCTAACTATGCCTATCAGTAGTTAGTGCCCTCCGTAGTTTGAATCTTTTATTTAGCTGCCAATAGTGGCGCTCGCTGTATTGCAGTAGTTCGAGTAACGAAGATTTTTGTGAGGTAAGTGATTTGTGAAACGTATAGGTTAATTTAGTCAGGGCCAATCTCTTGTAGGGATTCCTTAAAGTCAGATTGCGTTGCGCTAAAAAAATATTGTGTGTCAGTTTAAGCACAGTCATGTATAATTTTTCTAAGGGGACGTTTCACGTGTTAGTGGCACCTTCAGGGCCTCCTTGTATAACATGTAATTCCTGCTTTGGAAGAGCGCAACTGTGTGGAAAGCACTAAGATGTGTCGCTCGCTTACTTAAAGATCTGGTTAACGCAACCTTTCCAAGAACATGCTGTCTCCAGAGGTTTCCAGATGAGTGACCTGCAACATCACCTGATCTGAATCCATATGACTTTTGGTTCTGTGGATATCTAAAAAACGCGTTTACCAGGGACACGTTCGGTCTCTACCTGGTCTGAAGACCGGTATACAGGAACACGTTGCGCATATTCCTCCAGAACCACTGCGAGCAGCTGTCGAAAACGTGTTGTACTGTTGCCGCATCCTGTCAACGTCTCCGGAGCTCATACTGAACGCACTTGTTTGAACTTCTCTACCCACATCCTGTTTCTAATCCATTATATCCGGAAACAGTTCTATACAGCACTCACAGCACCTGGTGGCCAAAACTGGAACTAATTTTTTTCCAACGGAAATCGATTACACATTAACACATTAGAACATCCACTAAATTTATCCACCATATGACAATTACAGCTCACACAGAACGTGTGTGAGTAGTTGCCCTGTAAGTCTAACCACCTGCTACTACAATGCAATGCGACGAATATTTCGGATATGGTGAAAATTCCAACTGTAAACCTCCGACTGCACAATGTACTTTCAACGAGACACACTCGCCCAGGTACCGAAATCCGTCGCCCGTCTCCTCTGTCCTGTTGAGCACGCGCCACAGCGCTGCTTCCGCGGATAAATCACGAAAATCCGACGATTTACGCCACACTCGAAGAGACGTGACATCCGAGTAGATCTTAGAGACTAGATCAGACGGGCGGACTCTGCGCCATGATGGAAAACGACGAGCCTGAAACCGGCAGACCGGATTCGCCAGAAATACCCGCAGGACTGACCCACGTCTGTTTCTCCTAGCAGAAATTCGCCACGGTCAGCGGACAGGGAGTAACGGAAACTTTTGTTACTCACGTACGTTCTTTCAGGCATTTTCATGGCGCCACTCAGATTTTCATATTCTTCCAGTTTCTTGTTCTCAACGGAGCATGCCGCTAGTGACACGGAGTAGCGAGTATGTTTTGTGCCTCGTGGTGTTTATTTTTCCCATGTGCTATTCATGTCAGACTAGGCGGAGTCGACCATATCCGTCATCCTCCAGTTCCTTCGTATAATACGCCACGGTAAATCGCTTGGACCTGCCACTGTAGAGGTCGGCCGTCCCATGGCAGAATTACTGTGTCCGCCTACATGATGCAGCGGCATGGTAATTCAATCTGGAGCTATCTGGATGTGACATGGAGTTCAGTTCTTACAACTTCGGCTGTTATCATTAACGCTATTACAGCCATGGTAGCTGTTCATGAGGATGTAGAAGCGAAAATGAAATTCAGGAAAGGAAGACAACGCAAGCTGTATATTCATAGCACGCTTATACACAAAACTCACTGGGATAACCAAAATGTTATGTGTCACAGATACATTAGTAAAAAATGGTAAACCTGCCACTGTGGCCTAGCGGTTTTAGGCGCTTCTGCCAGGAACCGCGCTGCTGCTACGGTCGCAGGTTCAAATCCTGCCTTGGGCATGGATGTGTGTGATGTCTTTAGGTTAGTTAGATTTAAGTAGTTCTAAGTCTAGGGGACTGATGACGTCAGATGTTAAGTCCCATAGTACTCAGAGCCATTTGAACCATTTTTTAAAAAGTAACAAATACTTCCGAACGTATATGTATCTATAACAGGGATTTCAAAACTTGCTCTCAGACGGAACACATCGATTATTCTGGTAATACGATGGAATACCTCATTTGTTTTGAATACTAATAAAGTTTTGAAAATAAGACAGACTTGTTTTCTCCAGAGATTACGCCAATTTTAAATCGTGACTAATAACACACAAATCATAATTTTTTTTAAAAAATACAATAATTAGTATCGTCAAAATGTGGAGAATACACAATGTATAATTAATAGTTTCACTTATTCACTTGTTCTAAGTAACACAGTTTGGAAGACTATAGTCTAGACAATGCGGAACACATAAGACAGGAAGTTTTGTCGTTGCGTTTAATGTCAAACATATCACATGCTATGGAATTTCCCCACAGTAAAACTGCAGCTTTTGACAGGTGTTACGTTTCTCTGCCACAACACCCCTCCGCCTCTTCTGCTTCCTCACACTGTTCAGGATTTGTCTTCAGGACACCGCACGTTTCTTGTACCAGAAGCTACGGACAGTCAAAGAATCGTAGCAATCGTGAACTTAGACAGGAAATCCTTCGAAGTGCCAATACCAGATGACCAGCTCTGCTGACACAATATTTAGCATTTGATGAGGATCATAATAACAGGCAAACAAATACGGTGTAAACACCACTACATTAAGTACACTGAATAAAATTATAGGAAAAACCACAATACTGAGAACTTCAAGGAAATAAATGTATGCTGAAAAATAACCTACAAAGATTGGATAAGTCTCGTATTCGGGAGGACGTCGGTTCAAAACCACGTCCGGCCATATGGATTCGGCTGATTTCTCTAAGTCGCTCAAAACAAATGCTAGGATGGTTCCTTTGAGAAGGCACCTTACTCAGCCTCGAAACATGCAGAGCTTTAAATTTGTGGTAAGTTCTATGGGACCAAACTGCTAAGGTCATCGGTCCCTAGGCTTACACACTACTTAATGTAACTTAAACTAACTTACACTAAGGACAACACACTCACCCATTCCCAAGAGAGGACTCGAACCTCCGCCGGGGGGAGCCGCGCGAACCGTTACAAGGTGCCTACGACCGCACGGCTTCCCCGCGCAGTATACGGATCTTATGCTGCATCCACAATGACTAAGTTGTCAACAGGATGTTAACCGCTATGCTTCCTTCCTTGCTAGTGGATACATATCAATTTCTAATGAATTAATTGCTGATGTTTCCATAATTTTATTGCTATGGTCATATTTTTATAAGCTCCCGATACATCGTATCTCACCCGAAGAGTCTACTTCTCTTGCCCATAGAAATTTTCTGGAAGTTTAAAAGATGCTTGAAAATGAGATAGTGAATGAAAATAACGTATCTAATGTCGAATGTGAGTAAGGAATGTTTCATTCAAGGCACTCCATAAACAAGAAGATAATGTGAATGTTTACTGTCTCCTACAAATGTTATAAAACTATTTGACAGTGAATATTTAACTCTAGCCAGGCTGCGCGGGGTAGCCCAACGGTCTAATGCGCCTTGTCGCCGCCCGCGCGGCTACCACCGTCGGAGTTTCGAGTCCTCCCTCGGGCATGGGTGTGTGTGTTGTCCTTAGCTTAAGTTAGTCTAAGTTAGATTAACTAGTGCGTAAGCTTAGGGACCGATGACATCAGCAGTTTGGTCCCATAAGACCTTACCACAAGTTTCCAAGATTTAACTCTAACCAGTCAGAGAAACAATAACGTTCATAAGACAAAAGGAGAGCTGTGCAGACGCTGCACTCAAGCGACCCATTGCTGACGATCGTGGCGGAACTTCTCTTACTACTACGATAGTCTGTTAGTCTTAATGAGAATTAATAAATAACTGAAGCAAAAAAACGCTGAAGAAAAATTGGAGAAAACGTTGCATGTGAGGATGTACCACCGTCATGGTTTGTCATGGCCCTGAAACAGTAGTGAGATAGTATCATCATTCATGAGTTTAAAAGCAAGTGGGACGATTGTAAGTTGCGTATTAAACGGCAATTCCAAGTTTGTTACAGTTCTGTTTTCTTTTACTCGGGACCTGATTTTATAACTTTGTACAAAGAGGTTCTGTAACCTGTTTCCTCACGCAGTGGAGACTCTTTGAGTTGTTACGAAAGGCATTCGCAAATCTGGAATACGATCGTACAAAGTTCAAATGGCTCTGGGCACTATGGGAGGTAACATCTGAGGTCATCAGTCCCTAGAACGTAGAACCACTTAAACCTAACTAACCAAAGGACATCACACGCAACCATGCCCGAGGCAGGATTCCAACCTGCGACCGTAGCAGTCGCGTGGTTCCAGACTGAAGCGCCTAAGATCGTACAAAGCTATATTATTTACTAGCAACATGAAAATTTATGCCCAATCAGGACTCAGACGCGGATTTCCACCTTTACGCGAGCGGTTGCGTGCACCCCCTCGCCCATCCGAACATGCCTACATTTTCAACAGAATCTTTGTTTGTGCTGGTGTCAACATCCAACAGTGCTCGCACACGAATTGTGTGATTGACATACATTTTACTCGTCAGACTGCCTCGCTTTGGCATGGAATACAGTAGGACAGTGCCTGTATTTTACAGTGTCTCTATAGTTCGATGTAATGTTCCTTCGGACGTACATGCATGTCCGAAAGAGCAGACACTGCTTGCAGTTAACAGCGGCTTTAAATAACGAAGTGTTTTCGCAAATTGCAAGTACGAATGTACAACAGCTATACGACTCACGAGTAACACATGAAAATTAGTGCCAGACGGGGGACTCTGAACCCGCATTTTCCACTCCACGTGAGAGGCAGACGTAGACATTAGGTCGTACGCAAGTTTTGGTCGGTCCTGGAGGGGTGCTCGGATGGCCGAGATGGTGACCACTTCCCGTGACCATACCGTCGGCAACGTGCGACGCAGCCCTATGGGATTCGCGCACAGGATTGCCTCGCTGCGATGTCTACGGCTGGTCTTCGTGTTTTACGTCGCGGTTGGAGCAGATCTCCACCTTGGCTCCTCCGGAGACCCAAACTTATTTTAGATTTGACTCGTTTTAAGAAGGATGGCAAGCCATATTTTACATTCCAGTCACTGTTTTTTAACATTTTAGATGTGCATCACGGTTTCACTGTCGTTTACACTGATGGCTCCAAACAGGAGAATTTCCTTGGCTGTTCTGTGGTGTTCGCTGATCATGTTACCCGGATTCGCCTCCCTGCTGAATATACCGTTTTCGCAGCGGAGCTCCACGCGATCCTGAAGGCACTGGAGCTGATGCATCGTGTTCGGGGCGATCGATTTCTTCTCTGCTCCGATTCTCTTAGTGCCTTACAATCACTGCAGAACCTATACCCGACTGAGGAGATGGTCCAGCTGATATATGACCAACTGTACTTGCTCCAACGGCGTGGTAAAGAGGTATCCTTCTGCTGGGTGCCTGGTCATGTCGGCATCTGGGGCAATGAACAGGCCGATCGGGCTGCCAAGGAGGCCTGCAGAGAGCAGGATGTGGTCCAGTGTCCTATCCCCTTGCAGTCGGTCATTGCTGCACTCCACAGGAAGTGCATGGAGTTGTGGGAGGACGAATGGCTGGCGGTGACGGCCAACAAACTGCGGTCGGTAAAGTCAACCACTCGGCCGTGGCGTTCCTCCTGTCGGTTGCTCAGGCGGGAAGAGGTGGCCCTCACACGTCTTCGGATCGGACACTGTTCTCTCACACATAGGTTTTTATTACGGCGGGAGGATCCTCCGTTTTGTGATGCTTGTGGTGTGCACATCTCTGTCCGGCACATTTTAAAAGACTGCATTTTATACCGTGATGCACGGGCAGAAGCACAAGTTGATGGGGATCTGCCTTCTGTTTTAGCTAATGATGAGACGTGTGTGTCTAGGGTTTTTAAGTTTTGTGACGTGTCTGGTCTCTGGCCTAAACTTTTAGGCTGGAGGATTTAGTGTATTGCAAAGTGACTGGTTCCTCCCCTTTTTTCTTTGTGGTCAGCCAGCCACTTCCATCTGCTACAATGTTTTAGCTCCCTCTATCATTTTCTTCCTGTGTTGTCCATGTTTTACTGTTGACACCCTGCTTCATCCCACGCTTCGGTGTGGATGAGCACATATTTTTCAACGATTGTTACCCGTGTTTTATGTTCCGTTTTATATTCCTGTTCTGGGATTTTTCTTGACACCCGCCTCCCTATGTTACTGAACGGGCGCTGAAGACCTTGCTGTCGTGCGCCCAAAAAAGCCCTCTACTACTACTACTACTACTTCCCGTCTTTTTATGCATACCATCTTTACCAGGTCCTGTGCACGGACAACGGTAACGTTACTGCATTTCTTGTGAAGAAAGGCATCGTTTGACCTGCCTCTCGTCAGAACGATGGCTTGATATCACTTATCAGAGCCGGCCAGAGTGGCCGAGCAGTTCTGGGCGCTACAGTCTGTAACCGCACGACCGCTACGGTTGCAGTTTCGAATCCTGCCTGGGGCATGGATGCGTGTTATGTCCTTAGTTTGGTTAGGTTTAAGTAGTTCTAAGTTCTATGGGAGTGATGACCTCAGAAGTTAAGTCCCATAGCGCTAAGAGCCATTTGAACCATTTTGAACTTATCAGGGCATCAGGATCGTGAAGGTGTACAACTCCTCCAGTATGGACAACAGGGAGAAGATTTGAGATTTTATGAAGAGGGGGTCACGCCTTTGTTCTAGGACGACTTCAACTGTGCCCTGTCATCACAGGATCAAATGCGACAGTTTAGCACGTACTGGGAACTGCAATGGCTGGCTTAACACCATTGTCTCTTCGATACCTGGCGGACTATTCACAGCGACAGACAGGGATATACAAATGTACCCGGACATTTGGCGAGTCACCTTGACGAATTGTACGTTTCGCATGGAATTAAGGAGGAGACGTTTGGCGTTCATATACGACCGACGACCTGGCGATCGTGATGCCTACCTCTGCAGCATGTACCTCCTAAGATGGTGTGGCGAAGTAGAAGCACATGGGAGATGATTTCGCTTTCTTCAAGGACCAAGAGTGCCGGCAATTGATAGCGGAGTCTTAGAGTAACTGTGGGTTCCTTCCACAATCCGGTGTCGGTTCGACTATGTGTTGGCAACAGCGCACCTTGGAATATTATTTTATGCTACAACGCCGGGTGTACATCACGTTATCCGTGTACGTCGCAGATGCCGAAGAACATTGATCCCCGTGCTGGATATGCCTGATGGGTGGCGCCTGACGACCGAAAAGGATATTGCCAAGGCCTCCTTCGATCATTCTCAGTAGTACTAAGCTAAAGGGAAGCACGATGCTCTGGGGAGGATGAAATCGTCTGCTTGCTGCTTCAGACCCTTGACGGAGACGCGGCGCCGACCCTCACAGACACCATAACGGCAGAGGTCATTGCCAACGACCTCTGCAAAGGCACGACCAACAAATCGCTGGAGCCAGATGGGCTCCCGATAGTGTAGTATTGTACATTCCAGGATGTTATGATGCCCTAATGGGTTACGATGTACTCAGAACCTATGATCCCTGCAGTGCAGATCTTCACGAAGATTCTGTCTGCCTGCATTTGCATTTTCCTACCCCAAGTCGTCTCTACAGACAAGCATGTCCCAGTCGTAACAGCAACATCCACGTGGCAATTGGTGATTGCCGTGGTGTGTCGTGTGCACTTGGTCTCGATGTCTGTGGACTTTGACCATGCCTTCTACTTCACAGGATATTATCCATCTCTATCACCAACTATGTCAGGTAAGGTTGCCCTGCGTCGGCAGTTACGTGTGCCGTTGCCAAGGAACCACAGTTACATGGACAACGATGCCAGCTGCTGGAATTTAGGTTGAGAGGTCATATATTTGTTTGTCGTTTGTACGTGAACATTCTCGTGTTTTTAGTAAATATGCCAGGTGAAGTCGAAAGATCAGTGTACTGGATTGCCCAATAGCATGCCACAGCTGGAAGCCACGTGAGTTTGGAGATGTCCTGGAGTATGGCCATTCACAGCAGCCTCGTGGAAGGGAGCATACCCACTCCACAATATCTGTGACACTAGATGGATGGCGTGCCTTTCTTATACTCCTCTCCTACGAGAGACAGATATCAGCAGCAATTTGCTGCGATCTTTGAATTTAGTCCAGTGGGTGGCTTGTGTCAGCGTCCATCTGGCGTGCCAGATATACCATTGGCTATGGTCTTGCTGATGCTCAGGACGACAGCGTGCAGTTTAGAGGCAGTCTTTAGTTACTTCGCGACTGGGGGAATGGTCAAATTGCGATACAATTTGCTCACCCTTCCTACCACTCAGGGCGGTCCCGGAATGGTTAATGTGCGACGATGATGAAGATGTAGACTTGCGCGAGCACAGCTTCACGGGAGTTCTGACTGAAGAAGTGGCCCCCCACTTCTCATGTGCCACCAGTTGCAGTGGCAGATATTTCTCCGACACTATCTCACCTTAACTAATTTTTGGCCGACATCAGTTATGTCAACACTGATCTGCCAAGTGAGCTACTGCAGAGAGTCTGTAATGTTTATTGCCAGACAATGCGAGGCCCCGAAATCCAACTGAAAGTCATCGACCCTCAGTTACTTGACCGGTAGTCTGACGTTCAGTGCATGCCACTCTCCTCGATTTGGACGCCAGAGTAGCCTGGTATTTTCTGGTCAACCACAAAGATATGAGACGCCAGAGTCTTCTTTCCATACATATACCAGATCTCGATACAGATGAACACCTCTGCAATGTGGGTCTGCTGTGGAGGTGGCGTCGTTGACGAGACTGATGTTGGCCCTCATTCAGTGCACTACTCCAACTGTAGTGACCCCAACATCCTTTCTTATCTCACTTATGACGTTTTATCTATGCACTAAGATGCTTTCTGTAAGATGGATCAAGGGTTTGACCATATTGTATTTTTACTGGGTAGGTTACAAGCATTTTCTCGATTTTTGAGCCTTTTAATTTGAATGGTTCACCAGTCTCTAACGCCACTGACACTACCACCAACAGTTTGCTAGTTATCTGGGTAGTATCTTCTTGGACTCTCCCCAGCCATGAGAAATTTTTATGTGGATGTCAATTTCACTGACCAACTAACAGAAGTATACGGACCCTATCTTCGTGAAGGCTTGCCTGACCCCAGTGGCGGGTTAGAAGAATCCACAGACATCTTGACCACTAGTAGCGGTGGGTGTAGTAGAGGTATCGTGGGCGGGCCTGGGTTTCGATCCCTGCTCACCGTGTCTCCACTGGATTGAAGGTGACTGCTGTACTTAGTAACATTATTGTAAAAAATGCAAAAAAAACTGTTAAGGTAACCGCTGATGAGCAGTGGTAGATCCGGCTTCGACCCTTGTCTGGCATAAATTTAAAAAAAGGAAAATAAGAAAAGGTTGTGTAAAGGGGAATATCTGGTGCAGCACAAATTTTTGTACTTGTTTTGCTATCAGTAAATCGTGTATCTGTTGTACAGGTGTATTTGCAGTTTACGATAACATTTCGTAATTTAATACGATTGTCAATCGTCAGCAGTGTCTATTCCTTCGGACGTGCATTTATGTCCGAAGAAACACTGCATCGAATTATGCAGAAACTGTAAAACGCAAATACTGCTGTACACTCTTTGAGTTGTGTCTCTGATGCATTACAAGATAGCGTGTTTACCGTTGGTGAGTTCCGCTCGCTTCTAGCAATCAGAGACCTCGCGGTTAGTTGGGCCGTGGTCGTGTTCAGATAGTAGAGCAGTGATTTGAGGCAGTTCAGAGACGCCGGCAGCAGTTGGGAGCCGGCCAGAGTGGCCGTGCGGTTCTGGGCGCTACAGTCTGGAGCCGAGCGACTGCTGAGGTCGCAGGTTCGAATCCTGCCTCGGGCATGGATGTGTGTGATGTCCTTAGGTTTAAGTAGTTCTAAGTTCTAGGGAACTGATGACCTCAGAAGTTAAGTCGCATAGTGCTCAGAGCCATTTGAGCCAGCAGTTGGGGAGTTGGTGAGAGCGTTTGAGATGTACGTAGTGGTTGCTAATAACCAAGGCTTTGGATCATTTCATTGTGTGATATTTGTATGGTACGGTTTTATTCTCCAATCGTAACGTGTGTTACCCTTGTGATGAATAACATTATGTATGTGAACTACTATTTAGGTGCGAGATATTTCGGAGGTTAAGGGTCCTTGTGTTTTTCGTAAATTCGAAGCTGGTTACTGAATCGTGTTGTAGTCGTTCAGTCCGAAGCACTACGCACTCAGTTTCGTCATTCTCTCTTGTAATTCACGGTTTACTGTGCTTTGTTGGAAATCATGTGCACGAAACTTGAATATCAGTAGTTGCTAGAAATTCGACTTCTGTTTCACGTTCATTGTGAATCCCTCGTGGCTTGTGTAACGGTGGTTTGATTCTAAGGCAGTATTCATTTGAATTTGTTGTTACTCATTTCTGCCTTAGCAAATCATTTAATGAACATTTACACGAACATGTGGTGCATTGTTCACCTGATGGCATCATGTGCACATGCGTTGCGAGCCTTATGCTCTTGCCTATCCATCAGTTACAAATAGCACGAACAATAAAATAACTCGTTTCGTTTACAGTTTCATCACTTTAATAGCGATAAGAACCCGGGTCTTTGCACGCATAGCTTTCAGGCGTGAAAATGAGTTTTGGCACTGGTTCCTGAATGCAGACTTACTGCGGCAAATTCTTTTACACTGTGTGTCTGTTCACGATTCCAGGAAATAATATCCACATAGCATGGTACTAATGCCTTCAAGATTTTATAATAGTTCATACACATTTACTTTTTCGAGTTGCATCATTATGAGAATGATTCTGAGATGAATTATTGGCAGTTTTAATGTTAATTTACTCCTCGCGGAGGTACAATGTGGCCTGTAATTATTGTATGGCAGTAGAATTCCAGTTGTGCTCACCAGGTACAAATCTGGCGCTGTACTCTGTTCGTATGACAGCATTTTTGTATGGCAGCAGAATACCAGTTGTGCTCACCAGGTGCAAATCTGGCGCTGTACTCTGTTCGTATGACACCCACACTGTCATTTGACAAGCCGTGACATGACTGGACAGTCTGAATATAGAGACAAGAAACAGTGTAGTGTTCGTCAAACTATTATATGTCAATGGCAGAAGTTACAGTGTTGCATTGAGAGAATTTCACCGACCGAAAGATCTGAGAAGAGGCCCGACATCAGTAAATGGTTTAAAGAAGGTGACAACGAAATTAGAAAATACGAGTGAGCTTAGTGTGGCCTCTGGAAGACGGAGGTGTCCTGTGCCTGTAGCCGGCCGGTGTGGCAGTGCGATTCTAGGCGCTTCAGTTTGGAACCGCGTGACCGCTACGGTCGCAGGTTCGAATCCTGCCTCGGGTATGGATGTGTGTGATGTCCTTAGGTTAGTTAGGTTTAAGTAGTTCTAAGTTCTAGGGGACTGTGACCTCATGAGTTAAGTCCCATAGCGCTCAGAGCCATTTTGAACCTGTGCCTGCGGGAGTTATTCGCGAGGTTGCTGTTGCTGTAACCGACCACGCAGCATGTGATTCGAGCAGTACTGTGCCCGTGCAGTGTCACGAGAATGTGCATACCATGGTCAGCATAGGGCAAGTTAGGCGGTCTATTTTACAGTGGTAACCGTATAATATTCCGACAGTGTAGCAAGTGCAACCACATGACCCGCAGCGGCGTTCTGAATCTGCTCTTCGGTTTCTGGCAGGGGTCGAGCTTGATCACATACGGCAGGGCAATATTCTACGTCATGACGAGGCACATTTTACACTATAGGGTGCAGTGAATATACAGAGGCGCCGAATTTGGGCACTGTTTAAGTCCTTGTTGTGCACGAAGAACCACTCTACCCGTCGTACATGACTGTGTGGTGATTCTCAACCATCTTCATTCTCTGTCCGTTTTTATTTGAAGAGAATACTGCCAGAGGGCCTGTCAGGTGTATGTTTACTTCTGCACGTTATCAAGACCGCCTTATACAGCAAGCGATTCCTTCGATGGAAACAACTGTTACCATGAAAGATGGGGCTACTATATGTCACGTCGCCCTCTTAGTGAAAGATCTGTTAAACGGAATCTTCCACGAACGTGTTGTCTCCAGAGCTTTTCCAGATGCATGCCTTCAAGATCGCACGATCTGAATTCATGTCACTTTTGGCTCTGGGGATATCTAAGAGAAAGCGTTTACCAGGGACACGTACAGTCTCCACCTGATCTGAAGGCCAGTATACAGGAACACATTGTTGAGCTTCCGCTGGAACTCCTGCGAGCAACTGTTGTACGGATGCAGTATCCTGTCGATCTAGCTGGAGCTCATACTGAATAAATTGTGTATGCGAAGGTTTGTGAGAAAATTGATTATTGAGCCATTAACATATTGGTTATACAGTGTGAAGATCAATAAAACCGACAAACTGCAGCGACGGATTCCTGACTGCAATTGGAGAAAAGAAGTCCTATGAACATGTGTCAGGAAATGCATTGTTGCCACGGCAGATGGCACTGACGAATGAAAGTGCGTGTGATCATGTGCCGCGTATTGCTTGTTTCTTGCAGACTGTGTGACTGACGCAGCGTATTGTAAGCAGCAGAATGGCCCGGTGTTCATGTCAGGAACAAGCCGAGATTGTGCTTGTGTACGGCCGGGCCGATGGAAACGTTGGAGAAGTAGCACGGTGATACGAAAATAAGAGCAACCACATCGCACAATCATTTCAAGTCCTTTTCGGGCGTTTATGTGATCATGGGTCCTTTCAGACAGTCCGGTCCTCCACATACGGGGCACGCATACTCAGCCATCTCCCTGCACGTCCCTCATTGCTTGCGCTTTTAACGTACTTTTTGCTTTCAACTTTGTTTGACAGTGGGTCCTATCCGACAGACGCCAATAAAGGGCTGTGTCAATCACACAGCCTGCGACACACAAGCAATACATGGCACGTGGTTAGAGAAACTGTTATTCGTCAGCCCCATCTACCGTGGCAACGAAGCATTTGCCGACACATGTTCATAGGACTTCTTTTCTCCATTTCCAATCAGGAATCCGTCGCTGCAGTTTGTCGGTTTTATTAATGTTCACGCTGTATAGTTTCATATAATGACGACATAATGAGTTGTATCTTGTTACGCAGAAGCTATTTACAGACATCAAGGGCACTCCAAGTTAGGAAATCAGAGAGACAATGCAGAGAGCAGGCAAAAGTGGAACCGTTTAGGTTACCGGAGATAAATAGTAACATTAGAGCCGTGCAAATTGCAGATGCTCTGTGCAACTGTCCCAGGGGACGAGTTTCACTTCAAAGAAATAAATAGAAATTGCATCCAACTCCTAGACGCTGTAGAAGATGGCCACGGGAAGGCAAGTCTTAGCAGAGGCAGCATGCTTGATAATTGCTCCTGAGGACTGCAACGTCAGTAGGTTTACACAGGTTAGAGTGCTACTACGGCAGTCCCCACCCACAGAAGGGCGGAGAACGGGGCCAAGGGGCTTAAGACGCTGTTGTTGCTGGCCGTAATAGGGGTGGCAGCGACGTTTAGCTTCCAGCCAAACGCTGTGAATACCAGCTTGCTAATGTAAAATCCAGAGTAGGAGAGGAATCTGTGTAGTCCATAATTTCGGGCATGCAGTCTGGCAAATAAAACTTCCTCCACTAATATTTCGGCCGCGTATCGTCCGGCCATCCTCAGAGTGAGTCACAAGAGAGTCACAAGACTCTGAGGATGGCCGGACGATACGCGCCCGAAATATCAGTGGAGAAAGTTTTATTTGGGCGGCTGAATGCCCGAAATTTAATGGACTGTTCATTACGCTGCCAGAAGTTGAAAATGCAAATCTAAATGTGGTTGACCAGAGGCGCCCTGGAGGTGCAGAACGACTCGCCAAATTGGCAGAATATTGCACCGGTGGATTGGTGGGTCGACTATAGGAAGGGAGAAATGATACGCTGCCAGTATTCCTTAAAAACCCATGTTTTTGTATTCGGTGGGAGTTCTCAGTCAGATCGCAGGTGCGACGACTCCGTGTCGCTCGTGGTCAGCCTCGGTAAGCTCCGACATGTCTGTTTTTCTCACTTGGAGTGCCGCTCTCTAGTTTATACTTAATGTGGTGCAGGTGTTCGCTACTTCTGTTAGCACCTGCCCCCGAGGCTTCGGACACTGACCTGTGTTGTGGAACCAGTTGCCTCCTTTGCTTTTTCGAATGTTTAGAATTAGCCTCCAGCGTAGTTGTACGAGACCCCTGAACTCCATGTGTCTCCTGTTGCAAACGTCCTGTCGAGTCCCAGAACCCGCATCTCTTGTAGGTTTCGTGTGACAGTGTTTGGCTCTGATCCAAGTCATCACCCTGCCTTCAATGGGAATTTGTCTTACTTCGTTTGCTCCTCACCGCTCGGAAATTGCAGATTGACCTTAAACCCCCTACTTTACATCTATCCTGTGTCAGGATACGGCAGCAGCACAGTTTCATTAAATCTAAGGGTACCACTTGCTGCTGTGGTCCAACTTGCTAGAACAGTAGCCATCTTGCACCTTGTAGAAAGTGATAAAACCCGTAAACAGCGCCGTCTGGAAACTCTGTGCCAAGCATGGCTGGGAAATACACATCGCCGACGTGTAAATTAACAAAGTGCACAGTGCTGTAGTCTGAAGGGGACACGTCAGAGCGACGAGAGCTCAGCACACGCGCCATTGACCCGGGCTATTATGACGGCAGAGGGGCTGCAGAGGAGCGGATAAAGTCTGGCCGCTCCCTGCCACACATGGCGGCCGGTGGGCTGTGGAGGGCGGGGGTGCGGGTGGGGGCGTTAGCACCGGCCAGTAATTAATTAATGAACATTAATTAGCGCGCTCGTCGGCGCAGGCCGGCCTGTGAATGACGCCTGCTATTATTCATGGCCGGCGGCCGACTGCGCCTTCGCCCCTGAGGAGATCACCGCGGCACCCAGCGAAATTCCAAGGGCGCGCGCGCCACAACCGTGCGGAAGGGCGTGGATCGCTTCTTCTCCCTCTTACCCACCTACAGCTGGTAATTCTGGGTTCCAAGGGACCTATTACATCTTCACATGTCACGCACATTAGTTATCTCTGACTTCTTCATAGAGTTCTTGTACTTTCCATGACGATTTTCAGGAGGTTATTGTTGTGACTTGGCAAGACAGCCAAGCCACTACGAGGTGAAGCCGAAAGGCACGCGTTTAAGCTCACGCAGGCTGGCGTGAGGTCTGGAACAGTTAAAGGAGGTGAGACCAGTAAAAAAGGTACGTGGCTTCTGGAATACTTAACTTTAATCCATAATTGGTGAACATCGGTCTTGATGATACATGAATTACAAGATCAATAGCAAATGATAATGGCGCCTTGCTAGGTCGTAGCAAATGACGTTGCTGAAGGCTATGCTAACTATCGTCTCGGCAAATGAGAGCGTAATTTGTCAGTGAACCATCGCTAGCAAAGTCGGCTGTACAACTGGGGCGAGTGCTAGGAAGTGTCTCTAGACCTGCCGTGTGGCGGCGCTCGGTCTGCAATCACTGATACCGGCGACACGCGGGTCCGACGTATACTAACGGACCGCGGCCGATTTAAAGGCTACCACCTAGCAAGTGTGGTGTCTGGCGGTGACACCACAGTTATTTCCATAAATGTGAAGGAAGTTGGTAAATGGACTTAATATCTGTAATATTGATGTAGTCATATTCTTTGTAAGACTTTGTTTGAGACCAGAGACGTAGGTCAGACAGGTTAATATTGCTTTGTCGCAGTACGTCAGAGAGTATCAGTAGCAGAGTGTATCCAATAGTCTGGCAATGTACTTGATTTAAAAAAGGATGGAAGCTGGCCTGGTGTGTAGTGGAGGCAGCATTATTTAAAAGAAAATTCGTAATAATACGTAATGGGGAAAGATATTCAGCAAATGAGATTATATTCATGGAAGAAAGCCGGCCGTTGTGGCCAAGCGGTTCTTGGTGCTTCGGTGTGGAACCGTGCGACCGCTACGTCGCAGGTAGGAATCCTGCCTCGGGCATGGATGTGTGTGATGTCCTTAGGTTAGTTAGGTTTAAGTAGTTCTAAGTTCTAGCGGACTGATGATCTCAGCTGATATGTCCCATAGTGCTCAGAGCCATTTGAACCATTTTGACTGGACGAAAGATAAAAGCCAACTTTTAAGGTACCATAATCCAGTCTTTTTATTGTTGTATGTGTGTAGCTTCTCATTCTTAGGAACATTGGGTATGGTTAAAGTTTGCTGCAGAAATTTTGTAATGAAGCATATAAACTGAAACATGTGTTAAGGAAGGCAGTTGTATGCAGGAAAGTTAGTAAGAAATACGTTGCTAACTTGTCTGTGTGTGGCAACTTTATGAGAAAGTGTATTGTTGTTGGGGCTTAATGAAGCGCAGTTAAACTTGGAGCCTTTCTTCTTATTTATCGGTCGTTAAGATTAGTTCCAATTTTCACGTACTTTCAAGAGTGGTTGCACATCCGCGTCGCACATCGGGAGTTGTGTATTGAGAAGCCCTTACGAAAATTGGTAAGGTACCGTCTTGCATTGCACATGGCCACCACGGCAAATGAAATTTGATTTTTAACAGACACATCATTATTCCTAATAGAAACAAGTTGCAGAGCAGACTAGCGTGCCGTTTGCACAGGTAGGCCAATAAATTTAATTGCTATCAAAGTTCGTGTCCTCTGTAACGCATAGTGATTGGCAAAGTGTGTATTTGTGAAAATAATAGCAGAATCAGATCAGAGACTTAATACCAGTAAAAGAGATCAGAGAATTCAGTGAATTTCAGTGAATTTCAAAGCAGTTTTATCAGAAAACCAGATACGTTAATTTCCATATTCATTTGCTGTGCAATTACAATAAAAGTTCCGGTACAGTCATTGTTTGCAAAACTAAAAATAAAGGTTAGCATAATTATTCCAGGAAGAAATTTCAAACACTTCTGAACAGGAACTGTAGTACACAAATCGATACAGGACTCTGTAATAGATTTGATATCAAAATCAGAAAAACTATCAACACACACGATATGATCTGCAAACAAAGCCTATACACTAATCAATGCATATGCCCCACGAACAATAAGAAAAACCCACAGATTATAGAAGATTTCTCTGAAGATCTGGACGAAACCACTAACAGAATTCCTACGAAACATGTGAAAGTATATCTAGGAGATTTTAATTCTCAGTTAGGCAGGGAAGGAAAATTCAGAGACACGGCCCATTTGAGAAATTAGAACTGAGAGAACTTGATAAACGTTTGCTGGAATTTCGACCTCAGAATCATGTCTACCCAATTCCAGAAACCACGCAAGGAACTACGAACTTGGAAAAACCCCAACAACGCCCTAGGAGAATTTCAGATTAATCGCAATCCTATATCAACGAAAACACGAGAAAAAAATGAATTCAAGACCAAGGAAAGGAAATTTCGACTCCGATCGCCACCTACTCCAAATAAAAGCGAAATTAAAACCCAGTAGGCATATCAAGACAACCAACAGAAGTTTTCGAACAGATCCATGGTATCCACAATGAAACAAGAAAGAAGTGATAGAAAAATTAAGAAGACCGAAGGTAGCGATTATGTAAATAACTTCCAATTTCTGTGTACAGGCATGTTCTGTAACGCTTTGAGAAGATGTTTATCAATGATTTATTTCAAAGAACTATTTCATTTCTGCATGACACCTCTCTGACCTTCGATCCCCATTTGGGGCTCATGGCAGTTTCCATGTAAATGTTTTATTTTGCTTTTATATGCTCCTCAGCCCCAATGAGTCTCTATGAAGCACTTTCCATGAGGGAAACTGAAGAACTTGTCAATGACTGAACTTCATGGCTTCTTTTGGTGATGTGGTAATGTGAATGAGACCAATGACATTGTAAAGCTCACTCCAAATCGTGTAGGTGAGATATCTGGCTGTGAAGATATCGACGAAAATTTATTTAAAAATACTGTTCCATCTGCTGTGCACGTTCCTTGGAAATTCATGCCAATGGAGAAAAGGAAAATGAGGAACATGCAGGCCAAGGAGAGTAGAAAGTGAATGCTATTACCACTTCTAATTGGACAACAGAAGATCCGACTTACTCTAAAACCTATCCTGATACAGCAGAAATTGAACAGAGGGAATCCAATTTCGTATTAGGAGTGAATGGAAAATCTGCTGTTAAGTGCTTTGGTTTGGTGAAAGTGTCCAGTATGCTACACAGAACAATAATCACAGCTATGAATTATCCACTGGATGCATAAAAATGCTCATAGGTATATTACTCTTTACTGGATACCATGCTCTTCCACGGGAAAAGCTATAGTGGGATGAAGATAAGGACTTTGATATAACGTGTGTACGACAGTGTATGAGTCGCAACAGATATCTGGAAGTGAAGTGCCACCTTCATTCCAATGATAACGCACGCCTGAAAAGAATCCCACCTGACGAAATGGACAAACTTTTCAAAATTCGTCCGTTGATGGATTTACTAAATAATAATTTCATGACGTTTCAAGTTTTTTTCCGACAGCCTGAGCATTGATGAGCAAATGGTACGGTATTATGGTCACCATTAATATTATGGACACAATTGCCTAAAACTGTCCATTCGCGAAAAACCAGTGAGGTTTGGATTCAAACAGTGAGCCATGTGCTGCTCTGTGTGCAATGTGGGACGCCATTTTGATTGTTTTGTTGTCTGGCACAAAAAATAAAATAAAATGTAAGAAGAGAATGGCATATACCATGATCCCCTTTGGGGATCGGTTAAAATAAATCATGTACTTCAAGGTTATTGCATTTTTTATTTTTTATTCCTTTTCCTCATCTCTTTTTCAATTAGGCAACACAGAAACAAATGTAGATCGTAGAAAAGAAATTTGGTACTCAATGGGTTAAGAGACTCAGAGAAAGAGCCATTGTAATTGGTCCAGCATTAAAATTTGTGTCTCTTCTGATACAAGTTGTTAGAGAAATTTTTTTGCCCACCATTGTATAATTTCCTATTGATATACTTACCTTATTAACCCTCCCAACCCTACCATTTCCGAAACAGAAAAAGACACAAATGTAAAACAAAATGAAGGCCCTTTGGAATCGACCTTCCCACCAAAGACTTTTATAGCTATGCCAGCGGCGTTTTCGTTGCATAGCGTTTACCTTGTGGATGTCTTATGGGGTAGTCAAAATATTTTCTTTTCGCCATTTATAGGCAAATATACGATTGTGTGCACCACATATGATGGAAAGTAATCAGTTTGCATTTATCTAACGATCCAATCAACTCTGAGATGATTGTGCATAATGAACTTTAGCCAGGCTTTTCCCAAAAGCTGGGGGGATTTGTGCTGAGTGAAAATATCTCAGAGTGTTTTATTTTGGGCTGTACACGAGCGACCTGCCAAATATGAGCATAATCTGTTGGCCGTGGTCTTCCCCTTCCAAGAGAGTAAGTCTCGTCTCTGCTTTCGCTGCTAACTGCTTCAAGATTAGCTCGCAAACCTGCGTCATCTTTCCTAAGCTGTCTCACTATCCCTTTGCTCTCTTCGACAACTGTTTCCAATTTCCGATCGAATTCTAGGTCCTGTTCTTCGATTTGCTTTTCGAAGCTATCTTGGAGTTGCTTATTTAACCTTGAGTCTGCTCGTGTGTGTCATATATTTGTTTGCTCATATACTCTTTTTCTATTTAAACTGTTGTTGTAAATATATGTAAATTGTATGTAAGCCATATGTAGCGAGAACGGTTAGTAGACTAGAAGTACCGCCCACTAGGCTGTGCACTGTCTCCTCGTGAACATTGGCCGTGGACCCCATCGTTCCCGTCAGGACGAAGTCGTCAATTCTATTGCTTGCTGATCCAAACTGGAATAATTCGCTTTGAGTTCCCGGTGCGCCGGACGCCTCATTATTTGAAACAGCCAACTTCCCCGCCACAGCTCACCAATACTGGTCGGCTTTCTGTTCTCTCACGACGATTACGGCAATTTCTGGGGCCATTAAATTACATTTATTACGTTCCACTTCACTTTTTTGCTACTGGCTGTGTCAGTCTATTCATTCCATAGAAACGCCTCAAGGTTTGGTCCAGATAACACCTGATACCTAAACCATAAATTCTGCAGCAAAGACTGCTTATTTACTCTGGTATCTTGTACGTGAAATCAATTCAGACGTCTCTATAAACCACTGAAACAGCTACCCCCCACCAACTGCCTAAACAGTGGTAACAACGTCGGTGAAGAAAAAAGATAGAACAAGACAAACCAATCAAAACACGAAGAGTGCTAAAGGAGAAATACAAGGGTAGTTTCATGCGCAATCAACTTAAGTTACACAAATTTATAATTTTATTGAAGTATTTGTTATACTTAATTAAAAACTTGATCGAGACGAATGGCAATCATCGCTATCTGCCTAGAACCGGATGATTATAATTCCCCTGACGGTCTTCCGAGTGCTGCGATATGGGCGTATACCTCGCAGAACGCTCGAATATCGTACATATTTTAATTAAGCGGTGCGCTCACGGAGTATGCAGAAAATAAAATAATAGTTCCCCTTTCTGCCACCAGGTGAAAATACGGAGCTGTAGGCAGCAAGAGTGTGGAATTTTTCGTGTTTTGACGTAGGTATTATGTTTGACGCTGGGCGAGACGTGTTGATTTCTTTTGCGAAGTTGCTGTTGGTGGAAAGGGTTGAAAAGGTCGATGTTTACCGTACGAAACGCAATGGGTATTAGAAGAAAGACCGTCCACTGCGCCGGCCGCTGTGGCCGACCGGTTCTAGGCGCTTCAGTCCGGAACCACTTGACGTGACGGATGTGTGTGATGTCCTTCGGTTAGTTAGGTTTAAGTAGTTCTAAGTCTCGGGGACTGATGACCTCAGATGTTAAGTCCCATAGTGCTCAGAGCCATTTGAACCATCTGAACCGTCCACTGCTAGTAAAGAAGTTTTATAAGAGTGGCAGCACTACGCGAGTATCACCGACAGAAACAGTTACGAACAGGCCTCATGTCTATAAATGAGCTAAAGAATATGATCAAGAAATATGAAGAAACAAGCGAACAGGATGGTGCAGCAGAGAGAGGGAAATCTTCCATTGCCATGGCAGTTGTTGAAGAAGTTATTAGCAATAACCGAGCGTGCAGTACAAGCCTCAAATTATGCAGCCAGTAGTGTACGTGTGTCAGGGGAATTGTCTCTCATCTGGTCAGCAATTCAGAATATTTTGCGGCTCATTTTATACTGCTATCCATACAAGATTCCGAATGTACACCAAATGAAGCCCCAAGATAGGATAAAATGTCGTGACATTGGCCTTCGTTTTCTGGCACATGTGGATGGCATGTGACTGGGGAATGTTATTTGGACGAACGGACTTTTCCCACTGACGTGAAGGCACAGAACTGCCGCTTATGGGGTTCTTCTCCGCACATGTTATGCAGGAACATGCAGTGCACGCAAGGCATGTGATTGTGTGGTGTTGTTTCACAAGCACCTTCATCCTCGATCCGCCGCGCGGGATTAACCGAGCGGTCTGCGGAGCTGCAGTCACGGACTGTGCGGCTGGACCCGGCTGAGGTTCGAGTTCGCCCTCGGGCGTGTGTTTGTGTATGTGTGTTTGTCCTTATGATAATTTAGGTTAAGTAGTGTGTAAGCTTAGGGACTGATGACCTTAGCAGTTAAGCCCCATATGATTTCACAAACATTTGAACGTACATTCTCGATCCGAATTTATTCATGCGCCTGTTATGTGTGCAGCGACATCTGCAAGTTATAAGCACCTCTGCAACACATAACTCCTGCATTGCAAGAACTCAAGTGCGTCTGCACCACTATTTCCATGCAAGATGGGACAACACCACATGTCGCTTGCGGGGTCGAAGATTTGCTATGCGAAACTTCCGGTAATGACCGCATCATCTCCAAGCAATTACAAGATGTGGGCCTTCCAGACCACCGACCTAAATGCATGTCACTTCTGGTTCTGGGGATATCTGGAAGGTCGTGTGTATTAGAAACCTATCCGCCCTTTTCCTGATCTGAAGGATAGCATACGATGAGATATCGCTCTTATTACACCGGATATGCTGCGAGCAACTGTCGACCGTGCCGTGTTATGGATGCAACATGTTGCTGAGTCGAGAGGCCATACTGAACAAATGTTATTACTTGTGACTGCATCCTCTAAACGCGTCAGAACCACCGTTATCACGTGTCCAATCGCCCTTTTGCCTGCGCCCACAGAGCATTCTGTCAGATTACATTGCCATATTTCCATCTGGTGGGAAGAAGTGGAACCGGTTTTTTTTTTTTTAGAATATTCCGCTAGTGCACTGCTTAATGAATATATCTACGACGTTTCAGCGTCCTGCGATGTATACAGCCGCCACTGAAGCACTCGGAAAACCCGCATTTTAATGATAACCACCCGGTACAATCAATCTCTGCTCCAATATTTCCATGTATAGGTCCTCTTCAGACAGCATCAGTCTCACGGTTTTGCCTTCCCATATTTTCTTTCTGCTTATTCGTTCGTCCTTTAACCATGATGAATGTGATAGGCGTCCATGGAAACTGCTTTTATTTAGTGATAGTATTTCTCGCCACTTTCTCTAACTGATCACCTTGTTACTGGGGTGAAACTCATGCTTGCTTTGCAAGAACGCGTAAAGGAGCATGTGTATACACTTACGTTTCTGGTCGGCGTTTAGGTGGACATTTTGACTTTGGTTCCACGTTTTGTGATGGCCGTTTTAAGTACAGAGGAATCCGAGACGTAAGCGAGTGACTCTTGCTTCGTGTGCTGCTTTACCACGCCTACCGCACTTTTCCTGCTCAACACATGCAAACGTTGTGTTACCACATCTCTGGGACTAAGTTTTCACTTTGATTTACATGACTACAACTTCTGACGGCAAAATCCTGCCATAATACAATCCCATAAGAACTGCGAGTCAAAAATCACAATAAAGTCAAGCAGTGTCTTGGCGCACGGTATTGACCCGTTTCATGATGTTCCGTACGTCTGCTACTCCGTCATCATACCATTCTTACAGCAGTTCGTTAGCAGCAAGGTTTTAATGTCGCTGCGTTGGCGTTGTGGTCTTCGGTCTGCTTTACTCAGCTATCCACCCTATTCTATCTCCGCAAGCCTCTTCATCTGTGTGCAGCTCTAGTAATCTACATTCATTTTATCTTCGTTGCTGTATTGGAGTTCTGGTCTTCCTCTCCAATTTTTACCCCTGATTCATCCCTACATTACCAAATTGACCATTCTTTGATGCCCCATGATCTACCCCACCAAACGATTCTTTCCTCTAGTCACGTTGCGCTAGACATTTCTTTTCTCCCCATTTCAGGTCAGTATCTCCTCATTAGTTATAGGATTTACCTGTCAATCGTTAAACGTTCTGTTCTCTTGACTTTTTGTCGTCCACGTTCCATTTCGATACAAGGCTAGACTCCAGACAAAAACCTTCAAAAGCGACTTCCTAACATACTTCAGTTAAAGAAATTATACTTTTACACCAGAACCAGTTATTCGTCCTTCCAGTTAGACACTCGATGAACTTGTTGAGCTTTAGCTATTTCGAACACTGAACTTTGGAATACGTGACAACAGACGAAATTTTGCATGCTGAGTACAACGTCTTCCTCTGAGACTGCTGAAGTCTTTCATTGAACGGTCGAAACCGGTTTGGCATTCTCAAACTGCATGACCAGGCGCTTTATTCATTGGAGGAATAAGATATTTAAGTTTTTTAAAGTAAGTGTTAATAATCACATAACGTTGGTAGGAATAGTATGCTTACATTATCTTAGAAATCACTGTAGTATACAGGAAAAACAGTTATAGCCAAATCCCTCGTTCATCGGTTAAACAGTAAAAGTAAAAGTCAATGATTATTAGTCTTGGCGATGAACAATAGAACTTGCCTATAGCCATTTTTGCTGTGTACAATGATTTAAAACATAATGTGAGCATACAACTCTTTGCGGTCTTATGTAATAATGATTACTTATTTTCAAAAACTGGTCATTCCGAAGAATAAATAAGTTATTCCTCCAATGTACGGATCACCCAATGATTTATTTTAAGAATGCGAAAGCAGACATGACCATTCAATAAATGACTTTAACGGCCCGAGCAAAAGGCTTCTTATTTATCATTTAACTGTCTCAATAAGTAGAGCGGCGTTCTAAAGTTTCATTGATTTCAGAGTGGTCGTTGCACACAGCATTGTTTTATGAACGTAGAAAGGCGACACCTTGTCGAATGACCCTTCCTCCATTTTCATAACTATAAATCACTTTCGTCACTTCGGTCTATTACCATTCACGATTTTGAATAATGTTTGTCCTTGAGTGCTCTGAAAGATTAGCCTAATAATCTATTTTTGATAGGCTGATAGATACGGTCAGTGGTGTACTTGGCACTCTGGCGAATTTTGTATTTGAGAAAAGTGAGGTACTCTGATCCCCACGAGAAGCTAGGGTAACATGGATCAACTAGAAAGTATCCCTTTTGCCTGGGTACGCCTTATTGCGTAGTGTATGGGAAAGATTCCTCAGGGGTAATCCGCTGTGGAAAGTTTCGCCTCTACATACATCCGTCCCGTCGGCGGGTAGCACTTCTTATGACTGAATTTTTATTTTTTATTTATTTTTTTCTTGGAGGAGTTTGTAGGTTCCTCGCAATTTGCGCGACTAAGCCGAGATGCACGCTTCTTTGCGTTAGACGAAGTGCCGCTGCCACGCCTAGGGACTCAGTATCGAACGAGAGTATCGATACCTTGTGGATTCCATACTTACCTCTTATAAAATGGTTAGAGTAGGTACTCTACGCCGAGTCCCGTCTCCCCATCATTAATTAGGTATTGGCATTATTTCTGCGAACCTTCAAGCCTGTGTTCATGAATCTTGGGTCAAGCAAGCGTGGTAATTTGGATGATTATAATAGAAATGTAATAAATCATTACGAGAAACATTGTACAGGATATATGCTATAAAGCAGTCATCGTGTAAGCTTTCTACCAAATATTGTGTGTATAAGAGAAAGCTGAATACAATTTCGAAAACTTTCCCCTTATGTAACGTGTACTTTAGATATCATTTTCACTTGCTGCGCAAAACTGACTGTTGGTTGGCCCTGTGTTGTGCATGTGAACATTGTCGAGAAATAAAACTTTAAATTTCATGAAACGCAAAATTTGAAATAAAGAAAATGAATCTAATTAAATGCCAAAAGAAACTAACTGTGTGCTCAACGAAAATTATATCACTAAAATTCAGTACAGAAGCACATTATGAACGACGCTTGATGGGAAATGCAATGTTATGTTAAAAATATCGTCAAAAATGAAGTACTGCTTGGAAGAAAATAACCGTTTTAAATTACCAACACTGTTCATCGATAATTAATGTACCAGATAGCATGCCACCTGACAAGCCTGACTACACACTACATAAGGTGAGATCTTCCCTGAAATGAAAGTGGCTTACCTCTTGCTCCGCATGCTGTTTTTCTGTCTGGGGTTCCGGCCTTTTTGTAGAGCAAATACAAATCAGAAAATGTAGCAGCTGAAGATAAATAATCACCCCTAAATCATTTTGCATGTCTGAAACAATCTGTTGCTTCGTATGGCGTAAGGTGCAATGGGATAAAAATTTAAAGCTTTACTATGAATCAAGGAGGTGAATTTTACTTTAAAGGAAATTGTGTCTTTAGAAAACGACTGCACAACATAAGAAGACTCTAACAATCATAAATTTCTCTCATTCGAAAAGAACTAAAAACATAACTTCAAAATTCCTCCAAAATCTTCTATGTCAGTAACATCAACAAGAAAGCACTATATGTCAGTTTCCATCTAGCATTCTAGATAGCTTCTCCCAGATTCACAGAAAACAGCTGACATTCGTTGCAAAACATGCTACAGTCCCTCAAATAAGGAAGTCCAGCTCTGCACAACTGACTGACCAGCAAGTGAACCACAGATAAAACTAAACACAGAGTCAAAGACTTTATTCACTGCAGTGTGTTCATTCATATTTGTGCCAGTGCAGTTGTAGCGGCACCACCGTTTAAGATAGGGAAAAGATAGATTCGGTGCAATATTTCTGAGCGCACGAGGTACAGCCAGGCGTGGCGCTGTTGACAGTAAGTTATGCCTACCAGCAGTCGCGAAGTAGAAAGGAGGCCACAAGGCTGCAGAACCGCTGAAAAGAGTAAACGCAGCAGTTTGCATGGCGCAAGTTACAGGCAGAAGGGGCCCACTGGATCAACCTAGGTGTTATGAGTGCATGACTCGGAGCGGCCCTTTAACAAAACAAGAGGCGCACAGCAGCGTGTAAATAGGCGCCAGTTTTCTAACGAGGGGCATTCAAGTGTGGCAACTCTCCTGGATGGCGGGGCATGTCACGCCACTGGCTACACGCAGCAGCAGATGGGGGGACAGTGTGCCAGTCGATGGCAGGTCGTTGGTTCGACCCTCTGAGGCCAATTCGGGGACCGTAGCCAACCAGCGATGGGCCACTCGACAGCGCGCTACCGCGGGCAGTCTTGTTGGCTCCCAACAAACACTGGAGGCATACAGAGGCAAGGGCCGCAGATTTAGCTGTCGAATCACGGGCGCTTGTTGTCGCCACAACCCTAACCACGACGGTGAAGAAACACGCAGTGGACTGCCCCGCGGCTTCCCGCAAGCGGAGCTGAGACATTGGGGATGAAGGCTGCTGAATCGGCTGCTGGCACATCCTGACGTCGTCAAAACTCCGCGGCTGTACACGGCCGGCATGCCGCAGTACGTAGCATGCGTCGCTGACGTAGCCCTTCTGCGCCAAGCTATTTTGTAGACAGCGAAGTGGCGTCCTCAGCATTGCGGGACCCTGTGATGCAGACAGAGAGGAACGTGGCACTGTAGCTGGCAATAATAAAACACTTGAGGATCATGACAGAATTTTAATATGGCACATCTTGAGAGTTTCCATCCACTTCCTACATTCCTCCATCACACGCCAACATCTACATTTGGCAGTGACAGCTACACAGTGAAGGTGTATTATTGACACTAGTAGAGCCTTACAATAGGAGGAAAAGTATCAGTTGAAAAGTATCGACTAAGGAAGTATCAGTATCAAGGCGAAAGCACTCAACAGCCAGGAGCTGGACGCTTACACTGCACCTGCCCGAGCCTTCATCCCCCACAGGCCACCTGCGCTGCGCGGGGCGTGGTGGCCCTACCACAACCAGTGGCGCTCACCAGTCCCCAGCTCCGCCCAGGAACTCAGACTCCCCTCAGAATCGCCCAGCCTAAAGCTGAGCTCCTTGGGGCGTATCCAAAAAGCCGAATGAATATGAGTTGTTGATACAAATTGCCACACACCCTGCCCTGTAATCAAGTTTTGACGTTGACGGTTACTCACACTTTTGGATTCGTTTGGATAAAAGGAAATACTACCCCCTTGTTGAAAAGGCAGAACGTGTACTTCTTCCGTTTGCCACAACACACATGAGTGAATCTGCGTTCTCGATCTATGCTGCCCACAAAACTAAGTACCAAAGCTGTCAAGATGCGGAACCAGACATCCGCGTCTAGTTCTCAAGAACTGAACACAACTTTTTAAAATTGTGTCAGCAGAAGCACCCTCACCCATCATATTAGGATTCCATTATTATTCCTACAGACTCATCTATAGTAAAGAAGAAAGCAGTGTTCTTCGTAGATGCTCAGTGAACGTACCTGAACTATAACTCAGTAGGAATTTTGTTTCTGTCTTCTATCATTTACAAAATAATTATTAACTGAATTCTGTTGGCATTGATATTTTTGTTACGAAAATTGAAATGATCTCTAATTTCTTTTCTTTATAATATATTCTGTCCTTTCAGTTAAAAATATGGCCTGCCTACACTTCAATTACAATTACTTGCTATTACTCTGACACTATATTGTGGCAACTGGCTGCGAGCGTAAACAAATGAGGACTTTTCACGTGCCACCTTGTAAAAAGTAAACCTCCTCTGCCAGAATTGTTTCCTTTGAGAAAAAAGTCCTGCTTTCTGTGAAATGCTTTGTCTTCTTACGTAGAAATAAGAGAGTCTGTTTGTTTGTTTTCCTAATTCGTTTACAGTTGAGGCTGACCGATATAGTGTCCAAGTAGTAGTTGAAGTTGTCAGCTGCGGCTAAAATGTTGCCACGCCGCCTGCCAGTTGCCAGCTACCAACTGACAGTACACTGTTGCAATGCCGCCTGCTAGCTGCCGGCTATGGACTGACAGCTGCCGTTCAGTAGATACGCAAAGACGTAAAAATAACTAGACTTTCCGAGCTGTTTACATGGGCACGAAAATCGATTGTGGAACTGGAAAACGGGTTTATAAAAGCAGATTTCCAGAATCGATTCTGAAGTGTTTACCTAACCAACTAAAGCGGAACTGGGACATCGGCTTACGAAATCCGGTTTTGGAAACGCATGTAAACTGGGTGAATGTATTCCCACACATTACACAACAGATGTCACAATAGTCATTTAAAGGCAATTCCTTGGCCTCTTTTCTTTCGTGATGTGTTTGTATCCCTAATCATGGGTCTGCCTCTTTTCTTCACAGCCGCGCGAAATGGCCGCGCAGTCTGTGTTTTGTGTGTGTGTGTGTGTGTGTGTGTGTGTGTGTGTGTGTGTTGTCCTTAGCGGAAGTTAAACTTAGGTTAATAGCGTGTAAGACAAGGGACTGATGACCTCAGCAGTTAAGTCCCATAGACTTTACATACATTTCACATTTTTCTTCGGATTTCACGAAAACCACACACACACACACACACACACACACACACACACACGCACACACGACTGTTACGAAATATGCATGCTCCTTACACAACAGTAGCCAAACAGTGGAAGTGACCAGACCACAAGCAGTAGCTTATCAACAGCGAACAGTTTGGACGTGATGTTGATTGCTCTTGGAGGAAGGCAGCTCCAATGTGTGAAATGTCAATTACCAAGTAATTTTAATGAGGCTATAGTGTGTTGAACAAAGGGAGTAAATCCACTATTAAGTGTCTGGATACAGTGGGAATTCAAATTGGATCGTTAATTTCAAGTTGTTTTCATTCATCTCTAAACCAATGACTATTGATACTTTGGGGGGGGGGGGGGGGGGGGGGAGGGTCATTGGGAAGATGGCACTTGCATTAAGAAGCTTTCAGTTCCAATGGGTTTCGTTCTGAAATTTAAAGTTACTATGCTGTTGACTGACTAGGGGTCCGCCATGGATTTTCGCCTGAAGAAGGGTTCCGCCAGCTGAAAAGTTTGGGAAGCCCTGGACTACACCATGGGCTCACACAATACGACAATATCTCGGAAGTAGACAACCGTATCTTACAGGGTTGGCAGACAGCCGGACTTAGCATTGTCAGGGGTCGGTTTTATTGGCTAACTTTAGTGCACGACCCGGACTTGGTCTCTGTGGCGGCCAGCTGGTTGTCTGTTTTTGTACTTTTTAATATAATTTACCTAGATTGTTGGGAGAGATAAATAAGTGTTGTTTTTTTCGTAGATTGAGAGTATCCAGTATCTTCTTTTCTTTTGGCAGTCAGTGGTTATTAATTTTTCATTTTAAGTCCGTACTAAAATCAAAGAACTGTTCGCAGCCGTCAGTGGTTCATTAACTCAACTGTAACAAGTGGTCACCTGGTTTGCTAACGCAAATCGTCCCACTCTTGCATTATGCTAACTGCTACCATGACTAGGAACTATGACTAAGAACTTGGGTTAACAGTGTTGGAGCTATGAACTCGGGAAATTTTACAATTTAAAAAAAAAAATCTACATCTCCTTGTCATCTTACTGATATTACTATGCATAATTTTTTATCAAGCATAAGTCTGATATTTAATTTATAATGCTGTCTGCAGAGAACTGCAGGGCGACCTGGGATTTCAAAATCACTCTTCAGTGGTGCAAATGCCTGTAACACGAAAGGCAAGTGCCGAACCCATGGACTAGTAGAAGAATGGCATTTGAACGGATCTGTCTTATTTCACACTGTTTCCAAGTTCTGGGTGAGCTTATGCACCAAGATTGGAACATGGCGGGTGTACAGTGATTACTTGGGCAGCCATGTCGTACGCCATGTGCCTCTTTGTTTACCGCAGAAGGTCGCATTACTGCCAAGGATTATGTTACCATTTTGGCTGATCAGGTTGGTTGGTTGATCGATTTGGGGGATGGGACTTAACAGCAAGGTCATCAGTCCAATCGGATTACGGGAGGATGGGGAAGCAAGTCGTCCTTGCCCTTTCAAAGGAACCATCCCGGCATTTACCTGAAGCGATTTAAGGAAATTACGGAAATCCTAGAGCAGGATGGCTGGACGCGCGTTTGAACTGTCGTCCTGCGGAATGCGAGTCCAGAGTGCTAACCACTGCGCCACCTCGCTCGATGCTGATCATGTCCAACCGATGGTTCAGCGTCTGTTTCCCAACTGTAACGCTGTGTTACTGAGACGACAGGGCCCCTTTTCACTTGCATCGCATCGTCCGCGGCTGGTTTTGTGGTCACGACGCTGAATTTCCTGTCCGTCCTGACCCTGGTCTGATCTCAGTGTCACTTATCCGTTGTAGTCTACTTTAGAGAGACGGATGTGTGATCGCTGTCCACCTCCACCATTGTTACCTGAATTTGTCACTGCATGAAACGAAGAACGGTATAAGTTTCCCTTGATGCCATAAATCCGTTCCGAGACAACTGGAAGCTGTTTTGAATGAGAACTATTTTCGTACGCCGTATTAGTCTCGTTAATGTGTAGCGTCTAGGACTTTCCCATATTTCTGTCCACCCCAGGTATTTTGTTCATGGCTGTTAACATAGGCGTACAATACGTTATAGAAATATTATATGCAAGTGTATTAAACACATCAATATAAAAATGGTTCAAATGGCTCTGAGCACTATGTGACTTATCTTCTGAGGACATTCGAATCTGCGACCGTAGCGGTCACGCGGTTCCAGACTGAAGCGCCTAGAGCCGCACTACCACACCGGCCGGCACCTCAATATAAAGATTCGTCTTAAGGATTTTAACAGAAGTTTGCAATCGATTCTGAAACACTGAAACTAACGATGTCTCCCCCGTGTCACATGTACGGAACTCAATTTCACGTAACATAATGCTGTAATATTGTAAGATTTATATATTTCTATTGTATATTGCCAAACCACAAATTATGAAAGATGTTTATATTTTGTTAATAGGATTAAGTAGGAATAATTAATATTTGTCATGTTGGAAATAATTGTGGTAGCAGGGAATGTCTGCACCAAAGTATTGTTGGCAGGAGAGACCGCACATTGTTATACTTTTAAAAAGGGCGGGAAAGACCGCGTATGGATACATTTTAAGAAAAGAGCGGGAAAGACCACGCATTGATACATTTTGTAATGGTAACAGAGATTGTCTGCACCAGAAAACATTGTTGGCGGGAGAGACCGCACTTTAGCGTTCGTAGGAAGTCAGTAGTAAGCGAGAAGTGAAGCTAGTCGGTAACATGTCTGAAGCGAGACGTTGAGAGGAGCGGTGTGCCTACCAGCCACCAGCTATGATTTACAAGAGATTATAAACGGATGTACAAAGACATCAGCTACTCTAGACTACTTAAGGCATGTTTGCGCAATGCTAGTTGTAAGATTATTGTAAAAAGTAAGTCCAATTTGAACGTTTGTAAAATCATTTCATTCAGAGAATAATTAATTTTGGCCAGCAATATTGCATTACTGATTATAATCCATCCCGATAACCATCAACGTAAATTTTTGCAAAATTTTATTGTTATCAAGAAAAAGTTTAACTATGAATTACGTAACGTCAGAAAAATAATTAAATAATGTCAGCTTCGCTATTAAAGAATAACGTCAGCTTTGGGAATAAATACAGCCATTTATTATGACAGCCCACCAGCAGCTAATGTTGTTGTTGTTGTGGTCTTCAGTCCTGAGACTGGTTTGATGCAGCTCTCCATGCTACACTATCCTGCGCAAGCTTCTTCATCTCCCAGTACCTACCGCAACCTACATCCTTCTGAATCTGCTTAGTGTATTCATCTCTTGGTCTCCCTCTACGATTTTTACCCTCCACGCTGCCCTCCAATGCTAAATTTGTGATCCCTTGATGCCTCAAAACATGTCCTACCACCCGATCCCTTCATCTAGTCAAGTTGTGCCACAAACTTCTCTTCTCCTCAATCCTATTCAATACCTCCTCATTAGTTACGTGATCTACCCACCTTATCTTCAGCATTCTTCTGTAGCACCACATTTCGAAAGCTTCTATTCTCTTATTGTCCAAACTGGTTATCGTCCATGTTTCACTTCCATATATGCCTACACTCCATACAAATACTTTCAGAAACGACTTCCTGACACTTAAATCTATACTCGATGTTAACAAATTTCTCTTCTTCAGAAACGATTTCCTTGCCATTGTCAGTCTACATTTTATATCCTCTCTACTTCGACCATCATCAGTTATTTTACTCCCTAAATAGCAAAACTCCTTTACTACTTTAAGTGTCTCATTTCCTAATCTAATCCCCTCAGCATCACCCGATTTAATTTGACTACATTCCATTATCCTCGTTTTGCTTTTGTTGATGTTCATCTTATATCCTCCTTTCAAGACACCATCCATTCCGTTCAACTGCTCTTCCAAGTCATTTGCTGTCTCTGACAGAATTACAATGTCATCGGCAAACCTCAAAGTTTTTACTTCTTCTCCATGAATTTTAATACCTACTCCGAATTTTACTTTTGTTTCCTTTACTGCTTGCTCAATATACAGATTGAATAACATCGGGGAGAGGCTACAACCCTGTCTCACTCCTTTCCCAACCACTGCTTCCCTTTCATGGCCCTCGACTCTTATAACTGCCATCTGGTTTCTGTACAAATTGTAAATAGTCTTTCGCTCCTTGTATTTTACCCCTGCCACCTTCAGAATTTGAAAGAGAGTATTCCAGTTAACGTTGTCAAAGGCTTTCTCTAAGTCTACAAATGCTAGAAACGTAGGTTTGCCTTTTCTTAATCTTTCTTCTAAGATACGTCGCAAGGTTAGTATTGCCTCACGTGTTCCAACATTTCTACGGAATCCAAACTGATCTTCCCCGAGGTCCACTTCTACCAGTTTTTCCATTCGTCTGTAAAGAATTCGCGTTAGTATTTTGCAGCTGTGACTTATTAAACTGATAGTTCGGTAATTTTCACATCTGTCAACACCTGCTTTCTTTGGGATTGGAATTATTATATTCTTCTTGAAGTCTGTGGGTATTTCGCCTGTCTCATACATCTTGCTCACCAGATGGTAGAGTTTTGTCATGACTGGCTCTCCCAAGGCCATCAGTAGTTCTAATGGAATGTTGTCTACTCCCGGGGCCTTGTTTCGACTCAGGTCTTTCAGTGCTCTGTCAAACTCTTCGCGCAGAATCTTATCTCCCATTTCATCTTCATCTACATCCTCTTCCATTTCCATAGTATTGTCCTCGAGTACATCGCCCTTGTATAAACCCTCTATATACTCCTTCCACCTTTGTGCCTTCCCTTCTTTGCTTAGAACTGGGTTGCCATCTGAGCTCTTGATATTCATACAAGTGGTTCTCTTCTCTCCAAAGGTCTCTTTAATTTTCCTGTAGGCAGTATCTGTCTTACCCCTAGTGAGACAAGCCTCTACATCCTTACATTTGTCCTCCAGCCATCCCTGCTTAGCCATTTTGCACTTCCTGTCGATCTCATTTTTGAGACGTTTGTATTCTTTTTTGCCTGCTTCATTTACTGCATTTTTATATTTTCTCCTTTCATCAATTAAATTCAATATTTCTTCTGTTAACCAATGGTTTCTATTAGCCCTCGTCTTTTTACCTACTTGATCCTCTGCTGCCTTCACTACTTCATCCCTCAGAGCTACCCATTATTCTTCTACTGTATTTCTTTCCCCCATTCCTGTCAATTGTTCCCTTATGCTCTCCCTGAAACTCTCTACAACCTCTGGTTCTTTCAGTTTATCCAGGTCCCATCTCCTTAAATTCCCACCTTTTTGCAGTTTCTTCAGTTTCAATCTGCAGTTCATAACCAATAGATTGTGGTCAGAATCCACATCTGCCCCTAGAAATGTCTTACAATTTAAAAGATGGTTCCTAAATCTGTGTCTTACCATTATATAATCTATCTGATACCTTTTAGTATCTCCAGGATTCTTCCAGGTATACAACCTTCTTTTATGATTCTTGAACCAAGTGTTAGCTATGATTAAATTATGCTCTGTGCAAAATTCTAGAAGGTGGCTTCCTCTTTCATTTCTTCCCCCCAATCCATATTCACCTACTATGTTTCCTTCTCTCCCTTTTCCTACTGACGAATTCCAGTCACCCATGACTATTAAATTTTCGTCTCCCTTCACTACCTGAATAATTTCTTTTCTCTCGTCATAGATTTCATCAATTTCTTCATGATCTGTAGAGCTAGTTTGCATATAAACTTGTACTACTGTAGTAGGCATGGGCTTTGTGTCTATCTTGGCCACAATAATGCGTTCACTATGCTGTTTGTAGTAGCTTACCCGCATTCCTATTTTCCTATTCATTATTAAACCTACTCCTGCATTACCCTAATTTGATTTTGTATTTATAACCCTGTAATCACCTGACCAAAAGTCTTCTTCCTCCTGCCACCGAACTTCACTAATTCCCACTATATCTAACTTTAACCTATCCATTTCCCTTTTTAAATTTTCTAACCTACCTGCCCGATTAAGGGATCTGACATTCTACGCTCCGATCCGTAGAATGCCAGTTTTCTTTCTCCTGATAGCGACGTCCTCTTGAGTAGTCCCCGTCCGGAGATTCGAATGGTGGACTATTTTACCTCCGGAATAATTTACCCAAGAGGACGCCATCATCATTTAATCATACAGTAAAGATGCAGCAGCTAATAAAGTATAGTAAAACAGAGTAAATATATTCATGTCGCAGTTCGATGTAGCAGTCAGATGGCGATCCAGTAACAGTAAAAAAGGTAAGGAACAGTTTTGGGTTATTGCAGATAACGACTGAGGGCCCCGACGACGACACATTCTATGTTTCGTCGAAATAATCAGAAAATCACTTTTAATAAGCCGCAATTAAATTTGTATGTGAAGACTGAGAAAGAGAATAAATTTCAAAGCGAAGATTTCATTCGTTATTTTTAAGCAAGAGATAGAAATCCTAAGGGAAAGTTTCATAGGTTATTGTAGAAGGGAAGGTTGCGTAACAAAAGAGATATAGAGGAGACGGGAAGGTTTCAATTAGCTAACAATATTATGAGAAGGAAAGTTGCTACTCACCATATAGCGGATACGCTGAGTCGCAAATAGACACGGCAAAAAGACTCACAATTACAGTTTTCGGCCATTAAGGCCTTCGTCAACAACACACACATACGCACACGCAGACACACGCATGCAAACACAATCACACACACGACTGCAGTCGTGTTTGTGAGTTGCATTTTTCATGAGTGTGTGTTGTCGACGAAGGCCTTAATGGCGGAAAGCTATAGTTGTGAGAGTCTTTTTGTTGTGCCTATCTGCGAGTCAGCACCTCAGCTATATGATGAGTAGCAACTTTCCTCCTCATAATATTGTTACATTCCATCCTGGATTTTCCATTAGTTGTAATATAGATAAATTTTATTTAACAACACATCAAACGAATAAAACAACAAAGAACGAAACTCGTCTAGCTTGAAGGGGGAAACCAGGTGGCGCTATGGTTGGCCCGCAAGACGGCGCTGCCATAGGTCAAACGGATATCGACTACATTTTTTTAAAAATAGGTGCCCTCATTTTTATTACGTTTTCGTGTAGTACGTAAAGAAATATGAATGTTTTAGTTGGAACACTTTTTTCGCTTTGTAATAGATGTCGCTGTAATAGTCACATACGTATAAGTACGTGATATCACGTAACATTCCGCCAGTGCGGACGATATTTGCTTCCTGATATATTACCCGTGTTAAAATGAACCATTTACCAATTGCGGAAAAGGTCGGTATCGTGTTGATGTACGGCTATTGTGATCAAAATGCCCAACGTGCGTGTGCTAGGTATGCTGCTCGGTATCCTGAACGACATCATCCAAGTGTCCGGACCCTTCGCCGGATAGTTACGTTATTTAGGGGAACAGGAATTGTTCAGTCACATGTGAAACGTCAACCACGACCTGCAACAAATGATGATGCCCAAGTAGATGTTTTAGGTGCTGTCGCGGTTAATCCGCATATCAGTAGCAGACAACTGACAGGAGAATCGGGAATCTCAAAAACGTCGGTGTTGAGAATGCTACATCAACATCTATTGCACCCGTACCATATCTCTATGCACCAGGAATTGCATGGCGACGACTTTAAACATCGTGTACAGTTCTGCCACTGGGAACAAGAGAAATTACGGGACGGTGACAGATTTTTTGCACGGGTTCTCTTTCCTGCATAATTTTCTACCGATATTACCACAAGATGTATCACTGCATGACAGAATGGCGATGTACTTCCAACATGATCGATGTCCGGCACATACCTCGCGTGCGGTTGAAGCGGTATTGAATAACATATTTAATGACAGGTGGATTGGTCGTCGAAGCACCATACCATGGCCCGCAGGTTTACCGGATCTGACGTCCCCGGATTTCTTTCTGTGGGGAAAGTTGAAGGATATTTGCTATTGTGATCCACCGACAACGCCTGACAACATGCGTCAGCGCATTGTCAATGCATGTGCGAACATTACGGAAGGCGAACTACTCGCTGTTGAGAGGAATGTCGTTACACGTATTGCCCAATGCATTGAGGTTGACGGACATCATTTTGAGCATTTATTGCATTAATGTGGTATTTACAGGTAATCACGCTGCAACAGCATGCCTTCTCAGAAAGGTATACCTCACAAAGGTATATGTATCACATTGGAACAACCGAAATAAAATATTCAAACGTACCTACGTTCTGTATTTTAATTTAAAAAACCTACCTGTTACCAACTGTTCGTTTAAAATTGTGAGCCATATGTTTGGGACTATTACAGCCCCATCTATCACAAAGCGAAAAAAGTGGTCCAATTAAACATTCATATTTCTTTACGTACTACACGAATATGTAATAAAAATTGGGGTTCCTATTTTAAAAAACGTAGTTGATATCCGTTTGACCTATGGCAGCACCATCTAGCGGGCCAACCATAGCGCCATCTGGTTTCCCACTTCAAGCTAGACAAGTTTCGGACTTTTTAGTTTCTTCGTTTGACGCTTATGTCGTGAGATATTTGGCCCGGTCACGATCAGTGGAGCACCCTGTATAGTTCCACAGTGTGTGGGCCTGACAGAAGTGTCCTATTCTTCGTGTTTTGATTGAACTAAAATTTATTAAATTAAACAGTTCAAATGGCTCTGAGTACTATGTAACTTAACATCTGAAGTCATTAGTCCCCTATAACTTAGAACTACTGAAACCTAACTAACCTAAGGACATCACACACATCCATGCCCGAGGCAGGATTCGAACTTGCGACCGTAGCGGTCACGCGGTTCCAGACTGAAGCGCCTAGAATCGCTCGGCTACGAAATTAATGAACGTACAACAGCCACTGTATTTCGTTTAGGACAATTGCATTAGACGCACGAACAATAATACCAGGGCAGAACGCTGACGGATGTATCGCGTAACGTTGTGGCTTAATTCACCAACTTCCTCGCAGCCAGCTCTGGAATAACAACAGGGAATCCCTCCTTCGTATCGAGTATCAACGATTACCGGGTAGTATAAAGCGGCAGGAAATACCCCGCGGCTGTTTATCTGAACTACGGCAGCGTGGTTAGACGCTGTAAAGGCTCAACGAGTAAACTGTGGGCCAAGAACGTCAATGGACTGATCAATAGGCAGCCGTGCAGAACTAATTCCATTGGCGCCATATTCAGCGGCCGTAATAGAATCGCGCGGCCGCGGTATCGGATGTCGCGCCACGTCACAAGTAATAATGGCCTCTTTCGCGTGCCGTCAGACTGCCAGCCGCGCCATTGGAAAATCACGTAACCCGATGAGTGCGCGCGCGGTCCCCTGTGTGCCGCCAGGGCCCTTTGGCCGCGTGTTTGCCCGCTCGCTGAATGGCGGCGCTCTGTGCTGTACTGTGGCTCAGCCTCTGCCGCGCTCCCCACTGTACTCCGCGGCTCCGCCCTTTTCAGGACGGCCGCTTTTCAGCGCCGGCCACCGCCGCTCGGCCGCCCCCGATGCGTCCCCAAACACTGTGCTGCACGTCTGCACGCGGCGAGCTTTTAAAACTGGCTGCAGTCCTCATTCTCTGGCTGGCTAGTCGTCCCACCACCTAGAAACGCTCGTCCGTTCTGTTAGCTTGCGAGTCCATTCCACTAATTTCGTCCATAGAACTTCGCTAACGTCGGTTGCAAACGAGATTTAGGACCCATCGCTAAATGGACTTGGGGGTAATGGGGAATGATGAAATGAGCTGTAATACACGTCTCGACAGTATATTTGTGTAATAAAATTGATAAGTAGGAACTCGAGTGGGAAGAATTGCGATCAGGTCACCCTAATGGAAGGACTGGGGTCTCCACGTAACTCAAAAATGGTTCAAATGGCTCTGAGCACTATGGGACTTAACAAGTGAGGTCATCAGTCCCCTAGAACTTCTTAAACCTAGCTAACCTAAGGACATCACACACATCCATGCCCGAGGCAGGATTCGAACCTGCGACCGTAGCGGTCGCGCGGTTCCAGACTGTAGCGCCTAGAACCGCTCGGCCACCTCGGCCGGCTCCACGTAACTGCTGCAGCGTCCATCTTCTTTAATACATAACGTGCCTTTATTAAGGTCAAACGAGATTTAAAAACAGTTAGTACTAAAACAAACTGAGCAGATTTTAGAAAACCGACTTTCGGGCAGCTACCACTAATCGTAAGCCACCAGCCAATAACTGTACACCAATTTCGAATAGAATTAAAAGTCAACGAATAGTTAGCTACTGAAGTGATATCAGGTGTTCCCCATGGAAGCGTCCTGGGACCTCTGCTGTTCCTGATCTATATAAATGACCTGGGTGACAATCTGAGCAGTTGTCTTAGGTTGTTCGCAGATGATGCTGTAATTTACCGTCTAGTAAGGTCATCCGAAGACCAGTATCAGTTGCAAAGCGATTTAGAAAAGATTGCTGTACGGTGTGGCAGGTGGCAGTTGACGCTAAATAACGAAAAGTGTGTGGCGATCCACATGAGTTCCAAAAGAAATCCGTTGGAATTCGATTACTCGATAAATAGTACAATTCTCAAGGCTGTCAATTCAACTAAGTACCTGAGTGTAAAAATTACGAACAACTTCAATTGGAAAGACCACATAGACAATATTGTGGGGAAGGCGAGCCAAAGGTTGCGTTTCATTGGCAGGACACTTACAAGGGAACCTCCCCATCGCACCCCCCTCAGATTTAGTTATAAGTTGGCACAGTGGATAGCCCTTGAAAAACTGAACACAGATCAATCGAGAAAACAGGAAGAAGTTGTGTGGAACTATGAAAAAATAAGCAAAATATACAAACTGAGTAGTCCATGTGTAGCATAGGCAACATCAAGGTTACTATCGTTTCAGGAGCGCCGTGGTCCCGTGGTTAGCGTGAGCACCTGCGGAATGAGAGGTCCTTGGTTCAAGTCTTCCCTCAAGTGAATATTTTAATTTCATTATTTTCGCAAAGTTATGACCTGTCCGTTCATTCACTGACGTCTCTGTTCACTGTAATAAGTTTAGTGTCTGTGTTTTGCGACCGCACCGCAAAACCGTGCGATTAGTAGACGAAAGGACGTGCCTCTCCAATGGGAACCGAAAACATTTGATCGCAAGGTAATAGGTGAACCGCTTACTCCACAGGAAAACACGTCTGATATATTCTATACGACACTGGTGACGGCATGTGCGACATATGACAGGAATATGTTGTCGACCCACCTAACTTTTACACTTGGCGAATGGGTAAAAAGATTCTTCTACCTTTCCAGATTTAGGTTTTCTTGTGGATGTGATAATCACTCCCAAAAAAGTGATGAAAACATAAGTGTTTGTCACATAAACTGCAACAAATGAATGCAACAGTTTCACAGTCGCACAGTTTTCCCTATGCTCTGTCAAAACATATGTCTTTAACATTTTCAAATTTTTCCGTGGGTAGACCGTCAAATCCTGCATATGTCCAAGCAACTCTGAACATGTCCTGGAATTTTGGAGAGCAAAGTTGATTATGTGTGAGTGCCTGAACTTTGATAATTGTGTGAAAATAAAAAAATTAAACTTTTCACTCGAGGGTAGACTTGAACCAAGGACCTCTTGTTCCGCAAGTGCTCACGCTAACGACGGGACCACGGCGCTCCTGAGCTAACATATTTCTTTTTTTTTTTTTTTTTTTTGAAAATCTCATTTTGTTCGTTATTGTTCGCTGCATCTGCTCGGCGCGGACGCCGTAAGAGATCCATTTATGTTCGTTGTTGATCGATTGACTCAGTTTTTTTATTACAGAGAGCACGTAATCCTCTGACCGAGCACGCTGAGCTACCGTGTCCGCAATACTTGATGTTGCCTATCCTGCACATGCAGTACTCAGTTTTTATATTTTGCTTATTTTTTTCATAGTTCCACACAACTTCTTCCTGTTTTCTCGATTGATCTGTGTTCAGTTTTTCAAGGTCTATCCACTGTGCCAACTTATAACTAAATCTGAGAGGGGTGCGATGGGGAGGTTCCCTTGTTAGAGGATGCAACAAGTCCACTAAAGAGACAGCTTACACTACACTCGTTCGTCCTCTGTTAGAATACTGCTGCACGGTGTGGGATCCTTACCAGGTGGGACTGACGGAGGACATCGAAAGGGTGCAAAAACGGCAGCTCGTTTTGTATTATCATGTAATAGGGGAGAGAGTGTGGGAGATATGATACGCGAGTTGGGATGGAAGTCATTAAAGCAAAGACGTTTTTCGTCGCGGCGAGATCTTTTTACGAAATTTCAGTCACCAACTTTCTCTTCCGAATGCGAAAATATTTTGTTGAGCCCAATCTACATAGGTAGGAATGATCATCAAAATAAAATAAGAGAAATCAGAGCTCGAACAGAAAGGTTTAGGAGTTCATTTTTCCCGCGCGCTGTTCGGGAGTGAAATGGTAGAGAGATAGTATGATTGTGGTTCGATGACCCCTCTGCCAAACACTTAAATGTGAATTGCAGAGTAATCATGTAGATGTAGCTACAATTAACCAAAATACCCGGCTCAGATTTTAAGCAAATGATTTTTAAACCGCTGTCATTAATTATGAACCCACTGTTATTCAGAACTCAAATAAAGTACAGAATTTTAAAAACAATTAACAGTCATTGAATAAGCAGATGCAGACAGCGAAATTCACTGATGAGATTTTAAGCAGCTTATAAACAGCTGCCATTAATTATGAACCCACTGTGTGGTGTGGAGAGAGATAAGGGGAAGAAAGAGAGGTGAAAACACCGAAAGTTACTTGAACATGATCGCCACCGTCCTCCCACTCCTGAAGCCCGTGAGAGACTGGACCACCTTCACTGGCATCGAACTGTCCAATTAAGCTGCGCTTCCCAAAATTCATCCCCGCTCAAGAAAACTGTTCCGCAGGGCAGGCGATAACGAAGAGTCAAAACCGGGTTCGGCGCCTTCACAGGAGCAGATTCTTCCTCTCGTGTACCATCTGGAACTCCAAACCTCTCGCGCCCCTGGCCGACTTGCTCCGCACACCACACACTCACTTTCCAAAATATTCCTGTTTCGCGGTTTTGTCCTCACCCAGCGTACATCTAAAATTATCCAGACAAAGATCGTCAAGCGATAGAAGGCCGAGTCTGCATGGTTTAATAATAGTGAGTAACAGAAATGGCCAAGAATTTGAAGCCCGACTAGTGCTCGTCTTCACGTGCCACAGCTCTCTCGCCCTCGCGCCTTTCCTCCCACCCACGCCAAACTGTGTGAATTACAATTATGCGCTATGTTTTTTCAAATGCATTGTATATAACTCCTTTATATACCTTAGTTATACTTTTTTCATGTTTTAAATATGCTCCTTGCTGCTAGCACAACAGCTTGAGATGTACATAGATGTGATTCAGTTACTGTAAATCGCCAATCTGTGTCTATAATAATCACATATATTATGTACATTTTTGGACATAGCATGGCCTTAGGCTTCACGAACAATACTTTCACGTCTGTTAAACCAATACTAAGTAAATTCCTGCTAAATACTTATTATACTCCACGAAAACGCATAGCCAATGTCTAAAGATTTATAATATCCCTAATTTTTTCGGCTTCTGAAAGTGATGGAATAATTTGTCGAAACCGGTAAAGCGAAATAATAATATATTTGCAATTGGTGACTGAAATTTACCCTAAAATACCTAATATAGTTGCAAAAAATTACATCCATAAATAAAATAATAAAAGAATTTGCCTTTTGAACGGTAATTACATTGCAGATCTACATCTACATCTACATCCATACTCCGCAAGCCACCTGACGGTGTGTGGCGGAGGGTACTTCGAGTACCTCTATCGGTTCTCCCTTCTATTCTAGTCTCGTATTGTTCGTGGAAAGGAAGATTGACGGTATGCCTCTGTGTGGGCTTTAATCTCTCTGGTTTTATCCTCACGGTCTTTTCGCAAGGTATACATAGGAGGGAACAATATACTGCTTGACTCCTCGGTGAAAGTATGTTCTCGAAACTTCAACAAAAGCCCGTACCGAGCAAATTCAATCAATCAGTTCCAGCTACGCGTGCACAGGGGCGCTTTCAACTGAAGAGGTTAATATCTCGAAAACACAGGTAAGATTGGAATGTCCTCAAAACGTTTAGAGAACTATGAAGTTCTTTCAAGGCCACAATGGATTTTTTAAGCCGTGGCTTTTCTTTAACGCCAATGAGCTTAGCGAAATGGACGGCGTTTTATGTCAGAATTTGTCCCTTCAACAATGCGATTTTCTGTTTGAATGCATCCCCATTAAATAAAAATAAAATTCTCAATTTTGCAATGTCTTACTGTGGACACTAAGTAGTCTTCTCCACTGATAATGCGAGATCAGCAGCATTCAGTTCTGGATGTTCTGAGTTTAGTTCCTGCTCTCCTCCTCCCCCCCCCCCCCCCCCCACCCCCGCCCACGTAAAATCTACAATAACGGGTTTTAAACCGAAAAATCATTCCAGGTATGCCCCCTTGATATAACTAGCGTACATTGGAGTAACTGATGCAGTGGGGGCATATGATTAATTGCCCTCCCCCCTTTTTTTTAGTCCTGCCAGTCCCAGATCCTCACTCTATATCTTACCAACTTAGACCAGTGAGCCGTCAAATTTTTCAGGGGAATTTGCCTAGCTGAAGAGACGGTCTTCCAACATTTCGTGGTTCCAGCAGCTTATTCTTTCGCCAAACCAACAAATTTCTAATAAAATGGCTCTGTGCACTATGGGACTTAACATCTGAGGTCATCAGACCCCTAGAACTTAGAACTACTTAAACCTAACCAACCTAAGGACATCACACACAGCCATGCTCGAGGCAGGATTCGAACCTGCGACAGTAGCGGTCGCGTGGTTCCAGACTGAAGCCACACCGGCCGGAAAATTCCTAATACTGATCATTCATTCAATATGCTCTTTCCATTTTACTTTATTACTATGGCGGCTCTGCTCCAGCATTCATACGTTAAGCAGGTCAGTGCTGCTTTGCCAAGTTTTTGGGAAATCCAGGAGATGTTCATCAGCCCAAGTATATCATACAGAAAACTCCCAACGCCTGTCACGCACTGACAGAGTTCTGTCTCTTGGAACGAAGGCTTTTTATGTATGCCACCTGCAAACTGTCCTATAAATAGACAACGGCCACTCTGTCTGCTTTATGCACAGCGAAGCGACATCCATCTCCTGCAGGGAAGCAGGCACCATACCTGCTGTTTCTTCACCCTCTGTTCTGTGATAGCGTTGCGCCCGTGACCTCTTGTAGCTTGTTCTGCCAGTCCTCGCGTTGCGTTGCCTGTTTCATATTCACAGCACTCAACACTTCCAGAGTTAGCCCAAAAAGCAAATAAATGTATCCAGAAAAGACTATAAGAGGTTGAGAAGAGGAAGTGAAACTAGCTCACATAATCACAGTTACATCATGAATTCCAGTACGCTAATTTAATTGTCCCCTATTCGTATAATTATAGGTGCACAACAATGAAAAGAGGCTAGCCGAAGGGCTTGACATATCTGATTGCATGCCGCTTGCACAAAAAGTTTTCTTATGGGTTGTTGCTCTGACGAATATAGTAGAACATCAGCAAGGCAAATTTTACAAAGATATATACCCGGCGTGGTTAACACGGTAATCTCTCAGACTACTAGTGTAATAGGTTTAGTGGAGGGTAAAAAAGCCCTTATTGTCGTTTTCTGTTAGTCTTCCAAGCGAAATCGACAATCATGACTCCACTTGGGGACGTCTCACAGTTATTATATGTCCTTCGTTGACAACTATTAATTCACCAAGCTTATATTGTCACTGCTGTCTTACATTAAATATGAAAAGTTACTAGGACATAAATTTTATTTGTTATTCTACAAACCTTCAAAATAAATCTGTGATAGTCCCTAGTATATGCTAAAGATAAAATTAAACGAACATAAATAAGGTAAAATATACAGTGTCAAATATAACTATGTCGTGGAATAATAAAGTAGCACACCTGTAACATTAACTTGATATTTCACATAGGTGGAGCCTGAGTTTTTAAGATTGCCCATGTTTTCATGTGTGATATGTATCTACAGGAACATGATAAAAATAGCAACATAAAATGAGAAAGTGTAATCGGAGTGTGAGGTTAATGTGCAGTCTGTGAGAACAAGGTGTGTATGGACGCATTGGTAAAGCTACGACAAAAGCCGCGCTTCAGCTGATTGTGTACTAATATTACTTGCTTACAACCCGTGACAGTATTCAGATGGTTAAGCATGTCTTAATTATCTTTACACTAACAAACAACATAGATTAGGTGCTTTTTATTTTATTTTATTTCATATATCATGCTCCATAGGACGAAACTGAGGAGCACGTCTCCCTGGTAGTGTAACGAGTCAGTACATTAAATTATACCAGGAGAGATATAACAGACAAAATTAAACGTTTATGAGTTCTATGCGGACGACAAGCCATAAGTTTAAATAAACATAATGAGTAACGTAACACAGGAAATAGTTCAGTTTTTTTTAATTTTTCCAAGAGTTCCTTGACAAAATGGAGGAGTGAGGTGTGAGCAAACTCTTCAGGTTAGGGCCGGGCGAAGTGGCAGAGCGGTTCTAGGCGCTACAGTCTGGAACCGCGCGACCGCTACGGTCGCCCGTTCGAATCCTGCCACGTGCATGGATGTGTGTGACGTCCTTAGGTTTCAGTAGCGGTCGCGCGGTTCCAGACTGAAGCGGCTAGAACCGCTCGCCCACACTGGCCGGCCGGATAATCATTAAAGCGAGGACGTATTAAATTTTAGCTGCTTTACACATTTTTCCATTTTGTTTTATTTAGAAATCTGATTACCGTGCGTTGTTTTGTTGAAGTAGTTCTCGTTCGACGCTGCTGATTGTCAATTTTGGAGGAGTTCTTTACACGTTTTGGGGGTAAATGATTTGATAGGATGTTAGATGGAGAGATCTGTAGCGAAGTTGTAGTTGATGAGAACGCAAGTAGGGGTCTCGAAAGTAACAATAGTCCGACATGGCAGTTAACTCGGTCAACGATGACAAGGCAGCAGCAGGTGGCTTAGTTGCTGTAAATACGGAACTAGCTGTTCCAAGCAAGGACGCGCCAAAGGTTGATGCAGTCAGTGGCACGTCAGGTGATGGAAGGGCTGGTGAGAGCTTTGATGACTTGGACGCGGTAGTTAGGGAGTGCAGTGACAAGGATTGTGAGGTAACGTTCGTCACGGCCTCGCGAAAAAGGACGTACGACATCAGCAACTCCGTCCTCAGCAGGTGATGCTTTAGTGGGTGACGGGCTCATAAAATCTCTACAACGTTTAAAGCGACGTAGTGTTGCGTCTTTAAAGTATGCAACGCCCAACAGGCGGTAGAACAATACCCAGAACGATTAAGTACTGTTTAGAAAAGACCGTAACGGACGAGGACCGGAAGGGTGACGGCCAGACGCGAACGTGAAAGGGGCGACGCTGCTTATAAAGGCTGTAGCGGCAGCGCCCGGAGGGAGAGTTGAATTCAAAAAACGGTCCAGGAAGGACCGCCGTACAGGTCAGGCTCTGGGCTTGGAGTAAGTTTGCTCCAACGACCAATTAAAGTCTTGCCTATTTGTTCGTATATTTCCGACCGAGTTCGATAACTGCTTCAGAATATAAGATAATTAATTGAAACCCTCAGCTGCTGACAGGTGTTTTTGACATACCTTGATGGAGACAGCTAAAAATGTGTGCCCCGACCGGGACTCGAGAACCCGGGATCTCCTACTTACACGGCAGACGCTCTATCCATCTGAGCCACCGAGGACACAGATGAATAGTGCGACTGCAGGGACTTATACCTTGCACGCTTCCCATGAGACCCACATTCCCAACTGTCCACAATATACATACGTAATGTACCTAATAGATACTTTGACCATCCACTCGTTACTCTCGCCCACTTTAGTTGACGATTCCCGTAACAGTGCGCACACGTTGCCCGAACTCTTACGAGAATCGTCAACTTAAGTGGGCGCGAGCAACGAGTGGATGGGCAAAGTATCTATTAGATACATTACGTATGTAGATTGTGGACAGTTGGGAATGTGAGTCTCACGGGAAGTGTGCAAGGGATACGTCCCTGCAGTCCTCCTATTCATCCGTGTCCTCGATGACTCAGACGAACAGAGTCTCTACTATGTAAGCAGGAGAACTCGGGTTCGAGTCCCGGTCGCGGCTCACATTTTCAGCTGTCCCCATCAAGGTATGTCAACAACACCTGTCGGCATATGAGGGTTTTAATTAATTATCATTTATTCTAGAGACGGTGCACAGTCATCAACGGTATCTGTTCTTTCGAGAGCGGTTAGTATCTTTATATAATTATACCTTCGGAATATCCTGTTAGCCTTCATCCACGTAGCTAACTGGTCGGTCCATCCTCCCCTTCCTTATGTCATTAAGCATCTAGACCACTCGCTGGACGTGACACCAGAATTCGATCAAAATACTTGTAGACATCAGTGCCTTGCTTCTTAAAAAACCTAATGGAAGATAATAACACGGAGCTGAAAAACAAATTAAAGACAATAATACAGCAGAGCAGCAGTAAGTTACAGAAAGTTATGAGAAATTGCATGTAAAAATGGAGAAAAGAAATGCTTTCATTCTAGCAGCGCAACTCGAACTAAAAGAATCCAAGGACGAATTGCCAAATTTAAGCGCATCGATTAATGAAATAAATACGATGGCTCAAGAGGTCCGCACTGTTAAAACACAAATGGAACCGTCACGCAGACTGCAAACCGAAGATAAGGCGAGAAAAATGGAAAAGTGTGTGGCAGCATTGGAAGGCAAAGGTTTGCAAACGTCAGAGCAAATCGATCGCAACTGTGCGCGGCTACCGAGCACTTAAAATTTTTTAACCATACGTTAGTCAGGGAAGAGATTAAATGCACACGTTTCGAGTCTAGGGAAACGTGTGCTGTTTCGATATGTAAAGCTTCAGAAGTTCAAAGACTTTAAAGAACAGTAGGAAACATTTAACGAGTAGCAGAAACATATCGTTGCTCAACAACTGTCAGACATAGGAGCAGTACAGGCTAGAATTAAGGAAGTATTGGAGGTGCGAAATACGCTCGCATGTCTCAATAATTGTGCACCACATAGACGAGTACATGCAAGTGATTTAGGACACGATGTGCAGGAGTCAGTAGAGCAGAGTCCTGCCCCTATCGGGAGCAAGAAAGCGTGGGGCAAGGGTCAGAATTTGGAAGCTAAGAAACACCAGAGAATGCGGAGCATTTTGACTACGAACACTGCTGAACGGTTCGTAAATTTCAGACGTTCAAAGATAATGGGAATTCTTTACAACCTCTTGATTGGCTAATACACTTTGATCGTAGTTTTCCACCATCATGGTCATTAACCCACCGTCTCGTAATTAATTGTGGTCTGCAAGGATGAGAAACCGCCATGAGAATGCTACCAGTCACGCAACATGTGAGACGTCGGCCTAGTCTTTGCCTTACCCACACCTTTCTTGATCAATGTAGAACGCTTTGCGCGTGAGTAATTGAATCGTACATCCTAATTTTATTGACGACGAGAGGCTCAGTGTCCACGAGATTCGGCGGGTGCTGTGGTTAGTTTTACCTTGATTACAAACTTCTTTAACCTGTTTTCAGCATTACATTCCTTTTCTCTATCTAATGTTTCAGCGTATGGGGAAAGCTTCTGGAAGTGGTTCTGACGCGTTCTGACACAGCTGGGCCTCCGTAACAAGGTTTCGGCAGGCGACCTCCGGGCGAGACACGAGGAGTCTGCCACTCACTGGGCCGCGGCTAACCCGCTTTTAGCGGAAAAAGATTGGACGTGTGATCCCAGTTCTGGGTAATGCTGTCCGCACAATAGCGCACCAGAGCGAGAAGGGATGGCGAAGCGAGGAATCCCCGTTAGGTAGAGCTAAAGAGGAGTGAGCCACAGCTGACCTAAAGAGCAAACCAAAATCCTGCTCGAAGGCAGCGAAGATCACTCGCTAGTCAAAATAACATCGTCTCCAGAATACTCCGGGGAATACAGACTCAGAGTCTTCCAAGGGAATGTAGACCCTCAAAATTTTCGGTTTCTGTTTCCCGAACGACCACCACACCGCGAGAATCGAGTCAGCCAGCCGCTGCTTAATGCAGAAGTTGCTGATTGGTTACCATCCTGGGCGGAGGCTAAAGTTTATTATAATTCTCTGTAACTAGAAGAGCGTTTTGGGGCTGCCCTACGACTGGCCTTGACGGAGGGACGTGAACGCTGCTGCACGATTAGCAAAATTACTAAGCAATTGCTTGTCACTAAAACTTGAAAATGGAATTTCAGAAATATTAACTGGTTTTCGTCCAGTGTACGTCTAAATATGGTGACAAGGAGATAGAAGGGATTCACAATGTGAAATTACTGTATAAATTCAGTTGAGAGGAGCACACTGCAGAATTTCTGTAGCTCCTAAACAAATCGAAAAAGCTAGCAGACTCTGCTTACACTCATTCCATAATAGCATAGCCGGCCGAGGTGGCCGAGCGGTTCCAGGCGCGACAGTCTGGAACCGCGCGACTGCTACGGTTGCAGGTTCGAATCCTGCCTCGGGCATGGATGTGTGTGATGTCCTTAGGTTAGTTAGGTTTAAGTATTTTTAAGTTCTAGGGGACTGATGACCTCAGATGTTAAGTCCCATATTTCTCAGAGCGATTTGAACCATAATAGCATATGAGATCATTTTCTGAGCTAAATTGTTCAGCAAAGGTAAAGATTACCAAGTCTGAATGCGTGGTATACGAAAAATTTATGATGTGAACTCAAGAACGTCCAGCAAATGTCAGGAACCGGGGATACTAACTACTGCTACGAAACAAAATTATTTTTAAATGAAATTTGCCCTAAATAATATATCTCTTTTCCAAACCAACAGCTCAGTTCATGGAGTCAACCCTAGAAACAACAATAATCACTTTCTCCAGTCCAGAAATGTGTCCATTGCTCACGAACACAAATTTTCATTAACTCACTGCCAGCCATAATAAGTTTAACTACTAAAATAGTTCAGTTTATGGACGGCTGCAGCACAGGAGTCTAGGTTACGCTTACAATTAGGCTTTCTTCTTTCTTATTAAAATTTTTCTCATCTATGATAATTTCTATGACTTTCCTCAACAAGTGGATGTTGTAACTCTTGTGTAAGAATTGTCATATCGGAACATTGTACATCTGCATCTTTTGTAACAAGTTTGTTAATACCTCAGAGACGAAAATCTGATTAAGATTTTTTGGATTATACTACGTCCACAATGACCATTTTACTTAGGTTCTGTGGAAGGGACATTTTCATATCTCGAAATAACAGTTTCAAAGAGATATACACAGTGTTCCGAAATTCCTACTGCCAACTTCTAGGACTTGTAGGAAGAGTGAGTAGATAACATTTTGAATTGGAACCCATGTCCGGAAACGATCCCTTTCCTTGCAACAACCATTTGAAAACACGTTGGTAATTCGACCACTTTAACAAGTGACTGATTAGGCATGACCCACTATATCACTTGTTTTACAATTGCGCTCATTAATAGCCAAATAAATTGCACATGTAGTCGTCGACGGGTTCTCTTGAACGTGATGCAGTACGGCCTCTTCCAGTCGGGTGTCAGCGTCTCCTTGAAGCACCACAGTCACGCCTGCTGACGGTGAAAGTATTCTTTCTCGAAGCCGTTGCGTGGAGAAAAGAGTGTGCGATGGAGTCAGACGTTGTGTAGAACGATTCATTAAGGCGACGAGCAGCTTTTCCATCACCGTGAGATCAGTCATTCAGAAGGACGTTGCTCTAGCACTCACAGACATGTGAATCAGGTTCGAACCAGGTCAGAGAGGAAGCGATCCAACGTAACCACTCTCCCCACCGCCCCACCATTACTACGTACCTAGCAAACATTTTTCCATGCGGGTGTAGCACGAAAACTGTAAGTTTCCAGACATGGCTTCCTGTTCAAAATATATGTACTCGCTCCTCTGTAGAAGTCCTAGAACTTTAGAATGGAAATTTAAGAACACCCTGTATACTGGCAAAATTCTCTCGTTTCCTGCCACATCAGGTGGTTTAAAACACATGTGATGTCAGCCAAGTACTCTTCGACCATTGTCGTGACTACTAGAGACAGCTGAGGAATGCTTGGCCGAAAGCTCATGCTCGAGAGAATTTCAACATCACCATGTCTCTATTTTTGATGAACATACATTCTTGTTTTATGACATGTACTATGTTCTCGAGGACCTCCTCGCTATGTATCTATGAAACAAAAGGTACATCTACGGGGTGTCCATAATTAAACTTAAAGTTTCAAAACGCTGCAGAATGGGAACTATTGCTCAGAAAGACGTCAAATTTCAACAGCATGTTATTGATACAGGGGTGAGCCGTGTTGCGGCTCGCTTTCGTGCCGTTGGTAGGTTGACATCGTGTAATAGGGATCGTGGCATCTCGTTTTCTTCTTGTGTTTACTGGCGCCATTACATTTGTAAGGTGTCAGGCAAATCCAACACCTTCCATGAAAACCCTGACATGACAAGCAAATCCAGTAGTATGTCACATAGCTCCGAATAAATCGTGACATTAAATTAACCAAAGTAATACGAGTAACGAGTGAGCAAATGGAATACCACAGACTAACACAAGAATGCCTAAATGCATGTCATACCTTCCCACCGTGAGACAGACGCAGTTCCCAGGGGAGAAACGAGACCAGGAGCCGAGAACAGAACCGTGTTAAGCTGGAAGGCCCTACGATAAGGGACGGACGGATACCCACGTCGCCAGCTAATCGCTAGGACCACACCACCTGCAAGTTTTAGCGTGAGAATTTTTAGCGTGTCTGTTACGTCAGGACCACCCCCCAGCCCATGTTAAAAGCTAGAGCCCTCCAGAAGAACAGTATAGATCTTACGATAACACAAAAAGGGCCACCCCAGCCGAATGTTTTTAGCGTGAGACTTTTTCGCGTCTCTGTTACGTCAGGACCACCCCCCCAGCCCATGTTAAAAGATAGAGCCCTCCAGAAGAACAGTACAGATCTTACGATAACGCTAAAAGGACCACACCAGCTGCAAGTTTTAGCGTGAGACTTTTTCGCTTCTCTGTTACGTTGCAAACTTTAAAAACATTGCCCCACCACGAAAAGTATAGCGTTTCTCATCGGATAGACAGAATTTTTGTAGGCGGAGCTTACGGCTAACATTGAGACCCTGATTGGTCAGATGAAAACACAGCCAGATAGTTTTTTTTAGACCAACTTTGGTAAATTGTAGTAAGGAGAAGTTAGGTGATAATTGCTTTCGAGACGACGAGGTGAGCGGAGCGGTGCTGTCCGATGCCCCCTGACGAACACCGACAAGGTAATGAACGCACGAGATGCCGCATAACAGCGCATAAAGCTTCACTCAGAACTGCAGAAGTCTCATCTGTTACACCCCCTTCTTGCGTAATACTAGTGTCGATCGTCAATTAAAGCTCATGGTGTTCACATTTGCCACTTGAAGTAAAAATCTGAAACGCAATGATTTATCTGTTATATAGTTATTGAGAAGCCACATCAGCCACTGTAATTTACGACAAGTTAGATAAGTAATTAAAGATAATTGACGGTCACTGTAGACCATTTTGATAGTTTTCTCTTTTGTGAAACTTAATTTAAACCTAGATTATAGATGTGATATGGCATAGATCATCCTTCGATCCATTGTAGAACTTGGAAACCCACTCAGGGAATATTCGTTCACATTGTTGTTGAACGCAGTTGGTTTTTACCATCCTGTATTAAAACATTTCCTTTTATCAAAAGTGCAATTTATAAACAATGTTTTATGAGTAGAATAAAATTTCCAATGGTAAACTTAACTGCTTTTTCGACGTTATTTTACCAGATAACTAAAAATAGGAAAGCCTTGAACCCCTTCCACTAAATTTAGTTAGTATTAAGATTCTTTTACGGGGAATGCAGTGGAGCTGACACTGAAATCATTAAGTATTTGGTTATATCATCGCTAGTCTCACTGAACTCTTCTGAATTCTACATGTCATGTGTGGTCTGGCGTCTCCTTACCAGCAACAGGTCCCAGGTTCAAACTAGTCAATTCCCTAAAAGAAATCACGCTCAGAGCGTCGTTGCGCGAAAGTGGTAGGGAGACATGATATAGAACAGACACCACGCAAAGTATTAGAAAATGGCGACCCTGCCAGGATAGTAAAATACCATGACTGAAGGTCGATCACATGCCTAACTAGGTCAGAAAAGTATCATGTTGAAAAATTTTCGTAATAAAAAAGAATTTTTTTGAACTTTATAAATAGTCGAAAACAGTAGCTGCAGCGATAGATAGTAAGACACTATTCAATAAAAATGAGACAGTCTGGCAGAGACAATAGCATAATTAAGTTTTGAATTTTAATATTGTTAGAATTAAGTTTTCTCTCCAATGCAACAGTACGGGTGGCGGATACATCGTTGACAAGTTGGTTCTGACCCAACAAGTAAGTGAATGGTTTGTCAAGTCGTGAGAACAAGAATTTTATGAAACGCGTGAGATCATATGAGCGCAAGTTGACTCGAAGTAGGGCGCGTGAATTGCTTTTAAAACAGAAAATAAGGGATTCGGAATGATTACCAATGTCAGATCGAGACCTTGACCGAATTGAGGTAGAGACCCAGAATGAAAATGGACAGAGAATAGAGACATTACAACAGACGATGCAGTATCGCGAGAAATATGACATATAATGCAGCATAACGACGATAATGTACGTCAAGGTACAGAAAACGTAAGTCAGCATACGTCAGAGGAGCACGAAATTAGAGAGACAGCCGATGAGGATTCTAACTTGCGTCTTGAATACATAGAACCCACAGTACAAGTAATCAGAGCTCCCTCACCATAGAGTACAAGGAATTCGAGCAGAAACGTGTCACCGCACAGTTCAATGCAATCGGTTGCAAACCAACACTTGGGCGAAAACACAGAGCGTAGGACGTCGGAAGAAAACGCAATAGGACCCACCAATCTGGTAGAATTATTACAATTAATGACGGAAACCATGACAAGGCAAAACAAAGAAATTGTGAACCAAATTAAAATTCAGAATGCAGAAACGACGAACCAAATTGCAGAAATCACGAGACAAATGCGTGAGTTTAAAGAACAAAACAAAAAAATTCAGTTACACCTAAGTCATATGGAAGACGAGGCAAGAGAATCTCGAGAAGTGATAGGAAACTTAATAACAGGTCACAATCAATTGAGAACAGACATTGGCAAGGTACAAGCGGACGAACAAACATTGCGTAATGACATTCAGGACGAGATCAAAACATTACGTAACAACACCCAGGGAGAAGTCAAGAAACTAGAGAAACAGATAAACGAAGTTACTAGACAAGCAGCAGGTACAGATCGTGAAATTGTTGAAAACAGTGTGTTACACAAACGTATCACAAAAGCAGCGCTGAAAAGTAATGATAACCGCATAGTCAAAATAGAAGCGCAAACGAAGTGACAATTTCAGAAATTGCGAACAGAGTTGTTGCAAACCATTGAAGAGCGTAGTGAACAGGATCGAACAAGCACAGAGTCTGCAACCACATCCGTATCTGTAACAGAACCGGAAAAACAAGCAATTAACGATGATATTGCACATTTGCGATTCCAATCACAGGCGGAAAGTAACATACGTGAAATCAGACAGCCTGCACAGCAACAAACACGTTTCGAAATTCTTGATGAACAAACGTCATCACAAACACATGCGGAGCCACAAATGTACGTTTCAAGACAATTTGGATCGTGTAATGATGCGGCAAGGCTAGCCAGACAAGATACCGAACCAATACCTGACAATGGAAAGCCAGGTCGCGAAGAGTACAGTGCAATGCATTCAGCTACACGTTCACAACCGATGGAAGAAAATTATTGCGTACCACTCCAACGATACTACGCAAGCGTAGGCGAAAGTTACAGTGGACAATATCCAATGGATCTACCACAACCGGAAAGAACGACGGGAGAAATGATTAGAAACAAAAGTGGCGAAGAATCGCGAATTTCATATGGAACTATGACGAAGTACGACAACGATCATTTCCTCACAGTCAGAAAATTTCAACACTTTCGAGATGGAAACTCATTACATCCACGAACTTTTATTGATCAATTCTGAGTAGGATTACCAGAACACTGGACGCTAGCACACAAATTAGACTTTATATGCGCACACATGTCAGGAACAGTCGCAGAAACCATGCAAAATGTTGCAGCGACATGCCGATTGTACGAAGATTTCAGAGAGAAGTTTCTCTCACGATATTGGTCCAGCGAAGCACATAACAGAGTGAAGTACGAACTATTACAGACCCATATTTTGAAAATTCAGGAGAGAAGAGACCCGTGACAATTTTCGAATTAATGGCAAAGAAAAATCAATGCTTAGATGTACCATACAGTGACGGAGAGTTGATTAAATTATGCGCGATGAAGCTACCATTGAAATACCAGCAATCATTAGTAGGTCGCGGAGGCAATGACGTTGAAGCATTTAAAGGTGTTCTAAGGGAACTCGAGTTCATATTTTCGGAAGATGTCGCAAGAAAAAGACGAAGCGCACGTGAAAACGAAAGCAAAAAGCAGTGGAATCCACAAGACACAGTACGAAGAAACAATAATTACGAACCATGTGATAACTTCGCACCAAGAAACGACAATAGATTTCAACAAAGAACCGGTTATGGATTTAGAAGAGAATATGGCAATAACTATAATTCACCCAGGAACGGCAACAACTACTACAGAGGGAATAACGACAAGCGGAACGGGTACTGGAGAACCAATAGACCGACAAATTATCAACAAAGAAACCACTATCAACAAGCTGAACAAGGAAAGAGACTACAGATAGAAGAGGTGGAGGTAAGACTACCAAACCCCGATAAACGTTCGAATTGACAGCTAAGCGCCCATGCCAAAGAGAATGACGCGCCGACACAGGACAATTGCAGCACCTTGCACAGAGAAGTAAAAATCTTATCACGAGAAGAGAAGAAGGAAGAAACAAATCCGCAGGGACCAGATGAAAACGAAGACAGGAAAATAACAATATCGTGTTGAGACGAAATTAATTGAGAGAATACTGACGAGGAAGATGAATTACCAGAGGCATGCACAACGACTGTACGAGGAAAGGACGAAGTAATGAGTATTGCAGAGCTATTTGAGATGGAAACCAGGGAAAGCGAATTCACTGAGGATAATGCGCAGTCGACAGAAGTTGAAAATAAGTTACGAGTGGGCACACAACCCAACGTATATAATGAAGGAAGTTATGAAGCGATAATTAGAGCATTTAGATGCGATTATGTGGAAGTAGCAACGAAGAAGGAGAAGATAGACGAGGATGAGGAAAAAATAAGGATGTTGAAGAAAGTGTAAATGAAGGAAGAAATAGAGAAGAGGAAATAAAAGAGAGAGAAGTAGCAGTCGAAGCTTATCCTACAGAGAGTTCGAATTCACAAGGGAAATTCCTAAAAAGACTCATGTATGATTCAGTGGAGGATTCGTTGATGAAAGATGGAGAAGAACAGAACCAACCCTTTCAAATTCAACCAATTGTGAAGGCCATGGTAAAGCATATCCCAGTCAATATTGTAATTGATAGCGGAAGTGAACTGACTGCGATCTCAGAAAATTTATTCATACAGTGTAATGACAATGAGAAATTGCCAGTTCTGAAAACACGTAAGATTAAAGTAAGAGGTCCTATTAGAAACAATGCTGGGGACGTTACGAGACAAACAAGGTTAACTCTTTCATGTCAAGGTCAAAAGATCGAAGCCAACTTCGTGATTATACCTAAACTAACTGTAGATTTCAATATAGGTGCAGATTTTTTAAATGAGAGACGAGCGATAATAGATATGGGGAAAGGTAGCGCAACATTCGGGAATGTCACACTTCTCTTTGAGAAAAATCTAAAATTAGAAGAAATACCAGTTATAAACAAACAATTAAGTATGATGCGAGATAAAGAGGATGAAGAATTAGAATGGTATGCACAAAAGGGGGAATCGCCTCAACTCATGTTAGAAGTTTGTAAAGAATCGACGAAAAATTGCAAGAAGTTCAAGGTATTTTGGAACACAGTAAAAGAGAATTAGAGGGTATTTTACGAGACAAAGCAGAGGTATTTTTACCTAAGACTGGCAGTATTAAACACCTTCAGTACAAGTTTGAAGATTAATTTTATTACTGGTAAATAATCAGCACAATATTTCAAGATTATGTCTTTAGGAGAAAGAAGAATGTAAAGAGAGGAAGGTGGGAAAAAGAAAGTAGTTTCAATAAAAATAAAAACAAAAATAACACCAATAGTACCATAGGTTAAGGTGAAGGGATAAAGCGTAGATAGTCTAACAGCAAATGCTATACACCACAACACTACACAAAAAATAAAAATAAAAAGAATTTGAGGATTTTTGTAGAAGTTAAGACACAAAATATCTTAGAATTGTAACATGGAAAGGGCGCCGAAATTTGTAAAGCTTTTTAAGAAGGTGTAAAACAATCTAGGTACTAGATATATGTTAGATGATTATAAGTAAAACTTTTTGTAAGAACCATTGTAAAAAACTCCAGCAAGGGCGAGATGCAACGACCCACAAGTTGCAACGCGAAAAGTATCAAGAAAGAAAAGGACGTAATTAGCAAGACACGATTCCTACAAGGCAGAAGCGTCAAGAGAAGGGAAAGGACAGCGAGACCAACAGAGGGCCCTTCTTGTAGCGAAAGTGGGCAGTAAATAAATCTGTTGCTAAGTGGAACCACAGAGTGCCGGAACGCTGCAGAGGCACAACAGGACACCATACGCCAGAAGGGTCTCCGAGCACCCCCACTCAGCGGAGCGAACAAAAAACGTCCCTACGAGAAGACTGCTTGGGCAAGCCACCACTGGCAAAAAAATATGTGTAAAAGTCACACTACTGCTATTAAACAGCACGCTGATGCACAAAACTGAAGAAAACGTCCATAAAGTAGAAATGAGAAATGACACATCCAAACCATTTATCAAACTGTTACTAGGAGGAGAACTTCATAGCGACTGGTTATCAATAAATATTTCCATATCCTGCCCAGAGAAGAACCAAGAAGCAAATAAGAAGCAGAGAAAAACCAGGAAGAACAGAAGTTGAAGATTAGCAAGATTGATACCAAGAAAGAAGATGGGTGAAGAATAGACGACATACCTTCCAAAATCCCTATCCTATTGTAAACTAGTCGTCGGCGAAGTATTACAACGAAAAACGACCGCTTTCAGCGACACATAACTATGACTTTCGCAGATACAAAGCCAGTAAACCACGAGATTCTGCACTCACAGCTCCATTCCATTATGGGACCTCCACAACAGCAACACACACTTGCAAAGCCAACAAGGAACGATGAACAAAGTTGTACATCAAATACTTGCCCACATCCATCTCGCTCAAGTCCATCACCTTCGTGGAAAAAACATTCGCCAACCTCATGCTTAAACAGTCATAGGAATGTATGAATGTGTAAAATCAAATTATGTGATGTAGGAATTGTGCAAAAGAAATGTGTGAAAAACTAAATAAGTTAAGCACACCAGACAGCTAATAAAATACAAAATAACAGTCACTGACTATGGACTTAAGTAAAAAAATAGACTATCCATAAAAATAAGTCATTAGTTCTGAAATGCACAGTATATAAAGAACAAAAGTAAGGCATAATAAACACTAAAACTATATGCCACTTATTTTCACCTCATAAAAATAAAAGAATAACTATATTTTACTTATTTTCTTCTTATAAAAACAAAGAATAATAAATTACCTTGTTGGATGTTTTCCCTTTTTTTAACATTTGTATCATTTGTTAGGATAATATCTCAATACTTGTGTATGTATATTTCTTTGTCAAAGCAATTCTAGGAAATAATTCTTATTTGTTAGTGTAACGGTGTTGAAATGAGTGTCTAGAAACAAATACTTTTTACTTGTACATGATAATTAGAAAATGTGTTAGGAATAGATTTTACTTAATTACTACATTTATAAAAAAATATATCTCTAAGAAAATTGATGTGAAAGACTCCTCACTTTCGATAATAAACTTCTCAAAAAACAGACTTCACACTTAAATAAAGAAAGAAAATAATTAAAAATTAATAATAGCATAAAAATATTCTTCTCTTGTCATTTTTGAAAATAATGTGGACAAATATAAAAATATAAACTGGTAATACAAACCAGCATAGAACCAGCATAATATGGCTGAACCTTAACCAACAAAATTTAGATAGTGGAATAATTTTTGACTGGCTTAGACAACGATTCAATCATTGCCTAACTTCAGTACAAAAATTAAGTTCGAAGGGTGGTGATACGTAAGGTGTCAGGCAAATCCAACACCTTCCATGAAAACCCTGACATGATAAGCAAATCCAGTAGTATGTCACATAGCTCCGAATAAATCGTGACATTAAATTAATCAAAGTAATACGAGTAACGAGTGAGCAAATGGAATACCACAGACTAACACAAGAATGCCTAAATGCATGTCATAACTTCCCACCGTGAGACAGATGCAGTACCGAGGGGAGAAACGAGAACAGAAGCCGAGAACAGAACCGTGTTAAGCTGGAAGGCCCTAGGATAAGGGACGGACGGATACCCACGTCGCCAGCTAACTGCTAGGACCACACCACCCTCAAGTTTTAGCGTGAGACTTTTTCGCGTCTCTGTTACGTCAGGACCACCCCCCCCCCCCCCCCCCCCCAGCCCACGTTAAAAGCTAGAGCCCTCCAGAAGAACAGTATAGATCTTACGATAACACAAAAAGGGCCACCCCACTCGCATGTTTTTAGCGCGAGACTTTTTCGTGTCTCTGTTATGTCAGGACCACCCCCAAGCCCACGTTAACAGATAGAGCCCTCCAGAAGAACAGTATAGATCTTACGATAACGCCAAAAGGACCACACCAGCTGCAAGTTTTAGCGTGAGACTTTTTCGCGTCTCTGTTACGTTGCAAACTTTAAAAACATTGCCCCACCACGAAAAGTATAACGTTTCTCATTGGATAGACAGAACTTTGGAGGCGGAGCTTAAGGTTAACATTGCGACCCCGATTGGTCAGATGAAAACACAGCCAGATAGTTTTTTTTTAAACCAACTTCGGTAAATTGTAGTAAGGAGAAGTTAGGTGACAGTTGCCTCTGAGACGGCGAGGTGAGCGGAGCGGTGCTGCCTGCCGCCCCCTGACGAACACTGACAAGGTAATGAACGCACGCGATGCCGCATAACAGCGCATAAAGCTTCACTCAGAACTGCAGAAGTCTCGTCTGTTACACCCCCTTTTTGGGTAATACTCGTGTCGATCGTCAATTAAAGCTCATGGTGTTCACATTTGCCACTTGAAGTAAAAATCTGAAACGCAATGATTTATCTGTTATATAGTTATTGAGAAGCCACATCAGCCACTGTAATTTACGACAAGTTAGATAAGTAATTAAAGATAATTGACGGTCACTGTAGACCATTTTGATAGTTTTCTCTTTTGTGAAACTTAATTTAAACATAGATTATGGATGTGATATGGCATAGATCATCCTCCGATCCATTGTAGAACTTGGAAACCCATTCAGGGAATATTCGTTCACATTTTTGTTGAACGCAGTTGGTTTTTAGCATCCTGTATTAAAACATTTCCTTTTATCAAAAGTGCAATTTACAAACAATGTTTTGTGAGTAGAATAAAATTTCCAATGGTAAACTTAACTGCTTTTTCGACGTTATTTTACCAGCTAACTAAAAATAGGAAAGCCTTGAACCCCTTCCACTAAATTTAGTTAGTATTAAGATTCTTTTACAGGGAGTGCAGTGGAGCTGACGCTGAAATCATTAAGTATTTGGTTATATCATCGCTAGTCTCACTGAACTCTTCTGAACTCTACATGTCATGTGTGGTCTCGCGTCTCCTTACCAGCAACAGGTCCCAGGTTCAAACTAGTCAATTCCCTAAAAAACACACTCAGAGCGTCGTTGCGCGCAAGTGGTAGGGAGACACGATATAGAACAAACAGACACCACCCAGAATGTTAGACATTTACTAGCTTGTCTGTCCGTGAGTGGCAACAGGAGCGGTTATCGATATCTAGTACGGTCTTTGGAGGGACGTCAAGTGTTTGCCGGGTTGAAGTGTGTCGGGGAGTTCGGTTGGGACGGAGAAGCAGTGAGGTCCGGCTGTGTGAGGACATGCTCAGACTGCTGGCGGTACGTAGGCACTGCCGGATCGAAGGGCTGTAGTTGCAAGGGCCACAACCTCATTGTCCACTACACCCAGTAGTGAAACCTCCACTATTTTGAGATGACACCGTTTTTTCGCGCGTTGCTGCTCGCATGGTCGCTGAGACGAAGAGCAACGAGTGGAGTGTTTGGAGTTGGCGAAATTAATTAGCCGTCCTCTACTTCTTATTATTAATCATTGAATTCCTTGTGTTATTTTTGATGAAGTTCAACCAGCGGTATTTTTATGCCTAGTGGAAGCTAATGCCCCAGTTACCTGCCCTGGAGGTTAGCCTATTTCCTCGCCTTGGCGCTGCTGTCCGGTAAGGCGTGTAGCTCGACAGCCTCCTTGATTGTGGTTCAGGTATTTTGTTTCTTTTGGAGTACTTTGGTCATAGTGGTTCCTTCTGCTTCTGGATGTTCTAAACTCTGGAGACGCAGTGGTGTTCGCCATTTCCGCCTTGCCTGGGTTATTCCATCGTTGTATTTGTTATCAGACATTAGGCAGATTTTGCAAGAGTGGTGGTCTGCGTTTAAACTGTCACTAGTTTGAGTTGCCATCTGGTTAAGTGAATACATCTCTTGGCTGCCGGCCGGCCGGAGTGGCCGTGTGGTTCTAGGCGCTACAGTCTGGAGCAGAGCGACCGCTGCGGTCGCAGGTTCGAATCCTGCCTCGGGCATGGATGTGTGTGATGTCCTTGGGTTAGTTAGGTTTAATTAGTTCTAAGTTCTAGGCGACTGATGACCTCAGAAGTTAAGTCGCATAGTATTCAGAGCCATTTGAATCATTCTTGGCTGCCTCTTTCATTGTTTACGAAGTTGAGCGACTTTCCCAGGTCGATCCTTGGAGCACGGTCTGAGGCCCACTTCTATCTTGATTTGGTCAGACAGTGATGATTGTTTTTTTTTAAAATATTTTAATTTTGAATTATTACTGTTTTGGTCTTTAGCCAACAAAGAGTCTGAATTTCTTGTTAATGAGGTCTTCAGCTGTGAGTGAAACTTGTCTTAAGATATTTTAATTAGACAAAATATCTTAACACTGAAATGTCGATAATTGTTGTTTAAATATCTCTCGAAGAAGTTTAATTGCTTCTTAAAAACTTGCTATCCAGGCCTTCAGCAGTCCACCTGCTTTTTGAGATATTACTATTGGGGCCTTCAGCTGACAAATAATTTGAATTTCTTGTCAATAAGGCCTTCAGCCATGAATGCAATTGGCCTTGAGAAATTTAATTAGATATTGTCTCTTAATAGTGAAATTTTGATGATTGTCTTTTTTTTTAATATTTGAATATCTCTTGGAGAAGTTTAATGGATTCTTAGGAATTTCCTATCCAGGCCTTCAGCAGTGAAACTGGTTTTTGAGTTATTACTATTGGGGCAAACAAAATTGAATTTCTGGTCAATAAGGCCTTCAGCCGTCAGTGCAACTTGCTTAAGATTTTTTAAAAATTAGACATTGTGTCTTAACAGTCAAATTTGATAATTGTTACTTAGTGTCAATCTTATTTGCATTTGTTTCCAAATAAAGTGTACGTGATTCTTTTAAAAAAAAACTGAGCAACCAATAGTAACTGATTACAGCCCTGTCCACACCGAATCCTGCCTTTCCCTAAATACCTGGTCTCAAAAGGGAAACGTGATGAAAAAAAAAAAACAAAATTTTACCAACCGTTGGTGCTGTAGCCGTCTTAACGAAAACAGGTTCGGCTTAAAGTGACAGATGAATAGCAATACGACGGCTATGGTTTGAGTTGCGTGTTTCACCATCTGGTTCTTAACTGTCGTGAGACTGGTGCAAGGTATGTTAAATACGATGCCCACCGTTTTCTGCCACAAATTGAAATCGAGAAAGAGCATGTTTCGCAACAGACTGGAGTGACTAGGGGCCCACGTTCAGACTGCACTGCGCAATGCGCGCCTTCAGTTCAGCTACGTTCGTAACTGGAGCACTGAACACGTCTTTCGGGTAGTCCTTCAGCCAGAAGTCACACGGATTAAGAGCAGGTGGTCTGTACGGCCAGGCTGCAAGGATACAGCGGGTTATAATTCTAGAATTTCCGAAATGCCTTGGCAGCAGTAGCTTCACTGACTGTGTAATGTGCGGAGGATCGTCATCTTGAAAACTGTTGTGTTGGCAGAAGAGCCAACACTGTGTTAGTAGTGGAGGCCGAAATGCACGCGTTTTAGCTCACGCAGTCTGGCGTGAGGAGGGATGAACTATACTCACGTGAGGTCTGGAACATGACAAGGAATTAGAATTCAGAAAGCGGATGTAATTAGTTTGATACTTAACTTTAATCCATTAATGATGAACGTCGCTCTTGACGGTACATGAGTCACAATATTATCTGTTCGGAAGACATAGTAACTGAATATGGCGCCTTGCTAAGTCTTAGCAAATGACATAGCTAAAGGCTATGCTAAACTGTCGTCTCTTGAACCAGTCTCCGACCCAGCCGGTTATCGAACCCGGGTCCTTAGGATTGACATTCTGGAGGGCTGACCACTCAGCTAGCGGGGGCGGACAACTTAGTGATAATACAGGACAACAGCTTTACCGACGCATCTAACTTGGACAGCACCGGCCGGTCAGCTGGTACAGCTAGCCTGCAGTTGCAGTTCACACGCAAAAAGAGACGAGCAGAGAAGCAATTCAGCTCCGAATTTTATTTAATTTTTAAGCAGAATGAAATAATACACTGAAAATCTCCCACGCTCTTTAGACGACTAGACGAAAACCACAACACGTTATCGTTTTTAGCTAACGTACGATTGTAATTAAAAACAAGAATGATGTAAATTCCTGACTTAACCACAGGGTAATTTATCTGCATAAGCTGTGTGTAACGTAAAAGAGTATTGAAGCATTTCACCGTACGGTTAAATATTGAAGCACCTGAAGTATTACTTCCAGTCAGTCGTCTGGTAATCTCTTAGCTCCTTCCTTATCCGAATCCGAGAAATACATTTCAGTTCTGGAAGTGTCACCTGCTACGTTGATAACGAGCCTATCAACAACAGGATCCACGAAGCCAACCAGGCGCAGCATTTTCTCTTCTTCTTTTATGATGAGCCGTTCTATATCCCGCCAGCGTTCGGCAGTGACGTGTGAAAAACCTGCGTGCGTTAGTTCCAGTACGTCTGGCAGCTTAACAGTCTTGTTACTTCTCGGGCCGAACCCCGCAGCTTGGCTTCAAATCAGTTCTGTTGGGTTCATATTGTAATGGCACAGTAGCAAATGTAAAAATGCAGCATTTGTATGATGTGCTCGATGCTGTTAATATGAGACTGTTTTTCATGTTCTTACGATACTTATCTGCCTCTGTGGTATAAAACGATGGGCATTGTCTAAATAAAGAGGATTTGGTTTATTTTTGCTTTAAAAAGTTAAATTGTTATGTTTTCTTAATTGAAACAACTTTTATGGACAGTCTTCCATAAAACATTGATAATTAAGAATAAGTATTTGAAATGGAAACAGGAATTTCGCATACAATATGTAATTAGAAACTAGAAGGCGTGCATTATTCATAAAAAATTATTAGGAGTTTTACAATTACGAGATGTAGGTATTTCAAATTGAACGAGAAAAAACTGAGAGTGCGATGATTAGATCCAATGCACGAACACCCGCTTTAGGTTCACAGTTCGTTACATTACTGGCTGTGCTACACGTGAAAGGTTTTCGTGTTTGTTATCTACATTGTATGCAACGCTGGGAAGACTTCAAAGCCGATTATCTCAACGATGCAAAGGCTGTGACTGTACACGATATTTGAAATAAAAACTACGTAGCTAAAGCGTGATTAAGAAAAACGTTGAGGGCTGTTAATACATTTGTATGTCTTCAGGTTTCATTTACTGTAACTTAGTAATAAGATATCTAATACATAAGTAGGATCTACTTCCAAGAGCGTAACAACACCAGTGTACGTGTGCTACGGCTTCTGACCAATCATCGCCGCCGTGTTTGTTTACATCAGGTTTATTCTTACGATGAACGGATAATGGTCCAACTCGCCAGGGTCAACGCACGACGAAATAAAAGATAAAAACCTGCGGTATGATATATGATACAAAAAGGACGAAGGAGGGTATAATGTCTTCTTTTTGGCTGTCGACGTATCTCCAGAGAACAGACGTATGGTCGTAGACCGTGAGAGACGCAGACGGGACCCCTGTGTCTATGCTCTTGTGGAACGTGAATGGCATGGGGCTCTGTGTCGCAAGGTGAACGAGTAACGCACTGGCAATCAAACAGCTCCTCATTACACACTCACAATGGCGGCCACCCAGAGTCAATCTGCATGAGAGGAACAAAGGCCAGGGAAATTAACTCCCGCAGGCGACAGATGTCGAAAAATAGTTCCGAATCTATTACATGTGTTTGGAAATCCGTTTGCTATCGGCACGCTTTTAACAATTGTAGCGCGTGTTACACCCTCTAGTGATCATCATAGCACAGTAGGTCGTAGTGAACACACGAGCCTATGTCCATTTTAAATCTCATTGCCCATTCTTTTTAGTGTTATTGTGGTCAATCGATATAAGTACAACCTCAGATGTGACTTGTACTTAATTTGTTATGGTTCCCTTCTTAAGTGGTGGAGCTATTTTATTTGCGAAAGGTGATATTTAAGAGGGTTGGAACTTAATTAGTGGCGACTATTTATTCACAAGCGATACAAAAAGGTACATGAAGAATGTTCCACACGGTCGTCTGGCTTAACCCGTCCTGGCGTGCCAACTGCCCGGTAACTGATATAGCGGCCGCCTTCCACAGTGTTAACACATTTTCCTGTTATTCTATCATGTCCAACATTTTGGGTAATTCCTTCATGATATTCTGAAACGAACCGGTCTCAGACAAACGGCGAAACACGGGGATAGGTTTCCTGATACAATCTTGCAGCCCGCCGCCCGTTCTGAATCAGACACAACAGTACCAACCATGACAGCATTCCCTCTAGGAGGAAACCACGCATACTTCAATTGTGGCTGCATGGTACAGCGCGTGTTAGACCACAGTCTCTGTAACGAAGTATAAATGAATGAATGGTCTCTAGCAAGGAAAAAATGCATTTCCGGGCATAAGTTCATTAGTCCTATTTTGTTCTGTATCTTTTCATAAATTAATCACTAGAGTTTGTACATTGTGGAAAAAATCTCCCTTTATAAACAGCTGGAGGCGAAAGTACGAAGCGTAAAATTAAACTTAAAACTCAGAAACAATAATTGTGGGTTTCTTCTTCAGTTTACTCACTTTCTCGGGATACGTCACCATGTAAGGAATAACATACCGAGCCAGAGCTCGCTGTCATGTTGCAGGTTAGACAGATCAAGTTACTGGTAGGCTCTGGAGTCTGGATCCCATCTTTTCAAGCAGATCACGACACACTACTCGTATTTAACATATAGATTATGGGGCTCAGCGCGCAAGATTAAATTTTGCACTTCCCAGAGCATCTCACAACGCTGCAGTCAGTTTAGATTGTACTAAACCAAAACTGTTGCGAAGGTAAAAATTTAAAAATTCAACACTTACAAGGCGTAAACACTAATACACTGTTCAGCCAGAACATTATGACCTACTCAATAGCCGGTATGTCCATCTTTGGTTCAGATAACTGCTGCCACGCGTCGTGGCATGGAAGCAATGAGGCCTTCGTAGATCGCTGTAGGGAGTTGGCGCCACATTTGAACACACCTGCCTCCCGTAAATTCCTGGGACGAGTCGATCAGATCTGACATCCTGACATCACATCCCAAAGGTGTTCGATTGGGTTCGTATCTAGCTAGTACGTGGATGAGGGGAGGGTGGTGGGTGGGGGGAAGATCATCAGTATCAGTTAAATCAACTGGAGCTCGCCACTATGTTGCTCGAACCACTCCATCACACTCCTGACCTTGTGACATGGCGCATTATCTTGCTGAAAAATACCACTTTCGTCTGGAAACATGACGGCCATGACGGGGTGTAAGTAGTCTGAAACCAGTGTATGACACTACGTAACTGACATGATGCCTTTCACGAGCTCCACTAGACCCATGGATGTCCACGTGAATGTTTCACAGAGCATAATGGAGCCGCCGCCGCCAGCTTGTCTCCGTCATTCAGTGCAGGTGTCAAGAAGCTGTTCGTGTGGAACACGACGAATTCGTGCCCTCCCATAGGCGTAATAAAAAAGGTATGCTCTGCCACTGCACCAACGTCCAGTGCCGCTAGTCAAGTACGCAATTCAGTCGTAGTTGGCGATGTTGTGGTGTTCAAAATGGTTCTAATGGCTCTGAGCACTATGGGACTTAACTTCTGAGGTCATCAGTCCCCTAGAACTTAGAACTACTTAAACCAAACTAACCTAAGGACATCACGCACATCCACTCCCGAGGCAGGATTCGAACCTGCGACCGTGTTATGATGTTAATATTGACACATGGATGGGTCGTCCACTGCGGAGGCCCATCGTTAGGAGTGTTTGGTGCGCTGTGTTTAGACACACTTCTGTTCTGCCCTGCAATAAAGTCTGATGTTAGTTCCGTTACATTAAGCCACCTGTACTCTTTACAGTCTGCCCAGCCTACGACGTCCGACATTTGTAATGAGGGGTGGACCCCCAACCACTCGCCGGCCGCTGTGGCCGAGCGGTCCTACGCGCTTCAGTCTCGAACCGCGCGACCACTACGGTCGCAGGTTCGAATCCTGCCTCGGGCATGGATGTGTGTGATGTCCGTAGGTTCGTTAGGTTTAAGTAATTCTAAGTTCTAGGGGACTGATGATCTCAGATGTTAAGTCCCATGGTGCTCAGAGCCATTTTTGAACCCAACCACTCGACGTCAGGACGTGGTTTCGCCGTGGTTTCTCCACGTGTTAAAGAAATTCACCACAGTACTCCTCGAACACCCGACAAGTCCTGAAGTTTTAGAAATGCTCGTGCCGAGCCTCCGGGCCTTTATAATCTGCATTTGGTCAAACTCAGATACATCGAGCACCTTCCCCAATCTACACACGGACAGCACGCTCACTGATACACGTACCTTGTGCGAGTGTCTGACTAGCGGTCACTCCTCGCCAGGTGATGTTGCTATCGCCTGGACGGGTTAATATTGATAATAGGTCGGTGGACGTAATGTTTTGGCTGATTAGTGTAGACACTACAAAAAACATTCAAAAGCTATACACTTAATTAACTATATTTGGATCCCCGCCCCCATGAACCATGGACCTTGCCGTTGGTGGGGAGGCTTGCGTGCCTCAGCGATACAGATGGCCGTACCGTAGGTGCAACCACAACGGAGGGGTATCTGTTGAGAGGCCAGACAAACATGTGGTTCCTGATGAGGGGCAGCAGCCTTTTCAGTAGTTGCAGGGGCAACTGTCTGGATGATTGACAGATCTGGCCTTGTAACATTAACCAAAACGGCGTTGCTGTGCTGGTACTGCGAACGGCTGAAAGCAAGGGGAAACTACAGCCGTAATTTTTCCCGAGGACATGCATCTTTACTGTGTGATTAAATGATGATGACGTCCTCTTGGGTAAAATATTCCGGAGGTAAAATAGTCCCCCATTCGGATATCCGGGCGGGGACTACTCAAGAGGACGTCGTTATCAGGAGAAAGAAAACTGGCGTTCTACGGATCGGAGCGTGGAATGTCAGATCCCTTAATCGGGCAGGTAGGTTAGAAAATTTAAAAAGGGAAATGGATAGGTTAAAGTTAGATATAGTGAGAATTAGTGAAGTTCGGTGGCAGGAGGAACAAGACTTTTGGTCAGGTGATTACAGGGTTATATATACAAAATCAAATAGGGGTAATAATGAATAAAAAAATAGGAGTGCGGGTTAGCTACTACAAACAGCATATTGAACGCATTATTGTGGCCAAGATAGACACAAAGCCCATGCCTGCTACAGTAGTACAAGTTTATATGCCAACTAGCTCTGCAGATGATGAAGAAATAGATGAAATGTATGACGAGATAAAAGAAATTATTCAGGTAGTGAAGGGAGACGAAAATTTAATAGTCATGGGTGACTGGAATTCGTCAGTAGGAAGAGAAGGAAACATAGTAGGTGAATATGGATTGGGGGTAAGAAATGAAAGAGGAAGCCGCCTTGTAGAATTTTGCACAGAGCATGAATTAATCATAGCTAACACTTGGTTCAAGAATCATAAAAGAAGGTTGTATACCTGGAAGAATCCTGGAGATATTAAAAGGTATCAGATAGATTATATAATGGTAAGACAGAGATTTACGAACCAAGTTTTAAATTGTAAGACATTTCCAGGGGCATATGTGCATTCTGACCACAATCTATTGGTTATGAGCTGCAGATTGAAACTGAAGAAACTGCAAAAAGGTGGGAATCTAAGGAGATGGGACCTGGATAAACTGAAAGAACCAGAGGTTGTAGAGAGTTTCAGGGAGAGCATAAGGGAACAATTGACAGGAATGGGGGAAAGAAATACAGTAGAAGAAGAATGGGTAGCTATGAGAGATGAAGTAGTGAAGGCAGCAGACGATCAAGTAGGTAAAAAGGCGAGGGCTAATAGAAATCCTTGGGTAACAGAAGAAATATTGAATTTAATTGATGAAAGGAGAAAATATAAAAATGCAGTAAATGAAGCAGGCAAAAAGGAATACAAACGTCTCAAAAATGAGATCGACAGGAAGTGCCAAATGGCTAAGCAGGGATGGCTAGAGGACAAATGTAAGGATGTAGAGGCTTGTCTCACTAGGGGTAAGATAGATACTGCCTACAGGAAAATTAAAGAGACCTTTGAAGAGAAGAGAACCACTTGTATGAATATCAAGAGCTCAGATGGCAACCCAGTTCTAAGCAAAGAAGGGAAGGCAGAAAGGTGGAAGGAGTATATAGAGGGTTTATACAAGGGCGATATACTTGAGGACAATATTATGGAAATGGAAGAGGATGTAGATGAAGACGAAATGGGAGATAAGATACTGCGTGAAGAGTTTGACAGAGCACTGAAAGACCTGAGTCGAAACAAGGCCCCGGGAGTAGATAACATTACATTAGAACTACTGATGGCCTTGGGAGAGCCAGTCCTGACAAAACTCTACCATCTGGTGAGCAAGACGTATGAGACAGGCGAAATACCCACAGACTTCAAGAAGAATATAATAATTCCAATCCCAAAGAAAGCAGGTGTTGACAGATGTGAAAATTACCGAACTATCAGTTTAATAAGTCACAGCTGCAAAATACTAACGCGAATTCTTTACAGACGAATGGAAAAACTGGTAGAAGCGGACCTCGGGGAAGATCAGTTTGGATTCCGTAGAAATGTTGGAACACGTGAGGCAATACTAACCTTACGACTTATCTTAGAAGAAAGATAAAGAAAAGGCAAACCTACGTTTCTAGCATTTGTAGACTTAGAGAAAGCTTTTGACAATGTTAACTGGAATACTCTCTTTCAAATTCTGAAGGTGGGAGGTATAAAATACAGGGAGCGAAAAGCTATTTACAATTTTTTGCAGAAATCAGATGGCAGTTATAACAGTCGAAGGACATGAAAGGGAAGCAGTGGTTGGGAAAGGAGTGAGACAGGGTTGTAGCCTCTCCCCGATGTTATTCAATCTGTATATTGAGCAAGCAGTAAAGGAAACAAAAGAAAAATTCGGAGTAGATATTAAAATTCATGGAGAAGAAATAAAAACTTTGAGGTTCGCCGATGACATTGTAATTCTGTCAGAGACAGCAAAGGACTTGGAAGAGCAGTTGAACGGAGTGGACAGTGTCTTGAAGGGAGGACATAAGATGAACATCAACAAAAGCGAAACGAGGATAATGGAATGTAGTCAAATTAAATCGCGTGATGCTGAGGGAATTAGATTAGGAAATGAGACACTTAAAGTAGTAAAGGAGTTTTGCTATTTAGGGAGTAAGATAACTGATGATGGTCGAAGTAGAGAGGATATAAAATGTGGACTGGCAATGGCAAGGAAATCGTTTCTGAAGAAGAGAAATTTGTTAACATCGAGTATAGATTTAAGTGTCAGGAAGTCGTTTCTGAAAGTATTTGTATGGAGTGTAGCCATGTATGGAAGTGAAACATGGACGATAACTAGTTTGGACAAGAAGAGAATAGAAGCTTTCGAAATGTGGTGCTACAGAAGAATGCTGAAGATAAGGTGGGTAGACCACGTAACTAATGAGGAGGTATTGAATAGAATTGGGGAGAAGAGAAGTTTGTGGCACAACTTGACTAGAAGAAGGGATCGGTTGGTAGGACATGTTTTGAGGCATCAAGGAATCACAAATTTTGCATTGGAGGGCAGCATGGAGGGTAAAAATCGTAGAGGGAGACCAAGAGATGAATACACTAAGCAGATTCAGAAGGCTGTAGGTTGCAGTAGGTACTGGGAGATGAAGAAGCTTGCACAGGATAGAGTAACATGGAGAGCTGCATCAAACCAGTCTCAGGACTGAAGACCACAACAACAACAACATATGGATTGCGGACCACCTGACAGTCTCCCGTATAGGAGACATAGTAAAAAGAACCCTGGCGTTGAGAAATAACTGATAGGTTTGAAAGCAAATAAACCATCAGGTCCGAATGGAATCCCAGTTCTGTTTTGCGAGGAGTACTCTATAGCATTGGCCCCTTACTCAGCCTGCATTTATCGTGAATCTCTAGCTCGTCACAAGGTCCCAAGCGACTGGCAGCCATCCTGATTTAGGTTTTCCGTGATTTCCCTAAATCGCTTCAGGCAAATGCCGGGACGGTTCCTTTGAAAGGGCGCGGCCGACTTCCTTCCCCGTCCTTCCCTAACCCGATGAGACCGATGACCCCAAGCGACTGGAAAAAAGCGCAGGTGTCTGCAGTATATAAGAAGGGTAAAAGACAGGACCCACAAAATTTCAGTGCAGTATCCCTAACTTCGCTTTGCTGCAAAGTCCGTGAACATACTTTCATTTCGAATATAATAAACTTTCTTGAGACTGTGAAGCTTATGCCGCGAGCTATTGCTCATGCAAAACTCAGCTTGCCCTTTTCTCACGTGATATACTACGATTTATGGATGAAGGGCAACAGGCAGATTCCATATTTTTTGATTTTCTGGAAGAATTTCACTGGGTGCCGCATTGCAGGTTGCTAACGGAAGTACGAGCGTAAGTGAGTGGCTGGAAGACTTCTTAAATAATAGAACCCCAGCAGTGAGTGTTCGAGACGAGGGTATCGTCAGGAGCAACACAGGAAAGTGTGATGGGAGCGCTTATGGGTCTCTATATCCATAAACGATTTGTCGGACATTGTGGACAGCAACCTGAGGTTGTTTGCTGATGATCCTGTGGCTTATGGTAAGGTGTGGAAGTAGATAATGCGGATTAGTGGGAAGAACCAACTTGTAATATTAGGATACAATATTTTGTGCCTTGCTTGACACAATCAAATCTTTAAATATCTTGACGTAACGTTGCAAAGCTATATGAAATGGAACGAGCATGTAGGAACTGTGGTAAGGAAGGCGGATGGTCATCTTCGGTTTATTGGGAGAATTTTAGGTTAGCGTGGTCCACCTGTAAAGGAGATCCCATAAAGGTCGATGGTGCGACCTAATCTTGAGTACTGCTCGAGTGTTTGGGATGCGTACCAGGACGGATTGAAAGAAGACATCGAAGAAGTTCAGAGGCGGGCTGCTAGATCTTTTACCGGTAGATTCGAACAACACGTAAGTGTTACGGAAAAGCTTTGGAAACTCAAATGGGAATCCCTGCAGGGAAAGTGACGTCCTTTTCCAGAAACGCTATGATTTAGAGAACCGGTATTTGAAGCTGGCTGGCTAACGATTCTACTGCCGCCAACATACATTGCACGTAAGGACCACAAAAATAAGACACGAGCACAGTGTGTACTGTCTATATGTCTGCGTATGAGCATACGTAGGCACATAGACAGTCGTTTTTCCCTCGCTCTACTTGCGAGTGGTACAGGGTACTCCGCGCCATGCGCCGTATGGTGGCTTGCAGAGTATCGACGTAGATGTATATGTAGAAAAATTTCACATAGCAACACTGCAGTCGTAGTATTTTATTGTTCTGTGGTAATTGCGGCAAAGTGGAAGTCCCGGTTGGCATATGAGCTGACGCTAAAATTCGCGCGCAGGTCTATTGTTTCGTGAGAGAGTGCGCGACCGAAATTGAGGAGGCAGCGAGGGAGCGACTTATGCCGTAGGCCTCGCTGCGGGCAGAAGAGGAGCGCAATGAGCCTCGAGCGTTGAGTATGCTTCAATGGTGGCAGTGGACCGCTTTGGCATGCGAGAAACGGGCCAGCCCAGTGTGTGGCGAATCTGGAGAAGAACAACGCAGCACAGCGTGGAGTCACTTTCCCTGTGCCCCACACAATTCTTAATGTGGGAGTGCTCTGGCGATTCCTATGCTCTTGTTGTCTGCCTGTTCTGTACGTCATATTCCCCATATGAATCTCATCTTCCTATCGGTGCTGTCGTGTAACCAACAGCCATCTGCCTTGTCGAAGGTGCCACTGAATTCACTGGAAGTGCCATCCGGCGAGCTAAGGATTTATGTATACTATACCTCATTCTGTAGCGCTTCTGGATCATGTCCCTGTTGAAAATAGTGCCACAGCACTTTGTTTGCATTTGTGGTGAAACGGATCTGCATTAGTAACGCACACACACACACACACAGACACACACACACACACACACACACACACACACACACACACACACACACATACACACAAGCACAGACAAATACCAACATTTGTAAACAGACAAAGTGCTGAGACGGATTCGTGGATTCCTGGCTGGAAATGAAGGAAGAAGAAGGTCTTATGAACATGTGTCCAGACACGATACATGTGCGGAGCTTGTACAAGGGTTCACCTGAATATCCTGTAGAAACTGGTCCTCCAAGTCTGGTGCATACACAATCCGCCACCTCCCTGCACAGCGGTCTGTCTGAAGGAACTCATGATCACACAAACGCACAAAAAGGGCTTGAAGTGTTCTGTGATATTGTTGATATCTGCGAGGGCAGTTGTTTTGGTATACCCGTGCAGCCTCTCGACCGTTTACATCTGCTTGGCGGCACGCAAATCCATCTCCGCTTGTTCACGACATGAAAAGCGGACCATCCTGCTGCTTACAGTACTCTGTGTCAATCATATATATAGCCTACAGCACACAAGGATCACACGGTACGTGGTAAGAGGAATTTTCATTCGTCACTGCCATCTACCGTGGCAACGATGCATTCGCGGACACATCTTCAGACCTTTTTTCCTCCATTTCTAATCAGTAATCCGTTCCCGCAGTTTGTCGGTTTAATTACTGTTCTACCTCTACATCTACATCGATACTTCGCAAGCCACCATTGGGTGCGTGGTGGGGAGTAACCTGTATCACTACTAGTCTTGTGCTTTCCTGTTCCACACGCAAGTAGAGCGAGGGAAACACGACTGTCGACATGCCTTTGTCAATGGGCTTAATTTGTCAAAGCTAGATGGAATCTCAAAATCGAGTTGTCAGTGCTAAAAAGAACTAATGCTGGTCATTGACACTGTTCGTGACTCATTAGAGTATATACGAGGGTTGGAACTTTAATAATGGCAACTATTTATTTGCAACTCGTACAAAATAGATACGTGTTTCAAAGTTTTACTGGCCATCAAAGTAGTCACCAGCATTGTGTATAGGCCGTTGCCAGCGACGTGGAAGTCGTAGGATACTCTTAGCAGTGCCAGTTGTGTTGACAGTTCGAGCGGCGCGGTGTATTGCCTGACGAATTTGTAGCAGTTCTGAAGCGATTGCCGTGAAGTGTTTCCTTCAGTCTAGAAATCGAGTTGGACTCACGAGGGCTTAAGTCAGGAGAGTGCAGTACGTAGTATAGCATTTAGCAGCCCCATCAGTCAAACAAACCTGTAACAGCTTGCACTGTACGTGCTTGAGCATTGTCCTGCAAAATGATGGTCAGGTCCTGCAGAAAGTGTCATCACTTATGTCTCTAAGCTGGTCGTAAGTTGTGTTCCAAAAATTTGGTCAGCACACCACTCTCTACGCCGCATGTCAGTTTACGAAACCGGAGCCGCTACTTCTCAATCAGGTAGCTCCTAAGTTTGTCTCACAAGGGCTAAGTGCACCCCGCTTGCCAACAGCGCTCGGGAGACCGAATGGTGACCCATCCAAGTGCTAGCGCAGCCCGACAGCGCTTAACTTCGGTGATCTGACGGGAACCGGTGTTCCCTCTGCGGTAAGGCCGTTGGCCTCTCATAGTATTAGCCGTGATAAAACAGCAATCGTCGTTCCTTTCTCGTGTCACAATATCAAATAAGTAAATTTCTAGCGTGTCATTCTTGTGAACACTTGCGTCTGATAAACTACCAACTCTACAAATTGCTATCGGATTATCGCATGTTGTGTTTTCACGCCATTACCAGCTAACCAGCGCCGCGGGCCAGCCCTGTAGTGCAGTCGGTAGGGTTGTAACCTTCCAGCCTCCTGGTGGCACACATTATCGCTAATTTTCAACATAACAAAAATATTGCAGTGCAGTTAGCAGATTCTTTTCATCTGTTCTTTCCGTGCGACAAAAATGTTAGGTAGGTTTCGACACGACAGAATAGACCATCGCTTTGTGAGTGGTATAGGATAGCGATGGGGCGTTTAAACCCTTATTTCCTTCTGTACTCACAGACTTTATCCCTTTGTGAGTGGTACAGAATAGCGATGGGCCGTTGCAACTCTTATTTCGTTCTGTTAATAGCTGACTTTGACAATTGGCGAGTAAAGCTCCTGGCGCTCCCCATAATTTTCATCTTGTCTTGGATTCTCGGCCAGCGCTCACGGCCCAGTCCATGCTGCACAAGTGGGTCGTTGCCCATACTGTGAGAACCGCTGACTTAGTATATTCCTCCTGATCATGGTTTTTAAATACGAGTTGTCTAGGCACAGGATAAGCTGTAGGAAGTACTGTTTATAAATGCAACTCGATATCAGAATTACCAAACATTCATTCAGATTCAAAACCAACATGGAATCTTGTCGAATGTGACACTTGAAGAATAAAAACAATGAAAACTAACATAAAACACTGAAATTAATTATGTGAGACTTTGATTGACTTCAACAGGATGATTGAAAGAAGAACAAAATCAGAGTTACTCATCTGTGCAAGCTGCAATTGCAAATTTACAAGAGAAATGACCAAGTGAACTCCACGTGTAATAAGCACAAACACGCAGATACATGCAAGCTTCTTGGGTACGGACTCTGAGATATGAAACCAAAACCACGTATGTGGAAGGACAGATAGGAAACGAATGGTAAGCATACTAAGTTCCCTGTTCTCAACCCAAGCTCCATTGGAGGGACGACAGCACACTCGTAATCAATGTGAGGAACGAGAAAGTTTCTCAAAGCACGAAAATAAAGGGGCACGCTGCAACAGCATCCCCGATATGGTGTAGAAACGAGCACACACAATTTACTAGATTCGTACCGAGTTTGAACGATCTTGTACTACTCGCTAACGTAGTATACACAGTATCAAGAAGGTAAGCAAAACAAAAGATTACACGAACAGAAACATTGTTGAGATGCTGCAAAATATCTCATATTTCATGGGTATGGATAGGTAGGATACATAGTAACATTAATGTCGAATATATACTGGCTACATCTCAGGAGAGGAATTTGGGACGTAGGTATCCTTGCGACCGCGGGTAAGGGATCAGCTCTCGGAAACTGCAGGTTGTCAAAACGACGAACAGGCCCTAGTAATTTCCCCAGAATCCCACCCAACTTGGGCAAAGCTTCTCTCCTGCAGCTCTAGGGTAAATGTAGAATTTCCAGAAAGCATTTACGTGCATACAAATATGTGAGCCACCACCCAACAGTTCGTACTCTCCACTTCATATGTGAAAATAAAATGTAACTGAACTACCACAGACTCGTGAAGCGATGAGTAGGTCATGCTACAGTCGTTGTTTTTATTAATTTTTCCGCGGAATATGCGAAGAGAAAATTACATATCTTTTGAAGAAATTTGACTGTTAATCTGATGTCCATGTTTCGAACATTGCTTATTTAGTTATCTGTATTTTTACGTATGAACAAGTGAGTTGACTTTTTTAACTTGTTTAGTTACAAGACCAATTAATTTCTTGTGTGCAGTGGAATTGTGGGCCTAGCTCTATTTTGGTGATATGCAGTAAGATTTTCCTGCTAATTAAAAGACAAGAAAATTGCGCACCCAAAACTCCCAGCCCTTGAACTCCGTAGTCCTCGTATCAGTAGTTACCACTACATGTGATTAAGTGCAGAACGAGGTAATGCAGTGTTTTACATGTTGCTAACAAGCACGAAGACTTCAATTAACCGTTCTGAAAGAAATCGAGGTGGAGTTGTAATCGTTGCTCGTAACCAGTGAATTTGTTATGGAATAAATTTGGCCAGAATGGTCATTATATCACTTGCAGTTTGAAATTTTATCCGAATAGCCTTCCTAAATTAAGTTTTAATGGAAGTCTGTGTAGTGAGTATAGCAGAAAATCCTATTCTCTCGTCACCAGTGTCAGACCGAAAGACCTAATCTGCTCCGTAAGTCTACATTGATATTGATTGACTAACTCACTTTATCCTAAATAACTAGTAATACGCTGCACTGCTGCGAGGTGTGGAGGATGGACACTGCACTGGGAGAGTATTGTATTTTCTAGATTTACGTTGCGTGAAATTTTCTTTCTACTGCAGTCGCGCGTGTTCCTAATAGCTATGCAAGAACACGGGGCCTGCGACCTGAAAAAACCTTGTCCTACTAATTTCATTTATGTGTTAATTTGTTAACATTATTTGATCAAGTTACGGCCTTGAAAACCTCTGTTACATCGGAACAATATTTTACACAAACAGAAGTGTTTACATAACAGGACAATTCTAATACTGCTGTGACAAAAATATTATCATATTCTTATCAGTCGATAATACCATTGTATTACTTTTCAATAACGCAGTCAGTCCCATTCCAAGGAAGCGAGCACGGTGAGAGATGGAGAGATGCGAGAATCCGGCGTTACCGCACAGGACCCTATCCCAGGAGAGAAGGGTTTGTCGTTGCTAAGTTTCCCCGACTTTTATAGTGTGTTGCGTGTGTGTGGTGCTTGAACGACTGTGATGAGCCCTCATCCACTGCGGTATTGTGTTTGTGTTGCCAGGAACGAAAGGAAGGGAAAGGCAAAATCCCGGTGTCCGGTCGCGGCCTATTGCTATCAAATAGCATAAAGGGGGCGGCCAAGCTTAACGTGCCCGTCCAGGGGACGGATCATCCAGAATAATGTCAGGTCCTTCTCTCCGTGATGCAGTGCGCAAAGGTTTGTAACCTGCGCAAAGTTTGGTGAACTGGAACAGTATACTGCCCCTGCAAGTAGGAAGGACGTAATATTCCACCACCAGAAATCTAACCGGCTGTCTCCGGGTCGGGCGAGAGTGCGCCGGCGTACGTTTGCGGTCTCAGCTACGTGGTCAGATGACTAAAGTACGTTGAAAACATTACTAACGATTATACAGATTACCAAGATATATTCTGAACTGTTTTACGCAAGACTAAAACGGAAACAAACTAGTAACACCAACTATAATTGCAGCAGACTTCTTCTGACTGGTTCAATGCGACTAGACTTGTCACTGCTTAAATTGGCTGCCGCGGACAAAAACTCCGCAAACTCCGAAAATTTGTGTCTAAACGGATTATTTTGACGGACACATACAGTCTGTGAACATATGTTGCCCACTGACCGCGGTTTCCTGTGGGCAGTGCGGACTTGAGAGGGATAATGTATCCTTGCTTGTCTTTCACTTCTGACAACGCCATCCGGGAGCATTCAAATAAATTACGTACGACAGTAACAACTGTTTGTGAAAGCGCATTATAGAGACGTTCATTTTCAAATGTAGTACTTATTTATAGAAAGAATATGAACGTAAATTAATAAGCTGTAACACGACTCGACGGGTAGAAGATGAATGATAGTTAACACAATAATCAAACATTTAATTTTGTGTCTCCTGTTGCCGATTAAGTTTCTAAGTCAAAAAGCAAGGTTTCGCAGTTACAGTAAAAGAAAACATTCAATAATTGATAATTTCTAAACATGTCACATAAAAATAATTTTTTGTCGTTTATTGCTATCTGTCTGTCCTTCTGTTACGATATCTTTTTGTCTGGAACGGGTAGAGATGTTGTTGTTGTGGTCTTTAGTCCAGATACTGGTTTCATGCAGCTCTCCATCCTACTCTATCCTGTGCTAGCAACTTCACCTCCAAGTACCTACTGGACCTACATCCTTCTCAATCTGCTTAGTGTATTCATTTCTTGGTCTCCCTCTAAGATTTTTACCCTCCACGCTTCCCTCCAATACTAAATTCGTGATTCCTTGATGCCTCAGAACGTGTCCTACCAACCTATCCCTTTTTCTAGTCAAGTTGTACCACAAATTCCTCTACTTTCCAGTCCTATTCAGTACCTCCTCATTAGTTACGTGATCTACCCATCTAATCTTCAGCATTCTTCTGTAGCACCACATTTCGAAAGTTTCAATTCTCTTCTTGTCTAAACCATTTATCGACCATGTTTCACTCCCATATGCATCCAGAGATATCAAGCTGAAATTTGTCAAATACTAGAGTCAACGGTCCCTTGGCGGTGTAAATAATTTCAGCCTGTAAGTTAGTGCAGTCAAAAGGTACGGCCATATATGTGGCATATTGTAATGCTGGTTGGTTCAGGTGGTCTAGCGGTAACGTGATTGCTTGGAAGTCCAGACGTTACGAGAACGAATCTCGATCCGGCAACGCATTTTTCATTCCACGTTTTAACGTATCCTTTACGTCTAAACGACATGAGAAGTCAATAGAGGGAACACATGGTTTGTATTTCACGTTAAACTTGCGAGACTTTGGTGTCATCTTTGACTTTTCCTCACATTTTTACTCAACGGAGAATCGCATCACGTGTAAAGAATTCAGTCTAACGTTCCGGTTTCACTGAGGACATGGAACATGAATTCTTTTAAGTTTGGATGGGTGCTGTAATTTGCTGTGTCTTGATTACAATTATCTTTAACCTGTTTTAAGTTCCACATTTCTTTTATCTAACATTTCACATGTGGGAACGGATTTTGTAACTACATGTTGGGGCAGCTGAGCTTGTGGTTCCCACGGGTTCTGATCCAGGTTGGCTTCCATAACATCATTTCGGCAGGTGACCTCCGGGCGAGACACGAATTCTGGCGCTCACCTGGCCACGGCTAAGCCGCTTGTAGTGAAAATTAAAGTGGAACTGTGGTACCAGTTCTGGCGAAACTGTGACCGCACGGTGATTACCCAAGTACGAGGGCAGGCCGAGGCGGCCCACCACCGTAAGCCAGAGCCAACGTGGAGTGGGAGGCAGCTGACCTGAAGAGCAAACAAACATACTGCTGGAAGGCAGGGGGACACCACTCGCTAGTCTGATTAATATGGTCTGGAGAATACTCTGCGGAACACAGACTCAGAGTCTTCTGTGGAAATGTAGAGCTTTAAAATTTCCTGTTCCTACTACCGGAAATCTTCCAAGCAGGGCGAACGACCGCCACATCTTGGGAATGCGGCCAGCCGGTTGCTGGTTCGTGCAGAAGTTGCTCATTGGTTGGCCCACAGTTCACACTTAGGCGAGAGGCAAAAGTTCATAATAATTTGCTGTAATTGTACGAGCGTTTCAGGGTTGCCCTACGATTGGCCGCGAGGGAGAGACGTAAGCGGTGCTCCAAGTATCGTTGGGCGGACAGAGAGGCAGGCACTACGCCCTTATTCTGGGAAGAAAAGTGGCATGGTCATTCGCGTTTTTTAATTTTTTCGTTTCGGAACAGCATCTACTGCGATGGGCCGCGGAGTCTGCAAGCACCGCTGCTGTATGGGCAATCCTGCTCACGGCCAATGCGACACTCTGGTGGACGTCAGAGGTGCACCGTCGGCCGCCAACCACACCATCCAACGGTGGCAAGACGGCACTGCAGTGCTACCGAGACATTGGCGCAGGAACGTCGAATACTTTGGAGAGAGATCATTTTGTTAAAAAGGTTATTCTCGGCGATTCCTAGTGTCTATCGGGTGGGACTGACGGATGGCAGCGAAAAAGTACAAAGAAGGCAGCGCGTTTTGTATTATCGCGAAATATGGGAGATAGTGCCACAGACATGATACGTGAATTGGAGTGGCAATCATTAAAACAAAGGCGTTTCTCGTTGCGACGGGATCTTTTCATGAAATTTCAATCACCAGTTTTCTCCTCCGATTGTGAAAACATTCTGTTGGCACCCACCTACAGAGGGAGAAATGATCACCACGATAACATAAGAGAAATCGGGGCTCGCACAGAAAAACTTAAGTGCTCATTTTTCCCGCGCGCCGTTCCAGAGTGGAACAATGGAGAGACAGCTTGAAGGTGGTTCATTGAATCCTCTGCCAGGCACTTTATTGTGAATAACAGAGTAATCACGTAGATGTAGATGTAGATATGATGTATCTCGGTGTGACAGTCACAGGACTAGTATCCTTATTGTCTTCTTATGAGGACAACGGTTCGAATAATCGGTTATGTTATTAATTAGTGATGGAGATAACTGCAAAGTTATTAATGCTAAACGTCTATGTCCTTCTCCACAGAATCCCAATTATGGGGTTTGTCTTCTGTTTTATTTGTATGAGTTGTCAATTAGTGTAGTGCCACTTTAATGTAGTGCCACTTGTTTAGTGACTGACATTTGTAGCCGGCCGGTGTGGCCGTGCGGTTCTAGGCGCTTCAGTCTGGAACCGCGTGACCGCTACGGTCGCAGGTTCGAATCCTGCCTCGGGCGTGGATGTGTGTCATGTCCTTAGGTTAGTTAGGTTTAAGTAGTTCTAAGTTCTAGGGGACTGATGACCTCAGATGTTAAGTCCAATAGTGCTCAGAGCCATTTGAACCATTTGACATTTGTATTAGAGGTTTGCATTATCTCCGATTTTTACCGGCGAGTCCCGCTCGCCCCTCTGGCTCTCGGGAGTATGCGGCCGAGCGTCCTCTTCCCGCCGGCTATGGGCAGCCGATCGGCAGCGCTCGGCCGAGTGCGCCAAACGCTCGGCCGGTCGCCGGTAACCGGTGGACTCAGTACCAGCGAGCAGCGCTTCGTCACACTCCTTGAGATCAGAGGTCACCGCTGCACATAACCACTCACTTATTTCTTTTACAAATGTCTTTCGTTGTTTGCTGCCTGTTCTATGACATAAATAATACACTTGTACATGGTACGTTTGATGTTTGTTAATATGTTGCAGACTACTGGAGTTTCGCCTTTGAGGGTATCATGTATTCCAGTAATTGTAACGTTAAAAACTGTAATGTCTGTATTTAGTATTTTGTTCCGTTCGGTAGACAAACGAGAACACAGTAGTCTAACCATGGACTATGTGTAGCCTATTTCCATACAAGGCCACGTATACGTTGTACTAATATTGAATGCAGGATCGGAAAGGAATGACGGAGTTAAAAGTAATAATCAGGAAATTTTGTTGCACAAACGTTAATTTCTGAACAAATTATGACCTGTCAATAAGTTACAAGTGAATCATGACTATACAATTCGTTTTTCGTCATTGGTGCTCGCTGATACACAGGCGTCATTTGTGTTCAAAAAATGGATCTGACACTATGGGACATAACATCTAAGGTCATCAGTCCCCTAGAACTTAGAACTACTTAAGCCTAACTAACCTAAGGACATCACACACACCCATGCCCGAGGCAGGAGTCTAACCTGCGACTGTAGCGGTCGCGCGGTTCCAGACTGTAGCGCCTAGAACCGCTCGGCCACAAAGGCCGGCTCATTTGTGCTCCTGGAGCTATTACTACAGCTGGCGGTTTGAACTTCTTCCTCTGAAGTCAATGAAAGTGGGATTATACATTTATAGAGTTTGAGGAATGTTTCCTTCCTTGTGATTACGTGGTATGTTGTGAATACTTACGTAATTGTGATGGATCAATAAGAGATCATCCACCTTGCCTGATACCAGGCACGATCTTTTGCTGGACAGCAGGTGACCGGCCTGGCTAAAATTTCTCTCGCTGGCAGCACTAGTGGCAGGAATACACAGAACTCTTCTGGCTACTACCGACAGCCTTGGAAATAACCCCGCGTGCGTTTTCCACCACTGCAAAATTTGTCCTTCGACACAGCTACAGTCGGATTTGGAGAGCGAAAGGTACCTGTAGAGTTCATTGGTAGTAACTGTGTGTCCCTCTTCGTCGTCCTCATCCGAACTCCAGTCAATCCTGGACCTTTTCATGAGAAGAACTTGGTCAATGTTTGCTTGAATGGACTCTAAACATGAATGAAAACATCCGTAAAATATTCCCGTCACCTTCAAATATGTATACACCGTAGTTAGAATTACAGGTTAATAAACGACTATGTTGACGGTGACATTTTATATATGTCGCACAAATTACATAAAAACGCATTGTGGAATGTTTAAGATGCGAAACCTTTCCCAAATATCACATTGTAGACGTAAAAATATTGATCAAACAAAAGATAGCAGATTAGACAAACAAACATTCGTTTACTAATTGGTTTCAGTGAATGAACCTTACCATTTACGGGCAGTTCCGAGTACAATCGTCGAACTCAAGCATACACGGCTTGCTTTTCGTCTGCTGTGAGTTTCTTCAAATGACGCCGTGATGGCCATAGTACCGTGGCAACGTAATGGATAGCCTCAATTTTGCACTTCTCTGTGATGAAGTATGCTGCTCTCCTTTTTATTTTCGCCATGAGCTGAAAACGAAACCCAATATACATAACTGCACTCTGATAATTCAACAGTTGTATAAAGGATCGTAACCTATAGAAAGTGTTCTTACCTCGTTGTCACTGTCTATTGGTTCACAATGATGTAACAGACTCTTGTACCACGGCAGCACACGTTCCAGCGTTGTTATCTTTGCAGTTTCCAAATCCAAACTCGCTTCTTTAAAGGGGGTTAGAAAAGCGATAACGTCTCGTACGCACCCTTCTTGGAAGGTTTCTAAGAGTGTCGATTGCCCCTGGGATTCTAGTAGATCTCGAATATCGTCGATTTGACTTATGACGGAATTGAGTATTAACATTATACTGTTCCACCGAGTTACAGCTTCTTGCTTCACAGAGTGCCGCAGACGCCCCGAGTGACGTGTCTCTTCAAATAGCCTACTATAGCTCTTGCTGATAGTAGACACGACAGGATTTCAGGGGCTTCGTCTTCTAAAAACGTCTCTTGAAATGTGTGACGAAGCACAGTCATCAAGTAGTGATCAAAGCAAGGCAAACGGTCGTAAGATTCAAGTGCCTTCTTCATATTAGCTTCTTGGTCGGTGGCAAAGTAACATTTCGTAAGATCATTCTTGTTAATTCCTAACTCAAGCATCCGCTCTTCGATTTCGTGCCGTATGTTCTCTCCTGTCTTAGGTACGTCCGGAAACTCGGTTGTTATCAAAACAAGTGTTTCTCTTATTGTAGTTATCAGACCACAGATCAGCGTCTAAAGCGCACATTTTGTTCTTTAAGGCACATATTAGCTTGGGCACCATTGTCACCCGTATTTTGTCTGCCTTTTCTCTAATATGCCGCGATACAGTGGTAGGGTGCGGAAGAACATCTTCTATACTGACTTTGCCGTAAGTGGCGCCAACATTGATGAGCTCCTGCGAATAATTCTTGAAGGCAATTTTACTACAAGTATTTAACGGTAGCAAATCTATGCCACTCATATCGACCAACTTTCTTTGTGCTACTTGGTACTGCAAGTGGCCGGTGGACTTCTGCTCCGAATTTACGTTTGCAGTGCCGAATCATACCTGTTGATTTATACGAAAGTATGGTATCACACGTGGTACATTGCACGAAACCAGCAGAAGCCTGCATGACGGGGTCCACTACAAGTGCAAACGATTTCCAAGCTTCACTTTTCGCCTCCTCTTCCGACATGTCTTTCTTCTTCAGGACTAATGAGCCGCTCCTAATTCTCTCCATAGTACTTCTCTTCTATTCATGAATGGAACGTTTACGACCCATACTTGGTTTATCCATAACGCTGTCTACGCTGCTCAAAGCCAGTTCGTCAACTGCGTTTACACACGGTTTCTAATGCGATTAGGAACTGTAGAGCGCGCGGCGGTTGTACTGTCACCGGCCGAGATTGTGAGTACGCTCGATTGGTATAATGTCAACGTTATCCTGATGCCATATGTCCTTGATTTCCTCAGCCAGTTGGATGTATTTTTCAATTTTTTCTCCTGTTTTCTTCTGTATATTTGTTGTATTGGGTATGGATATTTCAATTAGTTGTGTAAACTTCTTTTTATTGGGGAGTATGATGTCAGGTTTGTTATGTGGAGTTGTTTTATCTGTTATAATGGTTCTGTTCCAGTACAATTTGTATTCATTATTCTCCAGTACATTTTGTGGTGCATACTTGTATGTGGGAACGTGTTGTATTATTAGTTTATGTTGTATGGCAAGTTGTTGATGTATTATTTTCGCTACATTGTCATGTCTTCTGGGGTATTCTGTATTTGCTAGTATTGTACATCCGCTTGTGATGTGATCTACTGTTTCTATTTGTTGTTTGCAAAGTCTACATTTATCTGTTGTGGTATTGGGATCTTTAATAATATGCTTCCTGTAATATCTGGTGTTTATTGTTTGATCTTGTATTGCAATCATGAATCCTTCCATCTCACTGTATATATTGCCTTTTCTTAGCCATGTGTTGGATGCGCCTTGATCGATGTGTGGCTGTGTTAGATGATACGGGTGCTAGCCACGTAGTGTTTTCTTTTTCCAAGTTAGTTTCTTCGTATCTGTTGATGTTATGTGATCTAAAGGGTTGTAGAAGTGGTTATGAAATTGCAGTGGTGTAGCCGATGTATTTATATGAGTGATTGCTTTGTGTATTTTGCTAGTTTCTGCTCGTTCTATAAAGAATTTTCTTAAATTGTCTACCTGTCCATAATGTAAGTTTTTTTATGTCGATAAATCCCCTTCCTCCTTCCTTTCTGCTTAATGTGAATCTTTCTGTTGCTGAATGTATGTGACGTATTCTATATTTGTGGCATTGTGATCGTGTAAGTGTATTCAGTGCTTCTAGGTCTGTATTACTCCAGTTCACTACTCCAAATGGGTATGTCAATATTGGTATAGCATAAGTATTTATAGCTTTTGTCTTGTTTCTTGCTGTCAATTCTGTTTTCAGTATTTTTGTTAGTCTTTGTCTATATTTTTCTGTTAGTTCTTCTTTAATATTTTTATTGTCTATTCCTATTTTTTGTCTGTATCCTAGATATTTATAGGCATCTGGTTTTTCCATTGCTTCTATGCAGTCGCTGTGGTTATCCAATATGTAATCTTCTTGTTTAGTGTGTTTTCCCTTGACTATGCTATTTTTCTTACATTTGTCTGTTCCAAGCCATATTTATATCATTGCTGAATACTTCTGTTATCTTTAGTAATTGGTTGAGTTGATGATTTGTTGCTGCCAGTAGTTTTAGATCATCCATGTATAGCAAATGTGTGATTTTGTGTTGGTATGTTCCAGTAATATTGTATCCATAATTTGTATTATTTAGCATGTTGGATAGTGGGTTCAGAGCAAGGCAGAACCAGAAAGGACTTAATGAGTCTCCTTGGTATATTCCACGCTTAACCTGTATTGGCTGTGATGTGATATTATTTGAATTTGTTTGGATATTGAGTGTGATTTTCCAATTTTTCATTACCGTGTTTAGGAAATGTATCAATTTAGGATGTAGTAACCATGAGTGGGGTACACTATTAAAAGCTTTTTGGTAATCAATGTATGCATATTGTAGGACCTTTGTTTAGTTTTAACTTCATATGTCACCTCTGTATCTATTATCAGTAGCTCTTTCCATCCTCGTGGTCGTTTGCAGCAGCCTTTTTGTTCTTCATTTACAATTTTGTTCTGTGTTGTATGTGTCATTGATTTCTGTGTGATAACTGAAGTTAATATTTTGCATATTGTTGGTAGGCATGTTATGGGGCGATATTTTGCTCTGTCTGCTTGGTCCTTAGGTTTCAGATAAGTTATTCCTTGTGTACGTGTATCAGGTAATGTGTATGGGTCTGCAGTGTAACTGTTAAATAGTTTAGTTAGATGTAAATTTGTCGAGATGAACTTCTTTAGCCAGAAATTTGCTATTTTATCTTTTCCAGGGGCTTTCCAATTGTGTGTAGAATTAATTACCTGGGTGACTTCATGTTGCAAAATTATCACTTCAGACATTTGTGGTATCATCTTGTATGTGTCTGTTTCTGTTTGTATCCACCATGCATGTCTCTTATGTTGTACCGGCTTTGACCATATGTTGCTCCAGAAGTATTCCATGTCTGTTATGTTTGGTGAATTGTCTATTTTAATGTGTGTGTTATCTATTGTCTGGTAAAAGTTCTTTTGGTTTGTGTTGAATGTTTGGTTTTGTTTCCTTCGATTTTCACTTTTTTTGTATCTTCTAAGTCGTTTGGCCAAAGCTTGTAATTTCTGCTTCTTTTCATCTAATTACTCTATTGCTTCTTTTTGTGAGATTTTACCTAACCTTTTTCGTTTTTTGTCTGATATTTCATTTCTTATAAATTGTTTTAGCTGTCTGATGTCTTTTCTCAATTTTTCCATTCTGATCTGTAGCCTGTGTTGCCATGCTGGTTTTGTGGGTTTCTTCTGTGTGTTCGTTGGTTCTGATCTCTGCCTAGTGTGTATATATTTAGTGTAGTGAGTGGTCCTATATATACCAGTAGTTGTAACTCTTCCATAGTTGTATTTTCATTTATTTTGTTCTGTATGGTTGTGTTCATAGTTGTTATTGTTGTTTCGACTTGTGGGTTATTTGGTGGTCTATGCAAGAATGGTCTACTGTCTGTATTTGTGTCTTTGTATTCTATAAATGTCAGCTGAAATTTTTCTTCTATATCTAACATGTGTGTCAGTTCTTGTTCTATTTGTGCTTGTTCTGGTGGCTGCTTTAAGATTTCGTTTTCCTGTGATTGTTTAATTGATGCATGTTGTTCTTTGTTTGTTGCTCTGGGATGTTTGAGTCCATTACTGTATTTTCTTCTTCTTCTTCTTCTTCTGATTGCACATTATTTTGTTCCAGTATTTGTTGTACTTGTATTTTGATGTTTTCTAATTCTGTCTGGGGTATCCTGTTATTTTTTATTATTACACGGATCTGATCAGGTAGTCGTTGTTCTGTTAAACATTTTAATTCTGGGTATCTGATAATAAATGTTGTGCATACTTGTGATCTGTATCCACTTGTGTTGGTTCCTAAGTTTGTTACCTGGTAATAACAGGACATGAGGTGTCAGTTAACTTCATCTGACCATCTCATCCTCTGTCTTTGTTTTCTTTCAAGAGTGGTTGCAGGAAGCATATCGTACAGCAGTGGCGTTAGCATTGTGGACGGGCATAGGGTTCAAGCGTCGTCCCCGACCATGACAGCACTTATCCGAGGCTTCATTAGTTCTGTCCTGAACCAACTAATCACACTAATAGGGGGGTTAGCCCTATCTATTAGTGGTTTGTTCTTTTCGTCGCCTTTTACGACTGGCAGTTCTTATTATTATTATTATTAGTATTACCTAGTCACATATAAATTCGTACTTAACCCGCTGAAGGAACGGATTTATTATTATTATTATTATTATTATTATTATTATTATTATTATTACCTATTCACATATAAGTTCGTACTTAACCCGCTGAAGGAGCGGAATTATAATTATTTTTATGTATATACGTAAATAAATTGGTACTTAACCCTCTGAGAGCGAGTCCTACGCGACCTGTCAAGCTTTTAATGGAAACCACCGATACTACCTACATACCAGCGAATTTTCATTGAGGTTTATCAAAAACGTGCTTGTTTCCATTCAGTCTCATTTCTCGAGGCACAAAAAAGCGGTGCGAATTTATACCGGGCAGTTTTATAAGAGTCACCTCCCCACCAGGAAGCCCCTCTCCCCCCACAAGGAGCCCATCTCCCCTCCAGGAGGCTGCTGGACACCCTCAAAACTGGGACAAGTTTGCCGAAAGCCGTTTGCATAGCAGCCCTTCATGTGCCAGTCTCTTCATCCTAGAGTAGAACTTGCAATCTACGTTCTCAATTATATGTTGTATATATACCAATCTCTGTCTTGCGCCATTCGTTTTACCCTGTATAGTTCAGTTCAGCATCATGGAAGTTATTCCCTGTTGTTTTAACACATTTCCCATCATTCCGTCTCTTTTTCTTCTCAGCGTTTTCGATATGTTGCTCTCTTCGATCATTCTGCTGGCAACACCTTCATTCCTTTTCCTTTTTTCAAAATCCTTCTATATTACCAAGTCTCAAACGCTTCGATTCTCTTCTTTTCCTGCTTTCCCACAGTCCATAATTCACTACTATACTATGTTGCAATCCAGATGTACATTCCTACAGATTCCTTCTTTTGGCCACGAATGCCCTGTCAGCCCTTACTACTCAGTTTTTCAAGTCCTCCTTGCTTCGTCAGTCATGTGTTGTTTCGCTTCCACTGCAGCAGGATTTCCTCTCTTGTCACCACGTCTGAAGTCAAGTTTACCGTTCATCTCATTTCTGTTGTGCCTTCGTCTTGCCTCTGTTTACTCGCAGCTCATATTCTGTACTCGTTAGGCTGCACAACCCATTCAACAATTCGCGTAATTCTTTTTTATTTTCACCGAGGTCAGCAGAGTTATCAGAGAGTCTTATCATTGATACTACTTGGACTCTGAATTTTAATTCCACTTCTGAAACTTATCTTTATTTACATCACTGATTTTACTGTATGTACGAGAAAATTATTATGGGTGAAAGACTGCATCCCTGTGTTACACTCTTTTATTAATTTAAGAATCTTGTTCTTGGTCTTCAATTTTATTGTTCTCTCTTGGCTGTTGGATGTATATAACCCGTCTTTCGCTATAGCTTTCAAAACTTTCCACCATTTTACAATATAGAACGTTTTTCTATGTCGACAACTTCTGTCACCGTGTCTTGATTTTCCGGGGTGTTGCTTCCATTACGAACAGCTGTGTCAGAACTGCATCTATGACGCTTTTATCTTTCCGGAACCCAAAATGAACGTCTACTAACAGATCCTCAATTTGTTTTCCAGTCTTCTGTATATTATTCCCTTCAACAACTTGGATCCGTGTGTTGCTGAACTGATAGTTCTCGCAGTTATCTGCCCATGCTATATTTGGCTTTGTGCAGATGATATTTTTCTTCTGAAAGTCTTACGCTATTTCTGCAGTCTCTTAGATTCTACACACCAAACTGATTAGTCATTTGGGTGCCACTTTCTCGAATGATCTTACAAATTTCGAAGTCTGTTATTGATCTCTCCTGCCTTACTTGATCTCAAGTTTTCCAAAGCTCTTTTAACTCTAATAATGAATCACCTGTGTATTTTACATCTACTACCGTTTCGCTTGTAACACAGCAGCAGACGAGTCCTCCTCCGCATAGAAGCCTTCAATGTATTCTTTCTACCTATCCACTATCTTATGTGTGTTGAGCAGTGGAATTCCCATTGCATTCCTAATGTTAATGGCCCCCTTTTCAATTCCACCGATGGTTGTTTTGATTTTCGTATACGCCGAATCATTATGAAAATGCATTCCCCTTATAATATGAATGATTATTTGATGCTGCACGAACTGTGATGTTCTTAACTGTTTTACAGTAATTTCCTGCTTAGAATCCGAATGACTATTTCCTCACTTGCTACCGTGTTAACAGAATAAATCGGATGTGAAAAAATTGCATGTTCTGTACTGTTTTGGGGCAGCGTTTCATGTCTTTAACTCATTCTTTATCGCCAGCTTCGCTTCAGCAACAACGCCCTTTGATGTAGTCCGAAGTAATGCATCTTATTTTCAAGTTGGCTTTGGTTTGCTCGTATTTAGGTTCCTAATTCGGCCTAATCGTTTCTGTTTTACTAAGCCTTTTTTATTAGATCACTTTGTTCTCCGTCTCTCTCTCTCTCTCTATTTGATATAAACTTTACAGTTCATTGATGAGGTAGAGACTTGAAATTTTAAACATTGCTCAGAACTGGATGACAATGCAGTATTAACTGGCTTTCTTGTCTGTCTGTTCGCTAGGAATGGGCATGTAGGTGAAAAAATCTGTTGACGCCTGACGTCTCGGTTGCCATGCAGGACTGGCATGCTGTGCTGGTAATATAGGAATACTTTACAGGCGGTGCGTTAGTGGACGGGCACAGCTGAGCAGACAGATGGGTGGAGAGGAGATGGACAGACAGAGGGCGAGGGGGAGATTTATGCAATATATGTTACATACGCATTAATGGGCAGAAGTTGGATCTGATTGTTCTTTTTGGCTGCCCAACTTTCACTTTTAAGCAGTTTCCCCCTACTCTCGAAACAAGTTTTACGCAATCTAATAGCTCAAATACCCAAGGGCATATGACGTCACAACCTGTTTTGCAACAGTATTTGCTCTTGAGCCTAATGGTTCCAGTTTTAGACCACAGCATGTGTAAATACTTTAATTTTCATTTGCTTTAATCATTTATACTTAGGGGTGGGGAGGGAGGGGGGAAGGACAATGAAACTTCTCGTAATTTCCTGCATTAAAAGTTGTCGCCAAAGTTTGATGAAGCTGTGTGAAAGTTAAAATATTTACACGTGCTGGGATTGGAGCCAGCAACTTTACACTCAAGAGCTGAGTAGTTGTTGCGAAATAGCTTGTGATGCCATATGCCCTCGCGCACTTTACCTATTAGATAGCGCAACCGTTGTTTTGAAAGTGGAGGTCAACTGCTTAAAAGTGGAAGTAGGTCAAAGTGGTTGGGATGCGACATAGTGCTTTCCCAGAAAGAATAATCCCACACTAATGGCTAAGCCGCAGGTGAAATTCCAGTATATATCTAAATAATAATTTAAATAAAAACTATGATCCCATCATAATGTTTAAATTCCGTTGAGAAATTTCACACACACGTGACTAAAATCAGAAAAGATTATTTTAATAAAAATAAATTTTTGATATAACAGATTTTAAATTGTGCTAAAAGTATAAAATAATTTCGCACAGACAGACAGAAATTTCTAACCTCATGCAGGTAGTCCTTAAAATTTATGCTTGCGAGTTTCAAATAAGTATGAGAATACTTATTAGATGTATATCGAAAGAAATTGTGAAACATGCAGTACACAATATTAGGGGCAGTCAAATGTAAACGAGACAGATGGAAAAAGTAAGTAAAGTATTCATTGTTTCAAAAGTAATCGCCATAACTGTTGACACATTTATGTCACTGCCTTCATGAAAATATGTTTTTGGTCGCTTACGGAAATACGGTCGTACGAAGAAGGCAACTTTTCTTCTGAAGCAAATTGAATGCCACAGATGTCTCTCTTGAGGGTCTCAAAAATATGCGTATCGCTTAGGGAGAGGTCGAGGCTATATGGAGGATATATTACAGCATACCAGCGAAACTTCTGCAGTGTAGTCGGAACAACCTTGGTGACATGTGGGTAACCTAACTGCAGACGTCAGTTCTCTATGCTCTCCGTTGCAATTACATCGTCGACAGGCCAATGGGCGAAATAAGTGTCAATCTTCACAGCATATCATGCTGCAAGTTTCGGCAGATAACAGGTCTCTCAGAAAACGCACAATGATGCACACACAGATAATCACGAATATAGAATATATTGTGATATGTTACGGTACTACTCGCAGCCCTGAGAGTCAACGTCTGGACTAAAATTATCGGTTGTGTCTAAAAACAATTACCCCAGCTTGTTTCCCATTTTAGACCATGAAACATGTCAAATGAATGTCTTGCAAGTCAGCAGTGTCGAGTGTAGCGATAAGTTATATTCAGCTCCTGAGAGAGACAAAGCGCGTGTATCATGCCGATGGTCAGGGACCGAGAAGGTGCTGTGGTAACACAGGGGAGTAGTATCTCGGTGGACGGCGCTTTGAACCCCCGTTTGACCGGCTGATTTTGGCCATCCCTGTTTTCCCTAAATGGAGGGATGGTGCCTTTGAAGGGCAGGGTCGATTTTCATCCGAAATCCGGGACTTTGAAGCCGCATCTTCTTTCTTTTTAGCTTCTTCTCTACCTTCAGCCTAGTTAATGCACTCATTTCCCTTTAATTTAGACTAATAGCAAATCAGAGCTAACAGAATCGTGTGTAGTACTCAGGAGTCACTGAGAGTCAGATTGTTAGTGACGAAACAAGAGGACACGTTTGAGTGTGTAAACAAATTGATTTAGTAACCGCGAAAGCGTCACAGAGATGCCTGGTCAGCTCCCGTGGCAGACCCTAAAACAGAAATATTGTGCATCAGGACGCGATTTAGTGTTAAAATTAGAAGACTAATATGTTGCTAGAAGAGTTAACCAATACATTGCTCCCTGTTACGCATATTTCGTGAAAAACCCGTGAAGGTAAAATAAGGGTTGTTCGAGCTCACACAGAGGCTAACCAGCAACGTCTCTCCCTGTGATGTGGTGCATGGCGGAGCGTACCCCGTACCACTAATTTCTCTTCCTGTTCCACTCGCAAACATAACGATGGAAAAACGAGTATCTATACGCCTCTGTATGAGCCCTACTTTCTCGTACGGTATCTTCGTGGTCCTTACGCGCAATGTACGCTGGAGGTAAAAGAATCGTTCTGCAGTCAGCTTCTCTAAATTTTCTCTATAGTGTTCCTCTTAAGAACGTCGCTTTTTCTCCAGGGTTTACCATTTGAGTTCCCAAAACATCTCCGTAACATGTGTTGTTCGAACCACCGGTAACAAATCCAGCAGCCCGCCTCTGAATTGTGTCGATGTCTTCCTTGAACCCGATCGCGTACGGAACCCAAACGCTCGAGCAGTATTCAAGAAAAGGTCGCACTGGTATCTTATATGCGACTTCCTTTACAGATGAACCGCACTTTCCTAGAATTCTCCCAATAAACCAAAGTCCTCCCAATAAACCATTCGCTTTCCATAACACTATCCTCGCATGCTCGTCCCATTTCATACCGCTTTGCTACGTTACGCCCAGATATTTAGACGACGTGACTGTGTCAAGTAGGACACATCTAAAGCTGTATCCAAATAGGACAGATTTGATCCTTCTACCCATCTTAATTAACTTACGTTTTTCAGATTTACAGTTAGATATCATTCATCACACCATCTAGAGATTATGTCTAAATCATCTTGTATCGCCCTACAGTCACCCAACTTCCACACCTTACCGTACATCACAGCATCATCAGAAAACAACTGCAGAATGCTGCCCATCCTGTCTGGCAGATCTTTTATGTATATAGAAAATAATGGCGGTCCTATTACACTTTCAAACGGCACGTTACACTAGTGGCGTTTACATACCGTTTAGTTCCTTGCCTAAATCTATGACAACTGTGCTTGTACTGTCCTTTTAAGAAACGTCACTGGAGTGAACGACCGTGGCTGAAATCAAGTGGTTAAAGTATAAGAGCGATGTAGCAGGCCAAATACTGAACCGTGTGGAACACTTACACCTAAACTACGTACCCTATTTAGAGAAGTCTGCTAAGAGAGAATACGATGTTGGAACAATTTGTTTTATAACAGAAGGGAAAAACAGAAGCAGATGACTAGGCGTCAAATTGTGAAATTGTTCAGTTTCTGCATATTTCATTCGGAAGTTACTGGCAGCTTTATCCACCGAACGACAGGTGAATCTGGAATCGAGCTACTGCGGGCGATGGCCCCTTCCAGCGCCGGGGCGGAACCCCTCCGCGGTGGCGGCCCTAAGTCTGCCACAGCGGGTGGTGACATAGGCCATCTCCCGCCCCGTCTTAACACCGTGAATATTTATAAGGGCGCGCGAAATTGTTTTGGTTTATTCATGAGCACAGCTTTGAACAACGGCTTTATTAAATTTCAACCGCGAAGAACTAATGAATATTGCACTATATCCAGAAATACGGTTTGGCGCCTTTCAGATATTGCGTCGCGGCGCAGTCGCGACTCGCCGCCGTTCGCACCCTCCACCATCCGCCGCTCGGCGCTCGCGCGTAAACGCAGCGCGCCGGCATTCCGCAGTCAACTTCTCGGAACTAATTAATAAGTTCCCCACTGTGGGCGCCCTCTTTGTCTGCGCCGTCTGAGCGCCGGTTTTACGGCCCGAAAAGATACTCCGCCAGCTCGCCACCCGCAGCTTTCTTCCGACCCCACAAATCGCTGAGAAAACACGTGCACCGAATGAAATATTTTGTCGTATCCACCTCTACGTCCGTACTTCGCTAACCATTCTTGAGTGAATGCGAAAGCGTACTTACTGTTGCTGTATCGCATACTAGGTTTCATATATTTCTGCTAAATTATTGAAGTAACATTTTTTTTGTTTCAGCGGCTATATACAGAGGGGTCCAAAAAATGTATCCGCTGTTTAAAAGTCCTGTAACTGGCAAACTAATTGACGGAGTTGTCTCATCTTTGGTAGTGTAATAGTTTGTAGTTCCAGCAATCGCCACACAGGCGTTGTAAAAAAATGACTCTGAGCACTATGGGACTTAACATCTGTGGTCATCAGTCCCCTAGAACTTAGAACTACTTAAACCTAACTAACCTAAGGACATCACACACATCCATGCCCGAGGCAGGATTCGAACCTGCTACCGTAGCAGTCCCGCGGTTCCGAACTGCAGCGCTAGAACCGCACGACCACCGCGGCCGGCACAAGCGTTGTATTGCGTTGTTTTGTTTTGTCAGATGACAGTCGCCAGATAGTCAGTGTTTTGTTCTTTACTCGAGTAAACGTGGCTGGCGCAAGGCTTACATTCGATGAAAGGAAGTCGGTTTTGAAGTGGTATTGTAAGTATGAAAACATTAATGAGGTTCAACGGCAATGGCGAAATGTGTATCAAACATAGCCACCAACACGTTTAACGATTCGTCGCATTCGAGACAAATTTCAAGCTGTGTTAGAGATGTACACAAACAACGATCTGGACACCCTGTAACAGTAACAAGTCCAGCTAACTCCCGTCGTGTGTTACAACAATTTAGTCGATCACCACAGAAGTCTCTGAGACAGTGTGCCCGTGAAACTGGAGTGAGTCGTTCAAGTGTTCGACGAATTTTGAAGACAGCAAAGTGGAAGTGCTACATCCCACGATTGCTACACGCAATGAAGAAGGACGACCCAGATCGTAGAATGGAGTACTGCGAGTCGTTTACTAACATGGTACGCAACGGAGAAGAGTTTGCAGAGATGATTGTGTGGTCTGATGAGGCACAGTTCAAACTCAATGGTACATTAAATCACCACTATTGCATCTACTGGGCTGCCGAAAAGCCGTGAATTTGACAGGAGTAAATGTGTGGCGTGGGTTGTCTTTTGAGGTGTACCTTCAGAAGATTCATACATCCATTTTACCTGCCATCCAAGACTTGTATGGAGACGGAACAGTTTACTTTCAACAAGACGGTGCCCCAGCCCAATATCAAAATCGTGCTAGTACGTATCTCGACGAAAATCTACCAGGAAGATGTACAGGCCCTAGAGGTGCTGTGGAGTATCCACCACGTTCCCCAGACCCAACTTCTCTGGACTTTTACCTGTGGGGAACACTAAAGGACGTCGTTTATCGACAGAAGCCATGGGTGGATGAACTTCGAGAATCCACCGTACATTCATGTGCAAATATCCAACTGAACACATTGCAGTCAGTAGTTCGTGCTGCAGTTCGGCGGCATCGTTTGTGTGTGGATGTTAATGGTGACCATTTCGATCACCTACAGTGATATCTTTAAGTTGGACTTTAAGCTATACTTTCACCAAAAATGACACAACTCTGTCAATTAGTTTGCAAGTTATAGACTTTTAAACAGTGGATACATTTTTTTGGATCCCTCTGTATTTTAAATAATCTACAATGGTATTTTCATAACATTTCGCACTATGGGCAGGGATGTCCAACCAGCTCTGGATTTTGACAATCTAGAACGCCAATTTTACAGAATTTGGCACGATATCCCTCAGGACGGTATCCAACAAGTCTGTCAGTCAATACCCAGCTCATTAACTGCTTGCACAAGGATCAGAGGTGGACAAACGCGTCATTGACTAACTCAAAATGTGAAGCTATTTTCCTTGAATAAATCATCCAATTTTTGTGGAATTGTAATCGTTAATTCGTCTGTACATATATATCATATCTATCGATGTCCATCCCCTGCTGATAATTACTTCGTAGCGCGTATTTTTGTTTATTTTTTGTCTAGAATGTATAATTATTAATTATAGGGAAAGCATGGTGGGGAAAGCGAGGAGACAAGAGGCGAACGACTGATAGGTGTACCTTGTTTCCGCACCCGCTTCATCATCTTTCCCAGACTTCCTGGAGTTTTACTTAATATTTCTATCAGGCTCGTATTTTTGTCTCACATGTCGATGCTTGCATTAGCGGTTCTGCTGGACATTTTGTGTTTGTTTACCATTCAGCTACTGGGATCAGCTGCCCGATTTATTTTCATGTGTCAAGTGCCAGTGTAGTCACATGTGTGGTCTGGTAATATGGCAACGTAGCTTCAAATCAGAGGCAGTTCCCTTCTTCCATTTTCCTCTGGGGCTCTTGGGATACTTTGTAGGTTTTCCTCAAACATTCCGGATGGGTACGAGTCTCCACAGGAGAAGAAACCCTTCTCCTGTTTTTAAAAACCGAGTCCTTTGGTTGTCACTGTAACCAATGTAGAATTTTCTAGAACGTTCTGGAACTTTTTTGTCTGTTCAGAAAGAACTGCGGCCAAGGACCAGCCCCATGTTGTCAACATTACTGATTTTCTCGTCGGTCCGATGTGTCGGAAATGGGTCACTTGCTGGCCCCCCATAAAGAACTGAGTCCGGACACAGCGTCAGGACGAAGCTTGTGAATGTTTTCGTCGGACCCAAAGACACGGTGCGTACATAGTTTCTTACTATGGTGTTAGATGTCAAGTAGGATCGATATTTATAACTTAGGCCACGTTTAAGCCTTTTCGCATCAGCACTATGAAGTTCAGAGTGTGACTGACTTACTTATATTCTAGATATAGTGTTGATTAAATTGGTGATTTTTCTTGACGTGGTGTCACATGCGATGTTGTCACAAACCAGTCTAAGCTTCACATTAAACCCCGTCAGCTAGAGACTACACAGGCTCGCAAGTCTAATGAGTAACAACACTCATTGCATTAAACGAATGGTTTGCGGCTCCCTAAAATTTATCGTAATCTCGCATCACGTGTTTTCCCCTGTTGCTAATTGTTGTCTGTCTGTGTTCCCTACGTGCTTGTCCGTAAACCCATTCTAAAGTAGATCATTATCCCAAGCGAATAAAGGTCCTGTTCGTGCTGAATTATCATGAAAATTGACGATATCCACACCTCCCTCGTGTATACGTAAGGACTAAAGAAATATAAGTTTGTTTATATTTTGCGTACATTCGATCTGGTATTAAGTTTTGTAATAAATAATAAGACCTCTGAAAGCATATTAATTGCCATTATAATTATTTAACTTCCTTTTTCCTAAAATCTACCAATGAAAATGCGCACTGGATTCGTCAGAGCATGGGCGTGCTGGATATTTGGGTAACGGTTGATTTTTTTGTTTTCCGTTGTCAAATCACTCACAAGGTGTAAGGCGCAAGTTATTTATCAAAAGAAGCCAGGATCCAGTACGACACTTGCACGTGCACTGAGAGATTTATCCGCCGACGAGACAAACTATGGTGAGAGAAGCCTTTCTTTGTGTGTTGGTTGAGTATCATCACCCGGTTGTCCTGACAACAACGCTCAGGACTGACTAATTAATGAAGGAATGTGGCACAATTAGGGCAAACTCTTTGGATGCGGTGACAGCTACTTAGGCTTTCTTTATTATCAATGATAGCTGGGGACAAAACTGAGATACCGATCCGCCTTAAAATTGGTTCACATAATGTAGATGTATATCACATGACAAATTATGATACCGCCCTTAAACTGGCACTGGGCGTAACATTACATCTGAAGTCAGAGAGGGAGAAGAACGGGAAACTGGAACAATCGAAACCCATAGATTGGATGGCAATAATTCCAGTTTTACTCTAGAAAATGGTACGATGAAAAACAGTGATACAAATTCTGACGACTGTCTAGAAAGTAAACGCAGAGTAACAACGTCACTGCCCCCATCGAGCCCACGCAGCAGCGTGTAACCAACACATACTCTGCAGAAGTGATTTAATCCGCACCCACAGCTTTTAAGCTAGGGCGCAGAAATATTCCAGCAGCAAATCCGCAGTGTAGACGTAAACCTTAATTTCAACATTTCGTGGATTTCATCATGGTCTCTCTTATCACGAGACGTACTGAAGCTCATTGAAATTCACCTTCGAGTAACATTTTTGAAATACCTCAAGTGTACAGAGAATTTCATAATTTTTAGAATCGCTATACAAAACTTGACTTCCAGGAAGTTTTCTTAGCAAGAGTGTAATTACAGAAGCGAAACTATTTCACTTACATACACTTACTGATTTCCATTATAAAATATGTTACGGAACATAGTACTGCTAAGAGTAAAGGTTATACAAATTTGTCTTGCTATGCTACAGCTCTGTTAGCGGACGCAAAGTAATTCACAGAGATTACTCCGGAAGCTGCCGCTAAGATCTGGCTTTCTGAAGAGTTCTCTGAACACTTGAGGCATTCCCAACATCTTCCTACGATGACTTTCTGTCGAAATAATAGCAGCTGTCGAAGGGGGGCTAGAATTAAGATTAATGTTGTAAGGGCCTGGACCGAGACCCTTACAACTGCAGGATGGCGAGTCGTGAAGTACGGCGATGAAGGTCTATTAGCTTTAGGTTGACTAATGAAGTAACATTACCAATTACAATTGAATCATCTTCTCTGCCGGCAATGGCGATGGCGGTAGACCATCAGATCATTGAGTGCGTTTACTAGGGCTCTAGGGGTGTGCCCGAGTCAACTCCCGCAGTAGCACATGGAATGTACATGGTAGTGCTGAGCTATGGCGCAACCTCTCTACCAGAGGTAGGCTGTGAACTCCGATGTTTGGTCGCATACGCAAGTTGGAGGCAATTTTGCGACAGGTTGACGACATACCAAACAGTATTAGTTCGGCTCTCACCAAACTGGAAATGGAAGTTCCCAAGTCTTCACGTGAGTGTGTGAGGTGTTGGCAGCTGACAGAGGCTAGATTTGCCAGACCAGACAGGCAGCTATCTCGAAGGTGGAAGTTATATGGCACATATTGGGGTATTCATTTCAGTGTAACCGAATCGAAAATGGGCTTGGAAGGCTTAGTATTTATTACTGTCTGTCCGAGGCAACGACTATATGTCGTGGGAGAATAATTGCGTTTGTTTGCCACACATCTGTTTCATAACAATGGCGCTTTGTGCTTCAAGTTGATGCTTTTCCGCCACACCAGTGGGCTGACATGTGTTTCTGGTGGAACATCCACTCATTCTTGTGGCACCGTGCTCTGATGTCGGAATGACACTATGGTCCCTCCTCAGTGAGGTTATGTTGATGAAATAACGCTTCAGACTTCTCGCTCGACCAAAATGAAGCAATTGCTTTGTACATGCGCCGTATTATTTGCAGATCGACTCTTTGTTTGTTTGTCGTTCTGACTGCTACATGATGCGCAGGCGTGGTTTGACTTGGCTTAGCGGCGGCTGGAGAAAAATGTAAGAAAGTTTTGCATTTTCCCACGAAACCTTTCTGCGGCGCGACAGTGTTTCACGATCAGTAGCACGTTCGTTAGAACAGAGCACAAGCTCGGATTAAGGACGAATGGGGACGGAAATCGGATGTGTCCTTTCCAAAAGAACTATAAGGGCATTCGCCTGGACCGATTTGGGGAGTCACAGGCACCTGAATGGTCAGGCAGCGAATTTGTACCATTGTCATCGGAATCCAAGTCCGTATCGTAACAATTTCTCTGCATCGTCCGCATGTCGAAAAAGATGCATGCACTTACACACTTGTTTCTTCTGGCATGTGAGGCAAGGGCCAGTGTAAATGCACTTTTGTGGTACCTATGAGATATAAACTGCAGATGGTAGTCATTAATTGACGTTGATCTCCTCGTTTAGCGTAACGGGCAGTGAGCTAGCTTGTGGGACAGAGAGTTGAGGCAGATGAATACCAAATCCGCACCGTAGGTCAAAAGCCGTGGCTGGTGCACCGAAAAGCCTGATTATAGTTTTTGGGCCGTTTCCCACCCTCACTTAGGCAAATACTTAGCTACCTCAGAAAATACGACACACAAGAAGTTAAAAAAACGGTCGCACAAAGGACAAAGTTTATACAGTTCTTACGATGGTGGCGCACAAGTCTTCCCTTCCTTTGTAAGAGACGACTGTGACGACATGAATGACATCCGGGTGCAAAGTTAAGTAAAATACATTTGTCAAATCTTGAGAATAGGAGACGCTGTACTGCACTAAAGGGAACTGATGCCCAGTAAAACAAGAAGAAGTCATCAGCTGGTGGTGTCGGTTCTAAATGGCAAATCTTCAATGTCTTGTGTCTTATATTTCATGGAAGTTGGTATGACGTCGCTGTCGTATACGGAAACTGCAGGGCAACTTTTCAATCTCGCTGCCGTAAAGTCATAGTGCTCGTACTGTCTAAGATTATAATAACTTTTCTAGAGCTGTTTGCAGAGGGAAGCGGTATACACAGCCCGCAATGATCCCATCCACGACTGGAGTCCCAGCATCCTGCTGTGAAACACAGTGAGAACTGAAATGTAGCAAAATCCACACTATGTAAAGATATTCTGTATTCGAAACACTGTTGCAAAAACTCTTCCTGACTTTTTTAGATGCATAAAGAGCATCACAGTCATCTGCGTGGTTCAATTTTCATTGAGTGGTTTATATCGCTAAACGAAGATTAAAGGTGAAATGAACTGAACTCAAGGGCCTAGTTCAAAGATCCTTACTATGTAATGAACATATATGCAAAGTACTAGTTGAGCCGGCCGATGTGGCAGAGTTGTTCTAGGCGCTTCAGTCTGGAACCGTGTGACCGCTAAGGTCGCAGGTTCGAATCCTGCCTCGGTCATGGATGTGTGTGATGTCATTAGGTTAGTTAGGTTTAAGTAGTTCTAAGTTGTAGGGGATTGATGACCTCAGATGTTAAGTCCCATTGTGCTCAAAGCCATTTTTGAAGAACTAGCTGATATTTTAATGAACAAACGGTTTCATTTTTCTCTTCGTATTGTTAAGCTGATAGAGAATTTCAGTGTCAGTATTACTTTAATTAAGATGATTATTATTCCATCGTAAGGAAACAACAAGCAAGTGTCATATCCGTTACATTGACAGCTGTTATCGTTGCTGTTAAGGATTGTGGAGGAATTAGACTTGATTTTGTTTGGTGAGGCAGAACTTGTTTACCAGGAACTCAGAAACAGAAGGTTTCTGTAGATTTCATATCACAAGATTTAAATTTTATGTCCATGTCCACATACTATGAGGAACCAAAACATTATAATCAACTGCTTACAGAGCCAGTGCGAGATGATTTTTCCAGACAGGTGATGTGTAATTCTGCGTTGCCTTTCCCCATGAAGTTTTCGGAACTGTGATACGGCCAGTATACAAATTTTCCAAGTGGGCGCACCTGGCGCTCGTCTCACCAGCTTGGTTCCCCAGGCAGCAGCTCGCGTCGCTTGGCCCTTAAAGCCGGCCCTGCCTGTTTCGTAGCGTGTTGGCACATCCTTGTAAACGCAACAGAGCAGCGATTCCGCGTGACGCCTGTTCGACAAGTCTTGGGAGTTTTCCGGTGATAAGTGGCACCATATATACAGGGCGAGTCACCTAACATTACCGCTGGATATATTTCGTAAACCACATCAAATACTGACGAACCGATTCCACAGACCGAACGTGAGGAGAGGGGCTAGTGTAATTGTTTAATACACACCATACAAAAATGCACGGAAGTATGTTTTTCAACACAAACCTGCGTTTTTTTTAAAATGGAACCCCGTTAGTTTTGTTAGCCCATCTCAACATATAAACAAATACGTAATCAGTGCCGTTTGTAGCATTGTAAAATGTTAATTACATCCGGAGATATTGTAACCTAAAGTTGACGCTTGAGTACCACTCGTCCGCTGTTCGATCGTGTGAATCGGAGAGCACCGAATTACGTAGGGATCCAAAGGGAACGGCGATGGACCTTAGGTACAGAAGAGACTGAACAGCACATTACGTCCACATGCTAACACCTTTTTATTGGTCTTTTTCACTGACGCACATGTACATTACCATGAGCGGTGAGGTACACGTACACACGTGGTTTCCGTTTTCAATTGCGGAGTGGAATAGAGTGTGTCCCGACATGTCAGGGCAACAGATGTTCAATCTGGTGGCCATCATTTGCTGCACACATTTGCAATCTCTGGCGTGATGAATGTCATACACGCCGCAGTACATCTGGTGTAATGTCGCCTCAGGCTGCCACAATACGTTGTTTCATATCCTCTGGGGTTGTAGGCACATCACGGTACACATTCTCCTTTAACGTACCCCACAGAAAGGAGTCCAGAGGTGTAAGATCAGGAGAACGGGCTGGCCAATTTATGCGTCCTCCACGTCGTATGAAACGCCCGTCGAACATCCTGTCAAGGATCAGCCTAGTGATAATTGCGGAATGTGCAGGTGCACCATCACGCTGATACCACATACGTCGACACGTTTCCAGTGGAACATTTTCGAGCAAGTTGGCAGATCATTCTGTAGAAACGCGATGTATGTTGCAGTGCTCTCTGATACACACGATCGAACAGCGGAGGAGTGGTACTCAAGCGTCAACTTTAGGTTACAATATCCCCGGATGTAATTTACATTTTGCAATGCAACAAACGGCACTGATTACGTATTTGTTTATATGTTCAGATGTGCTAACAAAACTAACGGGGTTCCATTTAAAAAAACGTAGGTTTGTGTTAAAAAACATACTTCCGTGCATTTTTGTATGGTTTGTATTAAACAATTACACTAGCCCCTCTCCTCACGTTCGGTCTGTGGAATCGGTTCGTCAGTATTTGATGTGGTTTACGAAATATATCCAGCGGTAACGTTAGGTGACTCACCCTGTATACGCACAGGCAAATTACGGATATGTGGTATGTGGATACGAAACTGATACCCAAAACGTTCCATATATGTCGCATTGCGTTCAGATCATGTAGAATCATATCAAAATATTGTGTAGTCACAATCAAGCTACAGTAGCCCATTACAAACAGTACTCGAGGGTGCTTAAAAATGTTATTAAGAAGACAAAGAGTATGTGGTATGCAAATAGTATAGCTAATTCACAGGATAAAATTAAAACCATATGTTGTTGTGAAGGAAGTGTCAGCAGCACAAGGTTAACGATAGAAAGTCAGTTCGTAGTAAAAAATTTTCTGGTGAATTAAATAAAAAATTAGTTTCTAAGGGTATCATATAACTCTATTGGCAAATTCGTTTCGAGATTGATGTCTAAATACTCCTCTGTGATACAGACAAGGGAGAAACTGAGTCAATAATTAAATCACTAAAGAATAAGGACTCTCATGTATATGGCGGAGCCCCTAGCAGAATATTAAATTACTGTGCTGTACATGTTAACCCTGTATTTAGCCATATTTGTAATTTTTCCTTTAGGAATGGTCAGTTTCCTGAACGGTTAAAGTACTCAGTAGTAAAGCCGATTTGTAAAAAGGGAGAAATGGATAATGTAGACAATTTTAGACCTATTACTACGCCGTCAGTGTTTGCTAAAGTTATTGAAAAGGCTGTGTATGTAAGGATAATTGATCATTTTATATTACACGATTTGCTATCAAATGTACACTTGACAGCAAAAAAAGTTGGGTCACCCCTGAATTCCAATGTGTAGGCTGCACCTGAATGTATGCAAACAACATTGCATATCTGTGTTGCACGTCGACGCAACCCTCCACAGTACAGTCGTTGTAAGATACACAATGGGTACCGCTAGAGACTACTAGAGAACACTGGTCTTTATGACAGTCCGTCCAGATGTAAAGTAACACAACGATAGTACAGAAGAGATCAGACAGTCCTTAACGTTTGCAAACTAAACTTAATTACAATGAGTGTCATTTCAAACGTTGTGGGACAACTAGTTTTGTCACATAAATCGTTCGGTAATCCTTAGGCACAATTAAATATTTGGGACAGTATATGGATTTATAAAGTTGTATGGCAATTGGAAACACGTTCTTTGCTGTCTGAAAGGTTTCCGCAAAACATGCTGAACCTCGTTCAACGGGGAGTGGAAGCGCATCAACTTTTTGTAATATTAAGCTGTTAAAAGAAAACGTGATTAACGGCGGCAACCACTCTACGGAAATCCCAACATTAACAGCGAATCACAAGTAATATCATTGTTCACGTTACTCATCAACAGTTACTTGTAGACGAAGTTGTACTTTAAATGACATGACCAACGTCTTTGTTCTGGATCCGGCTGCAAACCCAGAACGTAAACCCATTGTTAACCAAGCAAAGCTTTGTGCCTTATCGAGACTCGATCACAACGCAGAAAGAGACGTCAAATATTGACATTTGCACCAGTATCAGTTATCAATTCTCAACTTGAACGTAAATGACGATAAATTTTGTACGAAAGCAGGAACCCTAACATGACAATTACCTTCTTGGTAATTAGCTTCGAAAGACGTTGTATAGTGTTGCATTGTCAAGGAATAAAGGATGCACATGTTTAAAACTGAAATGCCATGATGTAATGCTGGGGACAAGGCTGCGAACCCAGCACCTAATCGGATTGTTGAATAAGTACGTAAAATCAGAATGTAGATGTCACAGTTTGTCACCAGTAGTGGGGTTGGAGCTTTAAATGACGACTGAAGTTGTATTGCCTGACCGGGACTCGAACCCGGCGCCTACCGCCGTCGTCGTCTAACCAGGAACAGACGGGAAATGTCCAATGTTGGTCCACCATCAGCGAGATGTGCACAAGTTTAACTAGAAATAAGGCGACGAAAACGTCTATGCTGACTGAGAGTCGAACGCCGCACACATGGTTATGACCGAGCGAGGTGGCGCAGTGGTTAGCACACTGGCCTCGCATTCGGGAGGACGACGGTTCAATCCCGCGTCCGGCCATCCTGATTTAGGTTTTCCGTGATTTCCCTAAATCGCTTCAGGCTAATGCCGGGATGGTTCCTTAGAAAGGGCACGGCCGATTTCCTTCCCCATCCTTCCCTCATCCGAGCTTGTGCTCCGTCTCTAGAGACCTCGTTGTCGACGGGACGTTAAACAATAATCTCCTCCTCCTCCTCCACATGGTTATGAAGACACATTAATAATCAACTTCATATTCAGTAGTAGCTAGGAGTAGCATGTTTAGTTGCAAACCTTAAGGCCTTACTCATCCCTAGTAACGTGTTGCCTAATATCTGCGATATCATGATGTTAATTTACAAGTGGATTGACTGCCGTGAAGAGCAATGTTCTCTTGTAGTCGTGTATCATTGAGATGTAAATGAAGTGCCTCAGCAGAAAGCAATTTCCGTCGTGCAGCACGTATTGTTTCAGAGACACTGAGTACATGTTATAAGTGCACAAAACGTGTATTATTTGGAGGAGCTGCCGCCAAACCTGTTTACTTTTACATTCCGCTTAGTTGTCGTGGTTGAATACAGGTTTTCTTAAGTCTACATCTAACGCACAGCTCTTACAAGAAAGTATAATTTCCTGCGTCATGCTATTGCTAGCTAGGTGAAATATTTTGTGGTAGCTATGTTTAAAATGAATGTCTTTTTGGAAGTATTGTTCGTCAATTATTTGAATAAATCGTCAACTGTAGGTGTGCCTGCACATTTTATAGCATAATAGCTGTAGTTGCGTTAGTTTGTACTACAGACTTGGGTAGGTTAGGTGTAACTTTTGATACTTCAAGGGGCGATCGTAGCCTTGCGGCCCGGGTCTGTACTAGCCGCGGCTCGCGAGCTACGGGCGAGCCAGGCTGGCCGAGGTGAGACGCAAGTGAGCGAGCTGGCGGTGGCGTTGGTGGGCCAACAGCCCGGGACGAGCCAGCACGGCTGCGCCACATGCCTCTGCCTCTGCCGCTCCGTTTGACGTAAATATGTTTACCTCCTCTCCTGGAATCAGTATAAGAGCGGCAAGCAGAAATACACATCAGGCTGTCTGCCGTAATGGCTCACTGGGAGAGGTCTAATTGAGGTAGAGTCAAAAAATGGTTCAAATAGTTCTGAACACTATGGTCATGAGTCCCCTAGAACTTAGAACTACTTAAACCTAACTAACCTAAGGACATTACACATCCATGCCCGAGGCAGGATTAGAACCTGCGACCATAGCGGTCACGCGGTTCCAGACTGAAGTGCCTAGAACCGCTCGGCTACTCCGGCTGGCCGAGGTAGAGTCGTCGCTCTCATTGAGGAAGGAGGATGTTCCATCAGAGAAGCTAACAGTCGGTATGGCGTACCACATACCACTGCAACGAGATGGTGGAGGATCTGCCTTGAAAGAGGCACCACCAACAGGGCTCCTGGCTCAGGCAGGAAGAGAGTGATCTCACAGCAGGAAGACAGGGACCTAGTGTCTAGGAGCAGAGAAAATCCCTTTCTGAACGCGAAGCACTTGCGGCGGGAGACCAACTTCCCCGGCTCCAGTGACACGATTCGCCGAAGGCTGAGGGACGCTGGACTGCATGCACGACGATCCGCCATGAAACAAGAGCTCGGCGAAGACAACGTTTTATACCGGCTAGCATTTGCGGAGCTCCATCTGAGGGCGTCGTGGGACAACGTCATTGTCACTGATGAGAAGGTGTTTTCCACAAATAACTGATGAGAAGGTGTTTTCCACAAATAACGACGGTCCACGAATCGTTTACAGGCCGCAGGGGACTCGCCATCGATGCGAATATGTAACCACGACGAGAAGAAGTGGCCGGCTATCTGTTACCCGCTGGGGTTGGAATTTTGCGAGAGGGGCGGCAATTCTTCACAGGATAGAAGGAACTCTGGACAGCGCGCAGTATCCCCACATATTGGAAAATGTGGTGCTTCCGTCAGTGCGAATGCTGTACGCAGAAGGGGACGTCACATTGGAAGAGGACCATTCTCCCATTCACAAGTCTGCATTTGTTCAGCAGCGGCTCTCCACGATTGGCGTCAACGTCATTGACTGGCCGCCACGGGCGGCTGATATGAAGTCCATGGAAAACATGTGGGCTGAGGTCGCCAGAACATTAACAGAGAACTGGCCACGAAACCAACCAACTACTGCGGACGCTCTTTGGGACTGCGTCCTGGAAGACTGGGAGGAAGTTGCTTCTTCAGGCTGTTGCGTCCGACGGCTTATACATTCTATGCCAAGACGCATGATAGAAGTACAAAATAATGAAGGATTCTGGATAAAATATTAGAGTTCTTAAAATGTTTTGTTATGTCTTCTTTTTCGTCATTTTTCCTCATTGGGAGCTAGTGGAAGATCGCTTGGCAACAGAAAAGATACAATATGGGTTAGCTTTCCTCTGAGTTGCCCTTTTAATTCAAGTGGATTTCTTTTGAATGTACAGTTTGTTAAGTATTCTATTTTGATTTCATTTATACCCTGTCTACATACTTACAGACTAATCAGCGTAGATGGACTCTGTCACAGTAGTTTTTGTTATTTCAAATACGTCTCTCTCTTCCCCCCCATCCATGAATACACCCTTCGTCCTCCACGCAATACGCCAATGATTTGATATTATGTTTACTCGCCGCGCGGTACTAGCAGAGCGGTCTTAGGCGCTGCAGTCATGGACTGTGAGGCTGGTCCCGGCGGAGGTTCGAGACCTCCCTAGGGCATGGGTGTGTATGTTTGTCCTTAGGATAATTTAGGTTAAGTAAGGTGTAAGATTAGGGACTGATGACCTTAGCAGTTAAGTCCCATTTCACACACATTTGAACTTTTATGTTTACTCGTTGTTAATATCTCTTCTATTCTCTCTCACACTCTCTCTCTCTCTCTGACACTATCGCCGCAAGTGCCCTTCTATTACACTCCCCCAAAACTTTGTAAACAAGTCTAGCGGTTTCCAATGACGCTAAATTTTCTCTTTTAATTGCTGCTGTCTTTACTCTCTATCATTCCTCTCACCATCTATGAAACCATATTCTTTGATCTCCCCTTCCCTATAACCCATTGTTCGTTCTGAGAACAGTCCTTCCTTATCTCTCGGTCCTAAGATAAAACGAACTGTGGCACACATCTAAGTAAGCAATACTTTGCAAGCATTTCACGCTTATATTTTGCACTTCTGCACTTCTAGCCATTCCCAGATCCCGCCCTTCTTCCTGTTACGCGTCCCTTGACATCTGCATCTACATCTAAATGAATACTCTGCAATTGATAATTATGTGCTTGACAGGGGGTTCTGTGGTCTGATGGATTAATCTTGTATTGATGCGTAGAACGTGCAGGTTCACATCTCACGTCAGGCGTAGATTTTTAACACAGACAAGTAGCTCTCCTTCACCCCTAGTAACGCCAAGTGCAGAACGCCAGTAAGCTCCGTAGTTCAATATCCGCAGTAAAGATAACACCCCTTCGCTGCCGACTGGAGCAGAGTGGCATTCGTTTGAGCAGTGACAGATGGAGAAACCCCATAAGGCAGAGACTCTGTCTCCAGCAAGCCGTCGTAAACTAGAAAACTTATTTCATTTAATGAACCAATGGCCATGTAAGTTCACAAGGCTCTTACTTTATTTGAAACTGAGACGTTGAAAATTGTGCTGCTGGACTGGGATTAGAATTCGATTTCACAGTTTTCCCGAAGATTGCAAATTATAAGCGTCCTCGAAAGTCATCTATCCGGTTTCGAATCCTGATCAGCACAAAATATTCATTATTTCATTTCAAGCCCTAGCACGTGCACTCCGAACTACTGGTGAAAAATAGTTGCATTTTCAACGTCGCTTGGCGCGTTGTCAGCTGTAACGTGTTCGTTTTAACTCACAGCCACATGATGAGCTTTTTATCACAACATTACAAGATCAAACGTTTCCTTACATCTTTTCAAGTTCAAACATTCCTCTCCATCTACTGGTGAAAACGGATTTGGGGATTGACGTTGTGTTCGTTGTGATCACCAACGACGACATGTTGTGAATTCATCTTCTAGCCAGCAGAGTATTTTCCATCACATCATTGAAAGTACAAACATGCCATTCCTAGCTATTATTGGAAAAGATTTTGATAGTTAAAGTTTCTTCATGACCACGTGTGCGGGGTTTGAATTCCATTCTGCACAGAACTTTTCGTCGCCTGATGTCTAGCTAAACATGCGCCCATCTAGCTACTGGTGAACCAACAATAGCTATTATCGTCTGTTCCTGGCTAGAAAACGACGGTGCCAGATGTGGGTTCGAATCCCAGTCAGGCAAAAACAATTCTATCGTCAATTAAGGCTCCAGCATTTCGCTATTGGTGAGAACATTTGATATTTAACTTCTGATTTTATGTACAGTCGTGCTCAAAAGTATCCGAACGACTTTAATTGCATTTCACCTGATTTCCATGCGACCTACATAACGCAGCTGTCTAGCAGGACCTCTAATCACTCCTTGGTACAGTCGTTTGACTATTGAAAATGGTTCCAACAAATTACCACTATAAAACACAGCTCTGTATCGCAATAACTCAAGATGTAAAGTAATACCACGATACTACAAATATCAGGGAACACCTCATCACAGATAAGACTGTCCCTAAGGCTTGTAAGCTCACATTTATTGCAATAAATGACATACCTGATATGTTAGCACTCTCATTATTATGTCAGATAGGTAATGCGCGTAGTACGTTCGTCGTATTCATGATTTCCTCTTCAAAGTAACATACCATACTTGTTATTGAACACAAAATGTCATAAAAAATTTACATTATTCACGAGCAGCTAGTTGATAATATGTGTGAACTTCAAATGACACGATGAACCGCCTCGTTCTGCATATGGATTCAAACCCGGGTCATGCAGGCTAGGCCGCGGTTGCCGTGCGGTTCTAGGCACTTCAGTCCAGAAACCGCGTGACTGCTACGGTCGCAGGTTCGAATCCTGCCTCGGGCATGGATGTGTGTGATGTCCTTAGGTTAGTTAGGTTTAAGTTGTTCTAGGTTTTAGGGGACTGATGACCTCAGATGTTAAGCCCCATACTGCTCAGAGCCATTTGAACCAATCATGCAGGCGAAGATTTCGTGACTGACGGAAATTCACAGTCATTCCTGACTATGCATAAAGAGAGTGATATACCTCATTTTTGGGCAATATCAGTTAGCAAATATCAACTTTAAATTACATAACGTAACATTTTTAACGGTCGAGAATTCCTACCCAGCATCTATTGTCCCTGTTAACGAACTACGAGAGATGTTAAATATTACATCTTCACAAGTAACTTACATGAAATGTAGTGAGGTAAAGCTTTGTGTTGGACAGGGATTCGAACCCAGAGCCTAATCGGAGTGTTATCGAAGCACAATCAACTTTGACATATCGGATTTTCTCAGCAGTAGCTAGATGTATTAAATGAAATGACGAGACGAAACATTAATTTTTCCTTCCCAGGACTCCAACCCGGCACGTATCGCTGTTATATTCTAGAGAAAGGGAACGTTAAGTATGGGTTTGTTAGACCAGCACCGACATGTGAGCTTGTTTGAACTAGAAATTATATGACGAAGTGTTCAGTGCTGACTGAGAAACGAACCCCACACATATCGTTGTTGACTACACACAAAGAGACGTCAGCTACCGAATTTTTCTCCATCAGCAGCTCGGAATAACATCCTTGAACTTACAGTGATCTCGCAAATAGTCCTGCGTCTCACTGGGAGTCAAAAACGTCAGATATCGTTAGTGTTGACAACGAATGAAAATGCATAAGAAATAAAAATTATTATCCACCAGCAGGTAGGTGTTCTCACGCTAGAGCTTGATAATACATAGTGAAAATCATAGTGCTGGGCCAGGATTCCAACCCATTCATGCGCAATATGTGGAGATGTTCAGGAATCTGCAGTTTTGAACAAACAACAAGTTGTAGTCGAGCTGTATTGATACGAAGGGATCAAATTCCGCGTTAAGGGCGGTCTGAGTTGCATTACCAGTTCAGAACCAATTTTATCGACATACAGAAGCTCAAATAAAAGATTCAATAAGTGTCCTGTGACCATACACAGGGTTTGTTTCGTCACTAGCAATAAATAACTAGTGTAAAAAAGGTTACTGGTGATGGAATTTCTACATGCCGCCACTCCTTACTTTGTTGTCGTTCCACCTAACGTCTACTTGGTAGAGAAGGAATATCATGTTTAATGTGATTTTCAGACCACAATACCATTACACCTTCCTCACTTGGCGTAGCCAGAAGAGAATAGAATCTGCCTCTCCCTATCGAAAAAAATCGGCAGAAATTGGAATCGAGCCGAGACCATCATCATATGAAACTATCATCAGTCCAACAGACCACCAAACCCTCTTCGCTACGACTCATTTCTCTATCGTAGCACCGTTGCGGCACACAAGATGAGAATTCTCACACACACAGGCTCCCTGTAGTGGTTTGCAGGATGTTCAGTACATTCATTTACTTGGTTGACCGAAACGCCATGAACTAGCTGCCTTGGTAACCCAGTGCATACATTCGACTCTATTTTGTAATCACCGAAATAAAATAACGTGACTGCTACCTACACAGAACTGCCAACAGTGTAGGATGCTGAATTTTAATTGGAAGTGTTCCTTTCCATTTGAGCTACTCTACTGCGCTATCTGTTTGTTGAAATCATTGTGCAGTGCAAAAGAAATGCTGTAACTGTCTGTCTCTCAGAAGTCTAGATCCGGCCACATGCATTATCTCACTCCACTGTGGAATGCCGAAGTTCTCGAGGACCTGTTGTTCACTTCCAGAGGTGCTGTAGCTACGTCGCAGCTAGTAGCGTAACGGTAAGCGTCGCGCACTATTGATAAGACATCACGTGTTGTGTTACATTCGCTACTATCTATTTTTTTTAAACGCAATTTTGCTGTCTGCTGATGTTATCAATTTAATGGAACTTTGAACATAATTCTCTTCACTTCTCAACCCAAAATAGTCGCATGTGGAAAAAAGGCTAACTTCTGCGTCATTTTGTTCTTTTCAGGTTTAATATACGGTCAGGCAGCAGATGCGTCTCGAAGCTTTTGTATTATGTATGGAGAGAGCGCATCGTGCCAAAATAGTCAGAAAAGTATTTTCTACATTAGCTGCCGTCTGGTAGTGGCATTCTATTCTTCAAACCTTGTTTGACAGCTTTAACTCAGAACAAGTTTTCTACATGGATGTAATCAATAAACTGCATGTGCATTGTCAGACTGTTATAGATAACATCAGAGAATTCGCATATATCATTGATAATTAATTTCTCTCTCATGTTTAGTATTGTTTTAACAACACTAAAAGAAACCTTACTAAAACTGTGCACTGTATTGTAAGAAATGAAATAAAACTACCCACGATAACCTTACGACGAAAGTCTGTTTTAACTAAACTGTGTATCTGTACACAAGCGTGCCTCTATCTGAACGAATTAGTAAAATACTACTCAGATTTCGATTGGGTCTGTGTTTAAATGGTATGCTGTGTCATACTCAACAGGTATGCAAATGTGGCATTTCATAAATAAAGTTACGTATTCCTAGAAACCCAAAATTTGCTTGTCAGCAGCGGAAAGAGGCGTTACCTGTTGCACAGCATTGTAAGTTTTCCACCATTGCACTTTGAGCTGAAAGTATTTTCTTGCGATTTGCTAATCAATTTATTTCCTTCATACGTATCATCCTGGCATGGGAGTCTTAAGTGAAGAACATTATTGAATTTAGTATCGTTGTCTGTCGATTCGTATTTCTTCAGAGACGCTTGTATTGTATAGCAGCTTGGCAGTCAGAAAGCCGAGATCTACGACCATTAACACAAATTACTGAGTCGAGCTGCCAAGAGGATTTGATGTGTAAAGGTTTTCTTCTGATTTTGTTACAGAATTTTTTCTGGGAATTCGCAGCTCCATGAAATAATACACAAAAAAGCTCCCACGCGCTGCCCGTACCACGGTTAGAACTGACGATTCTCTTAACCATTGGAACACGAGACACGAGCGGTACCACGGGGCTACGGACACACTGCTGCCAGCACCCCACTCTCGTCATGGTATTCACCGCTCAGCCTCATAACACATCGTGAAAGATATTAAAAGTTGTCACTTATGTGAAGAATAGCATTTCTGTAGCCAAAAAATTGAAATTTCTGTCTCAGTGTCTGAGTTTACGTGAGGATTACATACCACGAGTCATTCAAATGGAAAGGAAATATCAAGTGAATTTAGCGAGTCAGTTCAGTACCATACGGGGAAGTGATTGCACTGTCACAGTGTTGCCAAATGTTTGTGAAGATGTTGCCAATTCTCAGCTGTGCTAGGAACAGCTCTGTAACGTTATAGGAGGAGAATCCTGTGCTCGTGTCATAGGAGGATACGGAGAGGAGGCGCGGGGTTTGGTTAATATGCAGTGTTTTCTCCTACCAGCTGTGTCGAACATTCAGGTGTGTAATCTTCCATCACGATTACAGTTTCCCACAAAATATATACGAATAAAACACTTACCTTGTTACTTTGTTACAAAACATTATTTCAGTACAATAAAAGTTCTTTGGAAATCAACTTTGCCAACCTGTCACGAAAAGTAAGATAACAAACACTTTGCACCTCGAAATCAATAGCATCTATGTGCAGTCTTGTGATCATTCAAGTAGAATTTCATGAATTGCACGAGAACGTAGAAAAATGTTGGTGCGAATGGAAGCTGTAAGAAACACAGTTACCTAATTATTCTGTACCAAGTAATAATCAATTCATTTGATAATTCAGAAGAGAAGGAACTAAAAATTATGCCCATTAAGACATACTAAAGTGCAGATGCGGGCACTGTGCAGATCTGCGCTTTTTCACCCTCAGATCTATACAAATAATGTATACCAACCAGCGTATTCATTGCTTTCGTTATGTTTCCCTCTTGTTTAGTCTTCTTATGATGAACTGGATCCACACCCATGAGTCAGATTTTTTCTTTGTACCCTTCCATTTACTATCTTTGTGTGTTATTGTTCGGTGTTAAAAAAGCAAAATATTATGCCTGCTCCCACGAGGTATTAAAATGAGGCCGCAAAAAGGCTAACGAATTATAATCAAAATACAGTGAGACGCGAATTTGTCTGTCGTCATGGAGTTAAGAGGACAGAAATAGTTGGATGTTATTGTCGTCTTTTCTTATTGAGATTTTCATATTACTCTGACACAAGACGCCGAGATAAATATGTATATTCTCCGTGACGAAACATCCCACATTCCATTCATCCTGACCCATTCGTTACGTGCATCGGCGGCAATGAGTGATAGGAAAGCTGTTGTGGGGTGACGAATAACAATAACAATGGTAGTAATTACAAATCAATAATCAAGGATGTTTACTGCATTACAGACGATTAACAAAATAACCAAGAATGGCTGAGTGTTTAATTGGCGCACTGAGTAGGTGTTCTTACCACTTTGTTACTGAATTCTGTTCTAGTTGTTTGCAGAGAGAAAACAAAGAACCCCGAAGCCATACATATCGCTAATACAACGAGATATTACCTATCAATTATCCTTGCTTTACATCACGAGACGAATATGGCGTCACGGAGCTGATATTTGAAATACATTTCTGTTTTCTCTCGCTGTCTCTCTCTCTCTCTCTCTCTATCTCTCTCTCTCTCTCTTTATTTTAATTTTAATTTTTTGAGGAAAGCATCGAGAAGCGCGACAATAAGCAAGATGGCATATAACCTGTTTACAGTTATTTTCATCGGGATACATAATGCAAAAATACAACTTTTAAGCGTGTTATTGCGTAATTCCAGTTACTGACAGTCTATTCGTGAGCTTGCTCGCATTCAGTGGGGTGTAACCTATCACGGAAGCAAGCAAAACACAAATATTTCTCGCAACATGCGCAACACATAAACGATATCTCGCTGCACTGACGTCTTGTCGGATATATTGCACGGAAAACATATCTGATTCATGTTTCTAAATACAGCTCTATTACATATCAATTTGGAAGCGTACTAAGTGTATAAAAGTATATCTTTAAATACGCAAAGAGGCCTATAGAGGTATTCGACTGAAACATAACCATGACCAAAATTGTAACTGGGGTCGACAGCATCGTCGTCTACCACATTGACAACTCGAACGGTGACAGTGATCGGCCGGTTACTTACGTTTACTGGTATCAAAGCTACAGTATGAAAACACAAAATTGTTAATAACCCGAAGATCATTACTTTTGGAACCCACAGAAATTAAAGCAGTCATCAGTCGCAAGAGTGGTTTGAACACCACAGTGCTTTAATAGCCACGGTCTTGTTGGAGGTGGTATGCTGTTGCTTTCAACCGACCTTTTAGTTGACTGACCTAGCCAGTTAATAGTGGAACCTACAGTTTTACGTGGCTTTCGGACCACAGTGCAATTCGGCATTTTTCACATCAACAAACACTGCCCCAGGGGAAATATGTGTAAAATGGCACATAAAAATCGTGGGACTGGTGAGGCATCGAACCTGAGACCTTCGTATCCATAGTCTTGCTCTTTATCACCTTGCCACCATGTAGCCAACACTGTGGTTTCTGCTTGCCATTAAAATTAGGGACCTCTCGTTTGTGCCTGCGTTGGCAGTTGCGTGTCCCTTAGGAGACCTTACCTTTGGGATTACCCTCGTATACGTGTGTGTAAACGCCTTCCAATGCCCACTCAAGGAAGACAAGGATACCAAGTCTAGATTCAATATTACAAATACGCCTCAGTTTGTGGATGAACGCAGAATTAGGTTGATAAACATTTTGAATATTTATCAGTACTGTACCCATTGGTGTGAAACTCGTTTTCTACTAATGATTCCCACAGCTACAGGAACACTACTTGTGATACTTCTTAGACAAAATACTTACGCAGTGCTATCAGACGAAAAGATCAACGTGACACAAACTGTGGGAAGTTTGTTTTACAACCGTCGTACCTGGATAAAGAGCTTTTCCTATTTGAGATATCTGTGAACGTTGTTGCATAAGACGATTTAAGAAGAAATAAAATTCCTTCAGCTACGCCAATGTTTCAAGAAATCGTGTTAACGGCATTAAATCGTGGTTTGTAAATCGTTTACCAGCAGTACTTTATTTGCTACTATTAATTCCTTTAACTGTTCCAGACCTCACGCCAATCTGCGTGAGCTTAACGCGTGCCTTTCGGCTTCCTCTCATTGTGACTTGGCTGTCTTGCCAAGTCACAACAAAAAGCACGTTACTGTTGTCAGTATGATTTTGCACTACCCAGGGCCTGTAATGATAAATGACTCGTTTAAATCAGGCATAATGTATACAGAAGTGAAAGAGAGAGCACGACGATATTAAACAATCCGTATGCATTGCACACACACAGAGAAATTACTGTTACAGGGTACTTATGGAGCCCAATGGGTTAGTAGCGTATTTTCCGGTGAGAAAGAGAACTGGCAAACAGTATTCGCTACATTAGGTTACTTAAACTGGTGTCACTCTGAGCTAGAATTTATGGTCAGCGTAATGTCAATGGGTCAGATGCGGGTTTTGCAACTGTGAAATACCTTTCCACATTACTGAAGCGAATATTAAATGTGAACTAATACTGCGAAAATTTTGAACTTGGTTAGCTTAGAATGAAGATCTTTCTGTTTATAGCAAAGGAAAACAATTGATTTTCTAAAACATTCTCTGTCATGCACAACTTGAAACAGGTCACGTCGACTAAATCATATAGAAGAACTGACAGCGACGTATATCGGAAGGCAGTAAGATCCCTTTGCTTTTGGTTTGGCAGTATTCGACAGCCATTTCTAGACACAGGTAAATGAAAGACAGTGCGGTTTTGTTATCAAGTGACATCTTCATCAATTACTTCAGTTGTAATGTAATCTACGACTAACTGCTCGTAAGAGGAAGGCGCAAACCATATCTATCCACTAGCTGTGTGTTGACGTGCTGACCTGTCAAACATCGACTGTTATGGTTCGCGGTTCCAGTCTCGCAGAGCGTAATATTTTTATCCCCTCTGTGTAAGAGCTGCAAGCAGTCAGATCAAACATCTATAAGTAAATCGTAAGAAAATAGTTTCAGCTCATAGTGTGATGGTGAAAAACTTACAATGCTGCGCCACAGGTAACGCCTCTTTCCGCTGCTGACATGCAAATTTTGGGTTTCTAGGAATACGTAACTTTATTTATGAAATGCCACATTTGCATACCTGTTGAGTATGACACAGCATACCATTTAAACACAGACCCATCAAAATCTAAGTGAGTAGTATTTTACTAATTCGTGCAGATAGAGGCACGCTTGTGTACAGATACACAGTGTTGTTAAAACAGACTTTCGTCGTAAGGTTATCGTGGGTAGTTTTATTTCATTTCTTACAATACAGTGCACAGTTTTAGTAAGGTTTCTTTTAGCGTGGCTAAAACAATACTAAACATGAGAGAGAAATTAATCATCAATGATATATGCGAATTCTCTGATGTTATCTATAACAGTCTGACAATGCACATGCAGTTTATTGATTACATCCATGTAGAAAACTTGTTCTGAGTTAAAGCTGTCAAACAAGGTTTGAAGAATAGAATGCCACCACCAGACGGCAGCTAATGTAGAAAATACTTTTCTGACTATTTTGGCACGATGCGCTCTCCCCATACATAATACAAAAGCTTCGAGACGCATCTGCTGCCTGGCCGTCTATTAAACCTGAAAAGAACAAAATGACGCAGAAGTTAGCCTTTTTTCCACATGCGACTATTTTGGGTTGAGAAGCGAAGAGAATTATGTTCAAAGTTCCATTAAATTGATAACATCAGCAGACAGCAAAATTGCGTTTAAAAAAAAAAGATAGTAGCGAATGTAATACAACACGTGATGTCTTATCAATAGTGCGCGACGCTTACCGTTACGCTACTAGCTGCGACGTAGCTACAGCACCTCTGGAAGTGAACAACAGGTCCTCGAGAACTTCGGCATTCCACAGTGGAGTGAGATAATGCATGTGGCCGGATCTAGACTTCTGAGAGACAGACAGTTACAGCATTTCTTTTGCACTGCACAATGATTTCAACAAACAGATAGCGCAGTAGAGTAGCTCAAATGGAAAGGAACACTTCCAATTAAAATTCAGCATCCTACACTGTTGGCAGTTCTGTGTAGGTGGCAGTTATGTTATTTTATTTCGGTGATTACAAAATAGAGTCGAATGTATGCACTGGGTTGCCAAGGCAGCTAGTTCATGGCGATTCGGTCAACCTGCAAACCACTACAGGGAGCCTGTGTGTCAGAATTCTCATCTTGTGTGCCGCAACGGTACTATGATAGAGATGTGAGTCGTAGCGAAGAGGGTTTGGTGGTCTGTTGGACTGATAATCGTTTCATATGGTGATGGTCTTGGTTCGATTCTAACTTCTGCCGATTTTTTTCGATAGGGAGAGGCAGATTCTATTCTCTTCTGGCTACGCCAAGTGAGGAAGGTGTAATGGTATTGTGGTCTGAAAATCACATTAAACATGATATTCCTTCTCTACCAAGTAGACGTTAGGTGGAACGACAATAAAGTAAGGAGTGGCGGCATGTAGAAACTTTATCACCAGTAACCTTTCTTACACTAGTTATTTATTGCTAGTGACGAAACAAACCCTGTGTATGGCCACAGGACACTTATTGCATTTTTTATTTGTGCTTCTGAACGTCGATAAAATTGGTTCTGAACTGGTAATGCAACTCAGACCGCCCTTAACGCGGAATTTGATCCCTTCGTGACAATACAGCTCGACTACAACTTGTTGTTTGTTCAAAACTGCAGATTCTTCAACATCTCCACATATTGCGCCTGAATGGGTTGGAATCCTGGCCCAGCACTAAACTTTTCACTATGTATTATCAAGCTCTAGCATGATAACTCCTATCTGCTGGTGGATAATAATTTGTATTTATTATGCATTTTCATTCGTTGTCAACACTAACGATATCTGACGTTTTTGACTCCCAGTGAGACGCAGAACTATTTGCGAGATCACTGTAAGTTCAAGGATGTTATTCCGAGCTGCTGGTGGAGAAAAATTCGGTAGCTGACGTCTCTTTGTGCTAGTCAACAACGATAAGTGTGGGGTTCAATTCCTAGTCAGCACTGAACTCTTTGTCATATTATTTCTAGTTCAAACATGCTCACATGTCGGTGCTGGTGTAACAAACCCACACTTAACGATCCTTTTCTCTAGAATATAACAGCGATATGTGCCGGGTTGGAGTCCTGGGAAGGAAAAAATTAATGTTTCGTCTCGTCATTTCAGTTAATACATCTAGCTACTGCCGAGTAAATCCGATATTTCAAAGGTGATTGTGCTTCGATAACAATCCGATTAGGCTCTGGGTTCGAATCCCTGTCCAACACAAAGCTTTACCTCACTGCATTTCAAGTAAGTTACATGTGGAGAAGCAGTATTTCACATCTCTCGTAGTTCGTTGACAGGGACAATAGATGCTGGGTAGGAATTCGCGACCGTTAAAAATGTTTACGTTATGTAATTTAAAGTTGATATTTGTTAACTGATACTGTCTAAAATCGAGGTATATCACTCTTTTTATGCCTAGTCGAGAATGACTGTTAATTTCCGTCAGTCACGAAATCTTAGTTTTCATGACCTGGGTTCGAATCCATATACAGAACGAGTCGGTTCGTCGTGTCATTTGAAGTTCATACATATTTTCAGCTAGCTGCTCGTGAATAACTTAAATTTTTAATGACATTTTGTGTTTAATAACAAGTATGCTACGTTACTTTGAAGAGGAAATCATGAATACGACTAACTTACTACGTGCATTACCTATCTGACGTAATAATGAGAGTGCTTACATTTCAGGTATGTCAGTTATTGCAATAAATGCGAGTTTACAAGCCTTAAGGACAGTCGTATCTGTGATGAGGTGTTCCCTGATATTTGTAGTATCGTGGTATTACTTTACATCTTGAGTTATTGCGATACAGAGCAGTGTTTTCTAGTGGTGACTTATTGGAACCATTTTCAATAGTCAAACGACTGTATCAAGGAGCGATTAGAGGACCTGCTACACAGCTGCGTTATGTAGGTTGCTTGGGAATGTGGCGAAATGCAATCCAGGTCGTTGGGATACTTTTGAGCATGACTGTTAACAATCCGATTAGGTGCTGGGTTCGCATCCCTGTTACAAGCTTTATATGACGGCATTTCAATTTTAAACATGAGCATACCTTTTTCCTTATGAATGACACCATATTAAAAGTCGTTGGGGTAGTTCCCAGGACGGTAACTGTTATGACAGGATTCCCAGTTCAGTACAAAGATTTTCGTCATTTATTTTCAGGATCTGAATTGATAACTGATACTGGTGCAAACGTCTATACTTCACGTCTCTTCATGCCTAGTGATCAGGTCTCAATGAGGCACAAACAAAGCCCAACAATGGCCATAGGCGCTGGGTTTGAATCCCTGTCCAGAACGACGAAGTTGGACATGTCATTTGAAGTTGAAATTTGTGTACACGTAGCTGTTGATGTGTTACGAGAACAATGATATTATTGGTGATTCGCTGTTAACGTTGAGATTTCCTTAGAGTGCTTGTTGTCGTTAATCGCGTTTTTCTACTGGTTCGTCCAATAACCAGTTTCCAGAGCCACTCGCCGTTGAACGGCCTTCAGCACGTGGATGGAAAACCTTTTAGAGAGCGAAAACTTTTTTCCAATTGCCGTACAGCTTTGTAACCCATATATTGTCTCAAGTATTTAATTTTGACTAAGAATTACTGTACGATATATGTAAAATAATCCGTTTTCTCAGAACTTTTGGAATGTCACTTGTTGCAATTGAGGTTAGATTATGAGTGTTGTGGGGTGTCTCATCACTGAGAACGTGTTTTCTAATATGTTTTGGATGACGATATTAATTGACACTTAGACTGACTGCCATAAACACCTTTGGTCTCTTAGCAGTCTCTTCCGGTACACATTGTGTGTAGTCAAACGACTGTACCCCATGGGGGTTTGGTGTTTAGAGGACCTGCAACACAGCTACGTTATGTTGGTTGTATTCGGCAGTGACCCACTTTTTTTGCTGTCAAGTGTGCAGTTCGGCTTTAGAAATCATTTAAGAACTGAAAATGCTATATTCTTTTTTCTCTGAGAGGTACTGAATTGGATAAACTAAAGGTTTTGAATGGTAGGCATATTCTTTGATTTAACTAAGGCATTTGATTGTGTTGATCACCAAATATTGCTCCAGATGCTGGACCATTATGGAATACGGGGAGTAGCTCACAATTGGTTCACCTCTTACAGAGAGCAAAAGGTCATTGTTCCCAACGTTGAGAATGGCTGTGATGTGGGGTCTGAGTGGGGTACTGTCAAGTGGGGGGGGGGGGGGGTGCCCCAGGGATCAGTCTTGGGGCCACTCCTGCTCCTTATTTAAATAGATGATATGCCCTCTAGGATTACAGGTAACTCTAAAATACTTCTGTTTGCTGATGACTCTAGCTTGGTGGTAAAGTATGTTGTGTGCAACGTTGGCTCGGTTTCAAATAGTGCAGTTCATGACCGAAGTTCACCGCTGGTACAAAATAAACTAACGCCAAGTCACAGTTAGACTCAGTTTTTACAGTTTCTAACAAAACCTGGCATTTTAAATTCACAGACTGGGGATATGATAAGCGAAACTGAACCAAATTTCTAGGTGTTGAAGTAGATAGTACACTGTCGTAGAAACCCCACGATCAGTATCTTGTTCAAAGACTTAATGCTGCCGTTTTTACTATTCGAACGGTATCTGAAGTGAGTGATCGTTCGACACGACAATTAGTCTACTTTGCTTATTTTCATTCGCTTATGTCGCATGGTATTATATTTTGGGGTAATTCCTCCCATTCTAAAAGGATATTTTTGGCTCAGAAACGGGCAGTTCGGGCAATAAGTGGTGTAAGTTTGCGAGTCTCTTGTGAACCCGTAATGTGTGATAAAAATGGGGGTTCCTATTTTTAAAAAACGCAGATGATATACGTTTGACCTATGGCAGCGTCATCTAGCGGACCAACCCTAGCGCCATCTGGTTTCTCCCTTCAAGCTTGACAAGTTTCGTTCTTTGTGGTTTTTTCGTTTGACGCTTATTTCGTGAGATATTTGGCCCGGTCACGATCAATGGGCCACCCTGTATATACCAAACTGTTATTTCCTGTTAACAATATTGGCTTATTCCCAAGAATAAGCAGCTTTCACTCAGTTAATACTTGGCAGAAATCAAACGGATTGGACTTCCTCAACTCTTGTGCAGAAAGGTGGCAGTATACTGCTGCATCCAATTTCGATAATCTACCACTAGAATTCAAAACTCTTAGCAGTGGTTCGTGCGCTTTCAAATCGAAACTGAAGAGTTTCCTCATGGGTCACTCCTATTCTGTCTAGGAATTCCTTGAAAAAATAAGCTGTTCTTTTTGTATTGTTGATTGCGTTTACTTAAACTTATGGCTTGACTTTTTTCAGGTTCATAAAAATTTCATTTTTGTTTGTTATTACTTTTATGTTTTAGTTTGATGTTCTTGTATTACCTTGAAGATTTGCTCCTCAATTAAGTCCTATGGAACTTATAGTACAAATAAATAAATCACACAAATATGATGGTCATAACATTGACGTGAGTTAACTATCATGGTGCTCAAACCACCGTAGCACGATTCCGATCTTGGGGAAGACTGCACTGCCATCGGAAAAAGGGAAATAAGCGTTTGGCGTCATTGGCCGGGAGGCCCCTTACGGGGCAGGTCCGGCCGCCTTGGTGCAGGTCTTATTACATTCGACGCCACATTGAGCGACCTGCGCGCCGGATGGGGATGAAATGATGAAGACAACACAACACCCAGTCCCTGAGCGGAAAAAATCCCCGACCCAGCCCAGCATCGAACCCAGGCCCGTAGGACGGCAATGCGTCATGCTGACCATTCAGCTATCGGGGCGGACACTGCCGTCGGAGGAAAGACTAGATATAGGTCATTCACATAGTCTACATATATAATTGTGACACAGATTATTACCAAAGGTAGGGTTACCAACTGTCAGGCTGTTTCCGGACATGTCCGGCCTTTCGATGCATTTTTTATTTTTCTAACGTCCGGATGGCATTTTTTCCTTCCTTTTTCTGTTTTTAGAAAATTTCCGGCTTTTTGCTGAGAGAAGTGCATTTTATCACCCAACGAATTTCAGTGTAGCTTAATTTGGGAAAATTATAGTCTACACATTACACTAAAAACAGACTTGATAATAAGTTGGATGCAGACAGTGAGCGAATTAGAATGCCTAAAATGACTTAAACTCAGTGACTCGTAGGACCTTTGCTTTGAGGACATCCTCCCACATCTTCAGTATGGTGTTCTTTATTTGAAGAAGTGTGAAAGTGTCGAGCAGTTGTCAGAAACTTAATGGAAATATGCCAATCGTTCCTTGCGATTCCTAATTGCAGTGCATCTACTGATCGTGTCTTTTCCCTCATATCTGTTCAGTGGACAAAATGGTTCAAATGGCTCTAAGCAGTAAGGGACTTAACAGCTGAGGTCTTCAGTCCCCTAGACTTAGAACTACTTAAACCTAACTAACCTAAGAAAAACACACACGTCCATGCCCAAGGCAGGATTCGAACCTGCGACCGCACCAGCAGCGCGATTCCGGACTGAAGCACCTAGAACCACTCGGCCACAGCGGCCGGCAGTGGACAAAAGAAAAGAAAAGAATAGTCTGCTGATGGACACTGTCAAAGAAATTTTACTGTTCGAGTGCAATTTCAGTAAACTAAAAACTCCAAAATAACAATTCAGCTCTTCTCTTAGTAGTATATTCCACTAAAAAATACCCTTTTAAAGGAAACACCACTGGAAAAATGCTGCAAGTTGTCTGAAGGTAATTGCATTATATCTGTATAATAAAATACCATTCCTTAACAGTACAGCATATTTTCGTTTTATTGTTACGCATACTATGCTAATACTGAGAGCATGTTTATTACTCCATTTTGTAAAATATAAACATTTTATTGATTCTAAATGGAATTGACAGGCCTTCTTAAAAAAAAAAAGAGGTCCTCCTTTTTGTGAAACACCGTCCTGCTTTTGATAACTTTTGATTTGATAATCTTAACCTTCAGTCTCATAGAAGTCCAGTCCGCAATACTTTACTAGTGACCCCACCGGTCTACGCCCGTGGAGCGGTGTATTTTTCGAGTCGCAGTTCACGTGGGTGACAGCGTATCCTGACACGATTCTCGGTCCGAAATTTCGAGAAACGTTATTAACCACACCATGCGACGCGTTTTCAGTGTTCCACATTCCAGCCCCGATAATACCGTACCCGATGCAGTCATAACTGTTAGCAACGTTAAGTCGGCATTGGAATTCATGCAGAGCTGGGGACGTTCAACGGTGTGCACTAAACGGTGTGCTCGAAACACTTGTGTCTGCAGTGATGAACTACCCCGCCGTCAGACCTGCCGCCTATCCAGCATTACAGAGCGGTCAAGCCTGTGTCGCACACGTTCTGTGATGGGGTGCGGGAGTCGTAGTTCACGCCGCCTCTCGACCATCTCCCACAGATGTTCACAAGAGCAGCGTGTGACCCGGTACCAATTTCGCCTCTTTCGAGATGCTTATCACCAAGCGCCAGTCCATAGCGGTTCGCTCGTCAAAATCCCAGAAGTTTGTGGATTTCCCCATCTGTGACCCGTATCGTCGGTAAAATATTTCTGGATTACCCGCTGCGCTTACAGAGTTCTTCCCCGCGTCACGTCCTCGCAGGCGGCGTTCAGTCTGACGGGGGGCAGTGGTCGTAATGTTATGATTCGTTAGAGTGTTGAAGTTTGGCGGTAGTATTGTGTATACGGTAATAGTGTGACCTAAATTACTCAGACACGTCACATGTTACGTCCGTCTCCGTATCACCTACAGGTAAAGCCTGCATTTATACGCGCCGCCACAGAGTGGGAGGACTTCTTCGTTGGAACTGGAGCAATGCCATTACGTTTCATAACCTCGCACATGACGCTTTGTCTATTGTTGTGGAGAAGCTTTGTTGCACGAGCTTGTCGTTCGGAGTTCCTCCTGATGCTTGCGAAATCACAGGATGCCACAGTCACACACGCGTTATCAACGTACGTACGAATGCACGTACAATCTCGCACGCTGCACGCGTGCAGGTTTTAATCAACGAATGGGATGCCAACAGCAGGCTGTAGCTAAAAGGCACCGTTCTGCCAATGGGGCACTCAGCCCAGAGCGCCGTGCTGGTCATAGTCGACAATTACGGTTACATGCAAGCAGAGCCGCTGGATTTTCTAGGCCCGCGCGACCGAAGCGGTTACCTCTTCAGCTGGCTGTACCACTAGAACACGTGCACGGAGCCCCGTTTGTTGGCCGGGTGGGAGGGTCGTGGAGGCGGGGGTGGGAGGGGGAGGGTGAGGGGCAGTTGCTTTCACACGCGGCTGTGTGGATGAGCGTGGGCATGCAGTATGCAGAGCGTGTGCTCCGCTTGACGGCGGTCCACACTCGTCAACCTCCGCTTCCTCACCCCCTCCCCTGGCACGTTCTATTAATACAAGCCAGCAGCCCGGCCGTCGCCACTGCAGCTTTAATGAGAGTACAACCATGTGTGCATGTAGGCTGCGGCGATGAGAATTTAAACGTCCGACTCAAAGCATGCATTATGAGGAGTCTCCATTCACGCCGCACTGTTCGCACTCGCAGCGTTGCCGGGTTTCGTCCTTCCTTTTCTGCGTAGCGAGGGAAAGAGAATTGCTCCTCAAAAAGAAGAAGAGAAAAATGTAAGCGAAAATAATTAGAGGCAGGATGCTCTGCTAGAGTGAAGTAGTCAGTTGTTTTAACTGCGCGAGTACAGCAGTTCTCCACATTTCTACGACCTACCCACCCACACCCCCGCACTCGCATCAACTCTCTCTCTCTCTCTCTCTCTCTCTCTCTCTCTCTCTCTCTGTGTGTGTGTGTGTGTGTGTGTGTGTGTGTGTGTGTCATGCACACACATACTCGCAGAGAGAGAGAGGGCGAGAGAGAGCGTTGTGTGGTGTGGTGTGTGCTTTTGTGTGTGTGTGTGTGTGTGTGTGTGTGTGTGTGTGTGTGTGTCAGAGATAGATAGAGGGACACTTGTGCGTCTTCCAACTCAACCGAGTTTCACGTAGCGGAAAGATGGAACATTTGGGTTTTTCGTCCCGTCCAGGTCGAGGTTGGAAGACATCGAAGCCTTTTAGAGGCGGGCTGCTAGATTTGTTACCAGTAGCTTCGAACAGCAGGCGTTACGGAGATGCTTCGGGGAACTCAAACGGCTATCCCTGGAGGGAAGGTGACGTTCTTTTCGAGAACTACTATTGAGAAAATTTGGAGAACGGGCATTTGAACTCTACTGCCGTCGGCATGCATGGCGCGTAAGAATCACGAAGATACGAGACATTATGGCTTATACGGAAGTGTGCGGACAGTCGTTTTTCCCTCGTTCTGCTTGCGAGTGGAACAGGAGGGGAGATGACAAGTAGTGGTAAAAGGTACCCTCCGCCATGCACCGTACTCTAGCTTTCATAGTATCTATGTAGATGTCGATGCAGAGAACGTGCTAGCCTTTGGGGACAGATGTGAAAGGGAGTCGGCTGCGTCTTATTGAATGGAACTATGCCGGCATTTGCCTTGCGAGTTATGGAAACAACCGAGAGCTTAAATCTTGGTGGGTTTGATCCACCGTCTCCTTCAATGCGAGAGCTGACTGCCGCGGCACCTCACTGTGTGCAACTTGAGAGGCTGCAGTTTCCAGATTCCCTTACAATGTCAAACGTCCCCTTTGGAAAATTATGAATTACTGTGCTGGTAAACTTCTACGTTATTTGATACAAAGACAGCTGAGTAAAACTGAAGGTACTCAGACAGTTCTCCCTTTACTTATTCTGATCATCACTAAACTGACACACAATAAATTTGTAGCGCAACGCAATCTGACTTTCAATAATCCTCACAAAAGAACGGCCCTGAGTAACAATAACCTAATCTTTCATGAATCACTTACCTCACAAAAATATTCGTTACTCGAACTACTGCAATACAGTGAGCACCAATACTGCTAACTAAATAAAAGATTCTAGCTACTGGAGGCACTAATCACTGAGAGGCATAATTAGCAAATGAAAGATTTTGATACAGAACAAACAATGTATTTACCTTAATAGTGTTCAAAAGTTGGTTGGTTGGTTGGTTTAGGGATGAAAGGGACCAAACTGCAGAGGTCATTGGTCCCGTTCAAAAGTCATCATATATATATATATATATATATATATATATATATATATATATGTAAATTCATGACATCCATCTTTACAAATTTCCTTTTCTTGGCGGACACACGTCCAGATCGTCCGTTCTCAAAACTCTGGCACTCTCTTCCTCTCAACATCCACCACTGCTGGCGGCTCACCTCCAACGCTACGCGCTGTTCACGATTCTAGTTTGGTATGGAACGACTGCTGCACACGTGATAACATATCAGCGCAAATGTCAGAGCAGGGTGTAGGAATACTTCGTTTCACACCATAGGGTGTAGTTGGTATGTCTTTGTAGACAGAGCCCGTTAGCTTTCCCCAAAGAAAAAAAATCTACAGGCACTAAACGCGGAGGAACAGGTGTATGTCCTCTGCGTCCAATCCAACGATCTGGAAACAATTCGTGAAGATACGCTGTAGTACTTCGCGCACTATGGGCTGGACAGCTATCATGTTGGTACTGCAGGTTCTTCCAAGTCTTCTAATAACTGTGGAAGATGTTCTGTTTCGAGGCTGCAGTACTAGTGGGCGTTCAGTGTTCTGTCTATGTAAAACGGGATTATCCTGCCTCGGGCATGGATGTGTGTGATGTCCTTAGGTTAGTTAGGTTTAAGTAGTTCTAAGTTTTAGGGGACTGATGACCTCAGATGTTACGTCCCATAGTGCTCAGAGCCATTTTTGTAAAACGGGATTATGAGCTGATGGTCCACTATCCCACATCACACGTTTCCACTACATGGACGGTGACTTTTCATCTGACGAAGCCAACGGGCATTGTCAACAGGCTAGTGGCCTTGGCTTTTAAATGTGGCTTCATTACTAAACAAGATACGTGATACATCTGGATTACTCTCTCATAATGCCCGTGTACAGAAGTTACCACGATTCCCACAATCGTTTCCATGCAGCTCTTAATTGAGGGAGACGTGACAGGAACGGTACCTATATCGATGGAGAATGCGCAGGACAGTTGCCTGACCTACGCCACTTCCTCTTGTGACTGCGCGGGAGTTAACGTTTGGATCAACTGCAACAGCAATCACTAACTCCTTCTTCTGTCGTCTCTTGTTTCCGTCCGATACCTTGTCTAGTGTTACGCTACTACCACTTTCAGGTAACTGGTTGAACAGGTTGATAAATAATTGCCGAGATGGTTGACGTCTACTGAGTTATCTTGTCGCATAGACCGTACAAGAACGAACTGCATTCTTCCTACCCTCTCCATACTGCATGTGCATGTCAGCTTTTTCTGCATTGGTAAATCAACCGTCCACTCACGACCTACTGCTTGGACTGTCACTCGCTAACTGACAAGAAAGTCGTAACGTACTCAAGGTGTGCGGCTGATCCCGGCGGAGGTTCGAGTCCTCCCTCAGGGCATGGGTGTGTGTTTTTTGCCCTTGCGATAATACAGGTTAAGTAGTGTGTAAGCTTAGGGACTGATGACCTTAGCAGTTGAGTCCCATAAGATTTCACACACATTTGAACATTTCTTTGCACTCAAGGTACGCACAAGAATACTGTAAGCAAACATAACAACATCGTACATAGCAACCATGCAGGTTGAATACACAAACACATGTCATTGTGGAAACTTTGCACAATATGATATCTCGTAAACGACTCTCACTAGACTCCTGCAACATACACCACTGACATTCTAATTTACCCTATTGCTGGTCTGTTAATGTAAATAGGCACTGTTCCATTTAAAAAAGTGTATGTTTGTACAAAAAAATACAGTTTCTAATTATTGTTATAGTCTGTTTATTGGCTAACGATACCACCCACCGGCCGGTGTGGCCGAGCGGTTCTAGGCGCTTCAGTTTGGAACCGCGCGACTGCTACAGTCGCAGGTACGAATCCTGCCTCGGGCATGGGTGTGTGTGATGTTCTTAGGTTAGTTAGGTTTAAGTAGTTCTAAGTTCTATGGGACTGATGACCTCAGATGTTAAGTCCCATAGTTCACAGAGCCATTTTTGATACCAGCCCTTTACTACCAATCCATTCTGTGAAATCCACACTTCAGTGGCAGTTTCCTTTGATAAAATTGTCTGGGTACATACCCCTGAAGAAAGAAGTTAATTATGAAACAAAAACCTGCTAGCAATCGACACAAAGTGACTGACACTCGTGCAAGAAACAAAATAAAAACAGTAGCATCAGAAAGAAAATCCATTATAGAAAACGTGTTGCATCTATGTGCCATATGACATATGCAGCATACAATAATCTGCGCATAAGACTGCGTGGTGTTTCGCAGTGTTTGCAGTTGGCAGCTCAAGGGCCGGGCTGTGTGACCACAGTGAGTCGAATGGGGACGGCCGATGATGATGGACGCACGCCGAACAGGATCATCAAAAACTTGTGAGGAACAGTTAACTATTAAAAGACGAAGCTGTAAGTTGCAATCTAATAACTATAATATCGAGAGAATCGTTCACGAATGTGTGTTAATGATTGTACGATCTTAATGTACTGTTTAATTTGCGTGTTGGATTGGGGCAAAGGATGCAACTTGTACATACAGTAACCAGCTAGGGTAGCCGAGAGCGCTAACGCGCTGCTTCCTGGACTCGGGTAGGCGCGCCGGCGCAGGATCGAATCCGCCCGGCGGATTAACGACGAGGACGGATGTGCCGCCCACCCTGGATGTAGCTTTTAGGTGGTTTTCCAAATCCCGCTAGGTGAATACCGGTCTGGTCCCCATGTCCCGCCTCAGTTACACGACTCGCAGACATCTGAACACATTCGCACTATTCCATGGATTACACTCGACGCAGACAATTGGGGTACACTAATTCAGTCCCCGAGGGTACGGGGTGGCGGCAGGAAGGGCATCCGGCCACCCCCTAAAAATTAACATGCCAAATCCGATTAACGATGGCTGACCCTGCGTAACTGCGGGACAAGGCTCCAAGCGATAGAATGCAATATGTACATGCAGTACACCTGGGTTAGTGGGTAGCAATAAACGTGTGGCATCCCTGAAGTAATTTGTCATGTTATTTAACAGCGGATAGTCCGTTCCTTGGTACGATTTCACAACTGACAGCATCGTTAGACCAACGTATCAGCGGCGTGCGCTACCTAGTACAATACAGGGACAAGTATCTACACAAGACTCCAAGCAGGAGTTCCTATACACTGACGATATCAAGGAGGGGATGTACGACATAAAAGTAAGTTGGTAGGCGTCTTTCTACATGTGAAAGATGATGTCTATTAAAATTTAGTGCCTGCTGCATAAGAGTTGCGCTGCCACGATGAGTATGAAAATCAGGTTTGCTTTAAGTACATACTGTACCGTCCGTGAGCATTATTTACCGTTGAGGTTCGACGTGGTAAGTTGATGTTAGTCAAGAATGTCTGTAAGGTGACAAAGATGCCATTATCAGCTCCTCACTGAGAATGAACCTGTTCGTGTAACAGGGCTATGACAGGCTGTATGAACATACTGCGATACTGGAGGAAGACTTGGCAGGAATAAAACCAATGTACGTTATTGCGGCATGGGTGGTCATGAGAACGTACGGTCGCAGTAAGACCGGGCTCCCGACGGCCACATGGCACTGCTGAGAGGGAAGACCATAGTGTTCGGCCTACGGCTCTGGCGCATCCTACAACATCTGCAGCAGCAATGTAAGCTGCAGTTGGCACCACAGTGAAACAACGAACTGTTACAAACCCGTTACTTTAAGGACAGGTCTGAGCCAGTCGCCCTGTGCCCTGCATCCCACTGACCTCAAACCACCGCCATGTGCTACTTCAGAGGAGTCAAGCGCTCATTCGAGGGCAGGGTGGAGGTCTGTTGTGTTCTCCGCTGAAGCTACTCTGCCTCGGTGCCAGTGATAGCCGTGTGTTGATTAGAAGGAGGTCAGTTGAGCACCTGTAGCAAACCTGTCGTGTGCTAGATTCAGTGGTCATACATCTGGAGTTATGGTATGGGGTGCGATTTCGTACGACAGCAGGGGAACTCTCGCGGTTATTCCAGACACTCAGCTCGCAAATTTGTACATCAATCTGGTGACTCGACCTGTTGTGCTGACATTAATGAAAAGCATTCCAGGGCGCAACAGGATAAAGCTCGTCCACATACCTCTGTTGTAACGCAACGTGCTCTACGAAGCGTCGACATGTTGCCTTGGTCTGCACGATCACCAGATTTGTCTCCAACGACCACATATGTTATATCATCGAACGACAACACAAGCTTCAACCACAAACAGCATTAAACGTCGTTTTATTGGTCGACGAAGTGCAGTAGGCATGGAAGTTTATCCCGTAAAGTGATATCCAGCACCTGTACAACACAATGGACAGACGTTTGCGTGCTTGCTTTATTAATGTACCAGAATTTCACGTTTATAATGGCTTATCTCGCGTTAATCTATGATCTTGCAATGTTAATTACTTAAATACTTTACCCAAAGAAATGTACTCCAGAAACTTCATTAATCCACATTAATTGCTTTTTGGTGTTGGGACTACTTTTTCTATCAGTGGAGAAACACTTTATGTGAGGTGTGACAGACTTGCACACTTCCAACAGCAACCTCGCGTGTACGTTTAGTTCTAGCACGAACTGGAAGGATAGCACCTCTTACTAACAAGGGAACCTCCCCATCGCACCCCCCTCAGAATTAGTTATACGTTGGTACAGTGGATAGGCCTTGAAAAACTGAACGCAGATCAATCGAGAAAACAGGAAGAAGTTGTGTGGAACTATGAAAAAATAAGCAAAATATACAAACTGAGTAGTCCATGTGCAAGATAGGCAATAACTAGGGTGGTGTAAACAAGTGAGCGCCGTAATCCCGTGGTTAACGTGTGAAGCTCCGGAACGATAGGTCCTTGGTTCAAGTCTTCCCTCGGGAGAAAATTTTAATTTTTTATTTTCAGACAATTATCAAAGTTCAGGCACTCACATATAATCAATTTCGCTCTCCAAAACTCCAGGACATGTTCAGATTTGCTTGGACATATGCAGGATTTGACGGTCTACACACGGAAAAATTTAAAAACGTTAAAAACATGTTTTTACAGAGCACAGACGAAACTGTGCGACTGTGAAACTGTTGCATTCATTTGTTGCAGTTTATGTGACAAACTCTTATGTTTTCACACTTTTTTGGGAGTGATTATCACATCCACAAGAAAACCTAAATTGGGCAAGGTAGAAGAATCTTTTTACCCATTCACCAAGTGTACAAGTTGGGTGGGTCGACAACATATTCCTGTCATGTGACGCACATGCCGTCACCAGTGTAGTTTAGAATATATCAGACGTGTGTTCCTGTGGAGGAATCGGTTGACCTATGACCTTGCAATCAAATGTTTTCGGTTTCCACTGGACAGGCACGTCCTTTCGGCTACTAATCGCACGGTTTTGCGGTGCGGTCGCAAAACACAGACACTAAACTTATTACACTAAACAGAGACGTCAATGAACGAACGGACAGATCATATCTTTGCGAAAATAAATAAAGTAAACTCTAGGCAAGGACCTCTCGTTCCGCATCACGCTAACCACGGGACCATGGCGCTCCTGGGCTCACATTATGCTTGATGTTGCCTATCTTAGGCATGGACTACTCAGTTTGTATATTCTGCTTATTTTTTTCATAGTTCCACACAACTTCTTCCTGTTTTCTCGATTGATCTGTGTTCAGTTTTTCAAGGCCTACCCACTGTGCCAACTTATAACTAAATCTGAGGGGGGTGCGATGGGGAGGTTCCCTTGTAAGTGTAGCGGGACTTTGAATTTCGCCGCGATGCACTCGTTTCCCTCAGACATGAATTGTGCCGTCGCGGCGGTATGAGCGCTCGACGACAGAGAAAATACTAAAATTGTAACTCTTTTTTTGTTTTTCTATCTGTTTCTTGTTTGTCTCTTGATAGCCGAAGCTTAAGGCAGACGTGATCTGATGAAGATGTTAAAAAAAACTTATTAGCTAGTCTTGATCTGATTTTAATGTGTAGACATATTGTGGAAGTTGTTAAGAAATTCAGAGGATGGAAGTAGCAAAGTAAATTAAATTGCATACAGTATCAAAATGATTTTAATTGGTATAAATTAGTGATTCCTGGACCGGCCGCGGTGGTCTCGCGGTTCTAGGCGCTCAGTCCGGAGCTGCGCGACTGGTATGGTCGCAGGTTCGAATCCTGCCTCGGGCATGGATGTGTGTGATGTCCTTAGGTTAGTTAGGTTTAAGTAGTTCTAAGTTCTAGGGGACTGATGACCACTGATGTTAAGTCCCATAGTGCTCAGAGCCAGCCAGCCTGGACGATTGCAAGATTTCGGAGCAGACTTTTCACGCCGAAATGAAGGAGATTTTTGAAGACCTGGACGCCGCACGAAAGAAGACAAGTTAACCTGGTAAAGGATGAACTCTTATCTACGCCACTTCCCCCTGTCAGTTACATTTTGTTATTCTCTGTTTCCTTTCAATAATTTTTTTAGTGGAAATTGGTTTAACTTTTAGTCAAAAACGCCACAAGGACCACCCCAACTATAGCTTTTCTGTAATACGAACTCCGATCTGCATTTCTTTCTTTGTTTCTGTTTTTTCACGATCATTAACGATTAAAAAAAAAAACATTTTCACTTACCATTTCTTCCCACATTTTCAACCTTTTTTTCTTTTTCTTTTCTTCTCTCTTTTCTTTTTTAATTAACCACTACATAAGGTAGGGGAGATCTGCAAACACAGTATTAATTACTAACCGCGCACATTTTTCTTACGCAAGGCCAACCAGCTGTTTCACCAGAATGAACACATACATATGTAAAGCAGGTACTTTATAGCCTTAGTTTCCTGTGCCTCTAACGTTAAACCGGTGCTTCACAAACCTGGGCTGCGGCGGACGTAAATCCATATAACGCAAATAATCTGCATTGACTTGTCGTAAGAACCATGTGTCCGTAGTCACACGAGCCACTTCCAGTGGTGGACAGCAAACCAACAGTACTTGTTATAGTAGGGGGGAGCCGAGGCGCGACAACCTCGCCGCAGACCGCGTCCCACGTCAGAATCACGGCACCTGGAGGCAGAGGCGCCCCGCTATTCTTTCGTTGGCAGGTTTCACTTCGGTAGCGTGCAGCTGTTGTTGCCCTGGTTGGTTGGCCTCCGATGGCTTCCGTCAGTAGTCGGTCAGCTCACAGTCCACAGCCGAAATTGAGGTTGACTGTCTCCGTGAAACATGCCGCGCCCACCCCCTCTGATCGCGTGACAGGCGAAGCGCTAGCTACGTTCAGAGTCGGAGAGATTATATATACGGCCTTTCGATAGGAGCCATGACGGCGCAGTAGATATTGCTCCTGACGAAAGAAATTTCAGACATTTAGCTGCAGTGAAGAAATGAGCGAACTCAGTGGCGACGTAGCCTAGCTTTACGCTAGGGGTGCCTCGGCTATTGGAGAATGTCACTTACCAAATGCAAATCTCCACACGTACATACGCCACACGGGGTTGCGATATTTCAGTGCAGGTGCCCCCCAGTATCCGAAACCTTGCAGGAACATTGTTAGGCTGCGAGCAAGTACAGTGATAGACAGGGGACGCCGCTCTGTAGCGTGTGGCTCTGATAGCCGAGGAGGTTAATGCGACCGCTCGCGGAAAGCATGAAATCACCATATGACTCTCGATCCTGCACAGTGCTCCTCTGCAGCTACATGTCTGGAATCCTTTCGTCATTATTGAATATAGCTGCTAAGCGAATGAATGGTGTCTGGTCTTTCGTATGAGCGTGTCCGAAAGAAAGGACACCAATGATCCACAATCTAAAAAACAAGAAAAGAAAGAGACTCGTCTCAAAATAATGAAAACGCTGTGCTGCGTTGTGGTCTTCAGTCCAATGACTGCTTTGATGCTGCTCTCCATGCTACTTGGTACTCATCTCTTGGTCTCCAAGTACGATTTTTCCGCCCCCCCCCCCCCCCCACCCAACCCGTCCACCCGTCCTTCTCCAATTTACCACCAATGTTAATCTGGTGATACCTTGACGTCTCATAATTCCTTCTATCAAAACGGTTCAAATGGCTCTGAGCTCATCAGTCCCCTACAACTTAGAACTACTTGAACCTAACTAACCTAAGGACATCACACACATCCATGCCCGAGGCAGGATTCGAGCCTGCGGCCATAGCGGTCACACGGTTCCAGACTGTAGCGCCTAGAACCGCTCGGCCACGCCGGCCGGCAGCCTTCCATCAACCGATCCCTTCTTCTACTCAGGTTTTTGCACAGGTTTCTTTTCCCCCCACTTCTATTCAGTACTTCCTCGTTAGTTACGTGACATACCACCCTAATGTTCAGTATTATTCAATAGCACCAAATTTCAAAAGCTTCTATTCTCTTCATTTCTAAACTGTTTATCGTATTTTCAGAAAGGGCTTCATGACATTTAAATCTACATGTACATGTACAGACAAACAGATGATTGAAACTTCCTGGCAGATTAAAACTGTGTACCGGACCGAGACTCGAACTTGGGACCTTTGCCTTTCGCGGGCAAGTGGTCTACCAACTGAGGTACCAAAGCACGACTCACGCCCCCTGCTCACAGCTTTACAGGGCTATTACAAATGATTGAAGCGATTTCATAAATTCACTGTAGCTCCATTCATTGACATATGATCACGACACACTACAGATACGTAGAAAAACTCATAAAGTTTTGTTCGGATGAAGCCGCACTTCAGGTTTCTGCCGCCAGAGCGCAGAGCAGAGCGCAGAGCGCAGTGAGACAAAATGGCGACAGGAGACGAGAAAGCGTATGTCGTGCTTGAAATGCACTCACATCAGTCAGTCATAACAGTGCAACGACACTTCAGGACGAAGTTCAACAAAGATCCACCAACTGCTAACTCCATTCGTCGATGTTATGCGCAGTTTAAAGCTTCTGGATGCCTCTGTAAGGGGAAATCAACGGGTCGGCCTGCAGTGAGCGAAGAAACGGTTGAACGCGTGCGGGCAAGTTTCACGCGTAGCCCGCGGAAGTCGACGAATAAAGCAAGCAGGGAGCTAAACGTACCACAGCCGACGGTTTGGAAAATCTTACGGAAAAGGCTAAAGCAGAAGCCTTACCGTTACGAACTCATTCATGGGGACATGCTGCGCCGAGTGTGGGAGGAACTTGATTATCGGCTTGATGTCTGCCGAATCACTAAAGGGGCACATATCGAACATTTGTGAATGCCAAAAAAAACTTTTTGAGTTTTTGTATGTGTGTGCAAAGCATTGTGAAAATATCTCAAATAATAAAGTTATTGTAGTGCTGTGAAATCGCTTCAATCATTTGTAATAACCCTGTACTTTCGCCAGTACCTCGGCTCCTGCCTTCGAAAATTTACAGAAGCTCTCCTGCGAACCATGCAGGACTAGCACTCATGAAAGAAAGGATATGGCGGAGACATGGCTCAGCCGCAGCCTACGGGATGTTTCCAGAATTCTCATTCTGGAAACAGATGATAGCTATTTGATAATGATTTTATGATTTATTCCAGAGAAAGTCGTTAATAACGAATTGGTCCACCTACAGACCTATTACAAGCAGTTCCTCCGTTTCACTTTGAATAACAGAGTTGTTGGGCGTCCTTCTGAGGGACAACGTAGAAAATTCCGTCTTATTCGCGCGTCAGATTGTCAAAGATCCAAGCAGTCTGAAGGGCACTACCCACAATGCTGAAAACGTTCTCAACTGAGCAGAGATCGTGCGACCTCTGTGCCCAAAGTAGCGTCTGGCAAGCATAAAGAACCCATAAATAGCACCTAGAAGTGAGGAGAAAAAATGTAAGCACATGTGGGCTTGCCTTAAAGGGAAACAAAACGGGGTATAGAATATCGCCGACATATCGCTTTGCTGCAAGGCTGCCGCGGATGTCAACCAAAGGACTCATACTGTGAAATGAATCACTCCTCGTCATCGGACCGTACTCTGGGTGGGGGACAGGCTGATTTCCCATCGCTGTCCAGGGCGCGTCTGAACGCGTCTTCGCTGGTCATCGGGGCTCTGTTCGAAGCGGAACTCATCACTGGAGGCAACTCTACTCCAGTCTGTGAGACTCCAGGCCGAAGACGTGTGTGGAGGCGCCCGCGACAGCGGTGGGACATCGACCGTCATACGGGCCGATTACCGTGAGTGCCATTTCATTTTGTAGTACGACCCCTTTGGTCATCCGCGGCAACATTAGAGGGAAGCAGTACGTCGACGATATTCTACGCCCAGTTCTGTTGTCCTTCATGGCAAGTGATACTGGGTTGACATTTCAGCAAGACAATGCCCACATGCATACGGCGAGAGTTTGAACAGCTTGCTTTCGTACTTACCACACTATACCTTGGCCGGCAAGGTATTTGCATCTCTCCCCCAATTGAGAACGTTTGGATCACTAAGCGCAGGGTCCTCAAACCGCCGCGAGATTTTGACGATCTAACACGCCAACTGGACAGAGTTTGAGACGATATCCCTCAGGAGGACATGTAAAACTCCGTCGATCAAAGCCCAGCCGAGTAACTGCTTGCATAAGGGCCACAGATGAACAAACGAGCTATTGGCTTGCTCGGTTTGGGAAGCTGTCCCTCTTGAATAATTCATTTTTGTCTGAATTTGTAATCATTTGTACGTCTGTACACGTGCCTCACATCTACCAATTTCCATCCCAGTCGGATAATTCCTTCGTGGTGCTTCTTTTTTCGTCTTAGTGTGTATGATATTGCGTATAACTACACTAGTTTTGGTTCCTCTCCCTTTCTCTTCTCCCATGAGAACGAGTGTGTTTGTGTAAGGGAGAGAGAGTGACAGAGAGAGAGAGAGTGAGTGATTGAGATTAGAAAGTGTGTGTTTGACTTTTGATCTGGATGTGGATGCGTATCAGCGTTCGGGAGGGCGCGGCAATGCCACTTGCCGTTTAGTTGATTTGACGCCACAGCCACTGTGCACAGCTGACAGCGAAGAGGCCGGCAGTCACAGCCGATGGCGCAGTCGGCGCCGCCGGCAGCTCCTGCCCGCGCCTGTCACGTGACACGTGACACAAGTGGCCAGCGGCCGGCACTTCGCCTCGCTCTGGAGAGCCTCGGGCGGAGGGCCTCTCTGTGCCTTCTCTTCCCGTCGACCTTTGTTGACGGCAACACAATGTACGTCACACCGAGAGCCCCGTGCAGACCTCCTGACACCGGCCATCGGAGTCGTTTTCGGGGCTTGCCCGCCGGGTCGCGCTCGCTTACTGGAGCCGACGCCGCCAGTTCTCTGTGTGCAATTGAAGACATGGGCGGAAAAACGGGCTAACCCTCAGATATAAAATCTAAGAAATAAATGTTCCCATCTGTTGCTGGGTACGGTTCAAATCGCTCTGAGCACTATAGGACTTAACAGCTGAGGTCATCAGTCCCTTAGAACTACTTAAACCTAACTAACCTAAGGACATCACACACATCCATGCCCGAGGCAGGATTCGAACCTGCGACCGTAGCGGTCACACGGTTCCAGACTTTAGCGCCTAGAACCGCTCGGCCACCCCGGCCGGCGCTGGGTACAGGAACTATCTAAATTGGCATTGATCTCACTCCTGAGTGATATTTATGGGAGATACCAGTGTCAAGTTTGATAGTTCCCGTACCCAGCAGCAGATGGCGACACTTATCCCTAACGTTTTAAATTCGAGGTTTAGCCCGTCTTTCCGCGCATGTCTTCAGTCTGTTTAGCCCCCAGGCGAGTTCTACATCCACGACTACCCTGCAATTCACACAAAAGTGCCTGAGAGAGTCCCCATCCAACTATTTGCACTATTTCTCTTACTGTCGAAACCCGGCTAGGGAAAATGAATAAGTAAATCTTCCCGTGCAAGCTCCGAGTTCGTTTATTTTATTGTGGTGGTCATTTCACCCTATGTAGGTGGACGTCAGAAATACACACTGGTCAGCCAGAACATTACGAGCACTGACCACAGCGAGGTGAGATGCCGCCTGGTAGCGTTGCGGGAACTTCATGCGTTAAGGAAAGTGTGTAAGTTGAACAGGAAGGGATGGGGCATCATTATAGCGGCAACACTGACGGTAAATGGGGAAATACACTGACATGAGCTACTCTGGCGACAGGCTACATTATTATTACCCGGAGCCTGTGAACGAATATCTGTCGCGTCCCGGCGCAGGTCCCGGATACCAATAAAGAGTTGGTCGAGCCTGCGTGGCGCAATCGGGACGTTGACGACAATTATGGGTTTGTAGTTCCCTTTAACTAGCCTTTATTACAGAGGTGACAGGGAGTAGAATCTCCTGGACTGTCTAAGGGCGTGTAGGAGGTATAGGTACATTAGACAATACTTTCAATAGGTAGCGGGTACAAGGGAGGAATTGGCAGCACTGAACTGTCAAAACAGTAAGGTGAGATTTCTCCTTTAACGCAATTTATTGAACTAATATCACAAAGGACATGTGAGGTGTCAGATCCTTCCCCTTACTCTGTGCACTTCTATAGATTCAGCCAGAATATCCACTTCTCACCCTATATCGGAAACGACTACTCACGAGAACTACCACCTTTGAATTCACTCTACGTTGCAACAATGGACCCTTGTCCTATCTCACAGGAGATAAGCACCAGCCAGTGGCTTGTTCCTTCTATTGCTGAAACTAACTGTAGAGGCTACTTGAGACAGATACAAACTGTCACTGTTCAAAACTATTCCAGTGCAAAACTTCTACTTAACTGACAGTTGTTATTGCTTCCACCAGAGCATCACATTCTTCTCGTATTTGCGGTTCCTATAGACTAGACTCATCAGTATCAGCTGCTACCTTCTCGATGCTGCCGCGCCTCGTCTGCTTGTGCCCTCATCAACTTCTGCGACGACTCTGCTTCTTGCTGCTCGTGGATGCCCTTAAATACCCATTTTGAAGGTCTGCCCTGCTCGGATGCAGCTCTCGCATTCGCTTTCTCTAGCTTATTTTTCGATCTTCCCGGACATTTCGTCGCTGTGGACCTATATTCGTTTCGATATGTCCGGCAGAGTCCCGGGGCGGAAAGTTTCTTCTCGCGCTCCAAGGTCCGAGAGACGCGCTGTTCGTATCCTCGACGTATTTACTAGCTCAGGCTACTTATACTGTGTGACACTATCCCATCCGTGTCTGTGGAACTTCGGGTTTCACTGCGCGGCGTCCGCTTAAGAAATACTGGCTGAACCTTTACATTATGAATAGCTACGTCATTTTGTTAATTAAATCTTCCGAGGACCTGACACATCTCGAAAACGGCGGAGTTGGCCGAATGCTCCATGTGCTCCTGTAGAGTGCACTTACGGAAAGAGGTGGACAGACAGTGAAACTACCACTAGGCGCTACATAGTTGGACGTCCACGACACTTCAAAGAATGTGGGCTTCAGAGCGTTGCCTGCTCTGTAAAGTAGGACAGATGGTGATCTGTGGCATCTCTGCGAAAAGAGCACAACGCTGGTGCGCGCACAAGTGTTTCAGAGCATAGGGTTCATTATACATTGTTGAACACGGAGGTCCACAGCAGACCGCCTCTACGTGTTCACATGTTGACCCAACGACATTATCAACTGCGGTTGCATTGGGCACAGGAGCATCGGGATTGGATCGTCAGTTAATGCAAACCTGTCACTTGTGCAGGTGAACCACGTTTCTTGTTACACCAGATCGATGGTCATCTCCATAGACGCCGTCATCGAAGTGAACGGGGTTCGAAAAACGCAGAGCGCCACAGAGGCTGGCTGGTAGGAGCAGTACTATGCTACGGGAGACGTCAGTCCTATGGTGGTAACCGAAGACACGACGACAGCCGCGGACCACCTGCATCCCATCATACTTGCTTGTCTTCCCCGACGGATACGACATGATTTAATATCATAATTATCCAGGATTCAGGGCCAGAACCGTGCCACAGTGGTTCGAGGGGCATCATAGTGAACTCACGTTGGTGCCCTGACCACCGAATTCGCCTGATGTAAAGACCTATGGGACACACCTGCGTCGCCATCGGGCGCCATCACCGCAACGCAAATCAGTGCCCAGTTAACTACGGGAACTGCATGACTTAAGCGTGGTCATCTGGCCCCCCACACCTTCACAAGGCTATCAACAAACTGTCGAATCCATACCACGCGGAATCTGTGACGTATTGCGTTCCAAAGATGGCCAACAAGCTGTTAAGCAAGTTGGGGCATGGCGCTCAATGCAAGCCGACGCTTTCATTCCGCAAGGAGTTCTGTGCCATTATTTCGAGAGATAGAGAAACTAGCCGCGAGAGGTCGTGCTGGCGGCGCGAACGAGAGACGCATGCGGACGACGGTCGCAAGGGGGAGTTTGGAGGAGTGATGTGTGTCTGCACGGGTGTGGAGACCAGCCCTTGGTAAGCCGGCTGCTGCTACCTTGGTCGGCTACGACCGTCTTTCGCTGCGGTAGTCCATTGAGCTGCGAAGTGGTGGCCTCCTGCCTATTGATACCAATGTGCACGCTGCATGATGGGACGAAGTCCCGCGGTTGAAAACGGCGAACCTAGCTGAGCTTCGGACAAATCTATAACCAGTGCTCTTCAGTTGGCAACGTGAGTCACAAGCTGGTTGTCAATGTCTCTCAAGAATCAAGCTTAATGCTGGAAAGTGTGTACGCTGATTAAAGCTGTTACAAGCGTAGTAGGCTCAGGCACACGTTTGCATGTGAGTGTGGTATATCTTGGTCAGTTGAATTACATGGGCTAGTCTGTTACGATACACTACAGTAAACGCTCCCTTGCCGTGTGGTGATTGCTTTAATTACATACATTGAGCCTTATCAGTGCAGACTAGCAGGAACTTTGCACATTCAGGTTTCATTCTTGTTAGATAACGGAGTTTAAACTTGTGTCAATACTCATACGTCAACCACGCCTTTCAGCAATATAAGCTCTCGGTACGGGCAACTATTGCTCCTTGGTAGCGTTATAAACTTGGTCTGTTTTAGTACACAACTCCTCGGGTCCTGCAATTGGTCACCTTTCCCTCAGTCTAGTTGGAGAAACAATTCAAGTTCTTGTTGCGGTGCAAATGGTTTGGGCCTATTAGTTGACAGACGAAGGAAATTGTCCAATGCAATAACTGTATTTGTTATATTGCTGCCACAAAATAGAACGGGTTGGCGCCTTGGCCTTGGACTATAAACTAAGTTATGTACATAACAGTTGTGTTAAAGTTATTATGTTTAAAGTTTTATGCTAAAGTGTCTCGCTTGATTTGCTTGCCACTTGACAATTGAACTGCATTTAATTTTGTGGTTAACCTGTTTTCCTCCATTCTGTGTGAGTACACGAAAATCATTTTATCACGTTTCATTCTCTGTGAATTATTACTAGCCAATTATTTATTTTATTTAGCGTAAGGCCTACATGGATCAAATAATAACATAAAATAAAGTGCAGATATATACATATACATATTTATAATTGCAGTTTAAATACAAACAACTATATACATATTTAAAATTTATTATGCTATCTGAAAATTAGAACTATATTGTAATATCGATGCCATTGATCCAGTGCAGCGCCGTGTCGGCAACTTGGAAGAAATCGGCTGGGTCTCCAGGATATGATCTTAGGAGGCAGATGGTTATAACGTGTCGGATAGTCTGGCGAGGTTCACCACAGTCGCAGCACGATGATTCTGCAAATCTCCATTTGTAAAGTGCATCCTGACAGACACCATGTGAAGTTCTTATTCTACAAAGTGTCTTCCATACGTGGCGAGGCACTTACTTTGCTGGCACGATCTCAGTAGGGTCGATGGTGTGTGGGGCAAGGGCTTGCTCAGTGGACTCCCAGTAATCCCTCCATTTGTCATTTGTATTCAAATTTTCTGTCAGTAGTTGTTCTGCAGTAAGGAGTGGGGGACACCTGGGTTTAAGTCTTTCCAGAGCTATACCAGGGAGGTCTTCATGGACAGGTAGACTGTGATTTGCTAATATTTTTTTTTTTTGTATTCTCTAAGGAGGTGTTCTTGTCTGCTAATATGGGGGGGGGGGGAGGGGGAAGCAATATGACATAGGTCAGGCAGCCAGGAAACTGCAGTACTTCTTAAGCTACCACTGATTATTCTCATAGTTTCATTCAGCTTGATATCGACTTTCTTTCTGTGGCAAGTATTTGGCCATGGTGGAGAGCAGTATTCAGCAGCAGAATACACCAGACTAAGATCTGAAGTTCTAAGTGTGGATGCGTTTGCACCCCAGGTTGTGCCGCATAATTTGTGAATTATGTTGTTCCTAGTATTAATCTTGGCTGCGGTGTTCTCCAAGTGCCTATTGTACGACAGCGTTCTATGCAGTGTGATGCCCAGGTATTGCGGGTATGGACTGTAGCGTAGGAGGTGGATGTTAAAATATACTGCTGGCTGCTTATATGCTTGTCCATTGTTGAGGTGGAAACTAGACACTTCAGTTTTATTCATGTTCGGACTAAGTCTCCAGTGTGCGAAGTATTTGCCCACCACAGAGAGGTCCTAGAGGTCCTCTGTGAGTATATTGCTGGCCTCTTCTATGGTTTCACTGCAGGCAGCTAGTCCTAGGTCGTCAGCATAACCTTATTTCTTCGATCTTGTTTGAGGCTGGTCAGAGATATATAGATTGAAAATGGGGTAGGCCATTATTCAGTTTCCTTATTTTGCTCTTGCTTTTTCCTATTGCTATTTGAAAAGGCCGGTCACAAAGCATATTATTTATTAAGGATATTATTTGGATGCATGGTATTTCACTCAGAAGCCCTCTCTCCAAATTGTATCATAGGCCGCAGTTAAGTCAACAAAAAAAGCAGAGGTTTTTAGTTGACGTTAAAATCCAGCTACTATGTGCGTTGTGAGGATTGGTACTTGGTCATCTCAGCTGCGCTGTGGTCTAAAACTTGCCTGTTCCACTGGGACACTTTCCAATATAACAGTGCCTAATCTGTTTAGAAGCATTCTTTCCAGTAATCTGTAGCATGCGCTAAGAAGTGCAATAGGTCGGTAACTCTCTGGCAGGTTCTTCGGTTTATTTGGTTTTAATAGTGAGATTATTTTGGCTCTATTTAGATATTGCGGGAGATATCCAGTTGATAAGGCGTTTGAGTAAAATTTAGCCAGCCACATCTCTGTATGTTTGCCACAGTTTTCGAGAAATTCTGGGTGTACCCCATGAAACCCAGAGGCTTTGTCAGATTTGGTGTCATCTAATGCTCTGTTTATTTCTATTACGGTGAAATTCTGGATGAGCTCCTGTTGACCGACGAGCAGTTTTTAGCTGTTTTTTTTTTATATATTTCGTGTGCTGTTTCATGCTAGGTGCCCTGGAGAGCGGTACAATTCTTGCGGCGATTTCGTCGGCTGTTACCTCTGGTATATCCTGGGTGGGGGTGTTAGTGCTGCCTACTTTCCTTAAGAGGCTCCAAGCTTTCCTGTTCGATCTTTTAAAATCTGTATTGCTAGTAGTTTCTTCCCATTTCTTACGTCGTTCCATGTCAAGTCGGTTCAGTAGCTCGTCTGCTACCTTAGAGTCTCTACCGTTCTGGTACTCCTGGTAGAGCTTAGTTTCGCTGTCCCAACCAGGGACATATTCCTTACGGAAATCACGTGGTACAAACCTCTTTGTTGTGGAGATGACAGCTCATGTAAACCGGCCGTAGTTACTACTTTTGGGAGATATCCACCTGACTATCCCACCGAACTGTGCTGCAAATTTGTCCCGATCTGCTTTCTGCAGGTTCCATCTGGGCCTGAGAGTAGAACTAGTAGCTGGAATTTTTATGCCAACCTCAAGTATAATAAGGCGATGCTGTGTATGTGGGAAGTCGTTCAACAACATCCTTGAAACTGTGACTGGGCGGCTTTGAGTGTCCTGTGTAACAAATCATAGGTCTGGGTTCGTTTCCGTGTTCCGTGCCGCCGATCTAAAGGTTCCCCTGCCTTTTGCAATGAAAATTAAGCTGAGATTATGGGAATCTGCCCAATTTAAAAGTTGTTCACCGTTTTCATCTGTTGTTCTGTATTTCCAAGTTGTATGACGACTATTAAAGCCGCCGACGTATAAATCTGGGTGTGGATCCTTTGGGGCCATTGTATTTGCTGTGGCTTATGTATGTTCACAACAGTTATATCGGCTATTTTGGCAGTTAATTGGTGGATATCGCCATCTGTGATTGATCTTACAAGTTGGGCGTTTTCGATGTTGTTCTGGACATAGGTCGCGACACCATATGATCGATGATAGGTTGCGCAGAGTAGTTCATATCCATGGATTTTACCCCTACAGTGTTGCTGGTTGTTGTTTTCTATATGAGTTTCCTGGATCAAGGCCATGTCAATATTTTCTTCTAGCAGGAACTTCAAGATGTTTACTCTTTGCTCTGCTAAGTCCCTCAGCATTTAGTTGGCAGATACAGATTACCTTTCCGAGGTTCTTCGTCATTTGGGCCTGATAAGAACCTTGACTTACTGGCCTTCTTGGATCCATGTATGTTACCCGGGAAATCAAAGATATAGTCTGGCTGCCGAAAATCGCTCTAGTTCATTTAGCGTTACCCAGGGCTCACGTGCAGTATTCTACTGCGGACTAGAGCTAGTTTAAACCCCAATTATTGAATATTGGTTACGGTTATAGCCTGTTGTGTGTCTTAAGAAGTAATTGTTTCCGAAATGGATTGACGGTCTTTTTTATGTTGGTATTATTCATGTTATAAATTTATTCAGTCATTTCCTTAACGTCAAAACTTCTTAGCGTCAAGTATTGGTCACGAATTTAGAGAGTTGCTAGTAGTTAACCATGTTGATTGCCTTAACGATTGCTAAATGTGTACAGCAAAAATGTCACTTAAAATACCATTATTCTAGGATTTTGTTAAAGCTGTTTATGATTTAATGTTTTTTAAGAAAATTTTTCTTCTTTAAGGAGGTCACATGTTTTACCTTTTTTACGTAATTATTTTAAATATATCTAAGTTTGTTAAAGCTGAGTGAGATCTGAAAAAAAATCACCTTAAGATTTCATTATCATAAATACACGCAGCTAGATAAGGCTACTCTACTGTACTAAGCTTGGCAGTTGTTAATATTTTCTGCTTACAATTTTTAACTGCGAATGGTGTTGCTGTTGTTACCCTTGGGTTCTCGTCCCTCACCACAGCCCTTGTGCTGGCCTTTACCTTCCCCCTGTAAAACCCTTTTCACAGGTGGTCATAATGTTTCGACTTGACAGTGTAAGTTCGCATTTTGTGTTGGAAGTTACTGATTGTAATTTCATGAAAACATCTCGGTGCGACGAAAAACGTATTGATCTTCGTCACTGCTACCCCATCCTTAATACCTTTCTACCAACATCGTGATAATACAAAACGGCGTTCCTTTCTCTGAACTTTTCAGCTGTAATCCGTCAGTTCTGTCTGGTAAGGATCCCAACCACACAGCAATACTCTAGAAGAGCACGGACAATCGTAGTGTAGGCAGTCTCTTCAGCGGATCTGTTGCATCTCCTAAGCGTTCTGCCAATAAAAGTCAGTCTCTGTGTAATCTCTCTAAGCTGAGTCCCTAGGTTTTTGTTGAATAGACAGCTTTTAGATTTCTGTCATCTGTTGTATAGCAGAAATCAAACGAAATCCTTTAGTACTCATGCGGGTGATCTCTAACTTTTCATTATGAAAGGTCAATTGCCACTTTTCGCTCCATCCACGTATGTTTTCTAAATCGTTTTGCAGTTGATTTTGATCCTTTCATGACTGTACTTGGTGGCAATTGACAGCATAATCTGCAAATACTCTAAGATAGGTGCTCGGATCGTCTCCTACACCATTTATATAGATTAGAAACAGCAGAGGGCCAATATCACTTTCTTGAGAACGTCAGGTATCACTCCTGTTTCACTCCACCACTTCTCGTCAATTGCTAAAGACTGTGATATTTCTGGCAAGGAATCACATGTCTTGTCGTACAACTAAGAAGATACTCGTTAGGCATGCTATTTGATTACAAGCCGCTTGTGAGGAACAATACCAAACGCCCTCTGTAAACCAAGAAATTAGCAATCAGTTTGAGATACCCTGTCCGTCGCGCTCATTACTTCATGAAAATAAAGAGCTAGTCACGTTCCACAAAAACGATGCTTTCTGAATCTGTCCTATGTGGTATTATATCATTTGCTTCGAGATAATTCATAATCCTCTTGCAAACCAATGTTAGACATATGGGTCACTAATTCAGGGGTCTATACCAATTACCTCTTGAAACATCCCCTTAGAAAAAATTTCTAAATAACAATGCAGGAAAACCTCTCACGTTATTTGAATTTCAAAGCGCTGAGCAAAACTGAACGTACTCAGACATTTTTCTCTTTACTTATTCTGATCATATCTAAAATGTCACACAATATTTTTAGCGCAACGCAATCTGACTTTCAATAATCCGCACAAAAAAATGACCCTGACTAACAATAACCTATACCTATCATGAATCACTCACCTCACAAAAATCTTCGTTACTCGAACTACTGCAATACAGCAAGCGCCGATACTGCCAGCTAAATAAAAGATTCTAACTACAGAAGGCACTAACTACTGAGGGGCACAGTTCGGAAATGAAAAATTTTGATAGAGAACAAACAACGTATTTACGTTAATAGTGTTCAAAAGACATCATATACATATCTATCAATTTATGACATCCATCTTAACAATTTTCCTTTCTCTGGCGGACACACGTCCAGATCGTCTGCTCTCAAAACTCTCGCATTTCTCTCCCCACATCCACCACTGCTGGCGGCTCACCTCCAACTGCGCAACGCTACGCGCTGTTCACATCCAGCTGCCCAACACTACAATGGCAGGCAACAATGCAAACTAGCCACAGACTGCACACAGCACAGCCAGTGATTTTCATACAGAGCGCCACGTGGCGTAACCAACATAAAAACCTGAACAGCCTACTTACACTTTCTTGAGCATTTCTGTGGGCTGTGCAACATTCTAGCCTTTACATATGAAATGTTTCGTCGAGACAGCGATTGTATATAAGCGCTAAAAATGGAGCTATAAGAAATGTCCAGTCACATTAAGGTGACCACCTGCTAAAAGCCTGAATAAAAAGTTTTGCAGCGGTCAGTGACCTTCTGCAAAATACCTGCAGGGATGTGGAGCCACACTGACTCCAGTCTCATGGGCAGCTGCCCTAGGTTTCTCGGCTGATGATACGTGGCGCGAACAGCCCGTTGGAGGTGGCTCTGCAGATTATCGACTGGGATTAAATCCAAGAGTTCGGTGGCAGGGGAAGTACCGTAAACTCATTTTGGTGATCTTCGAACCACGCACATACCCTTCGAGCTGATGATACGTTCCATTGTCCAGCTGGTAGATGCCATCGTACAGAGGAAAAGCAAACTGCGTGTATGGGTGGACTTGGTCCCCAAGGATAGATCCATACTTGTATTAATCCACTGTGCCTTACAGAATGAAGAAATCGCTCAGGGTGTGCAACGAGAACATTACAGAGACCATAATTGTTCCGAAGATTGTTGCAGGGTGTTTGCTTCCAGACGTTTCGCTCCGTACAGGCAAACCGCTGGCAGACCGATGGAGCAAAAAACGTCATTTATCTGGAAAGGCCATCGCCACTCAGTGGACGTTCAGCTGAGGTGTTGTTGTGCAAATTCCAGCCTTCGTAGCCGAGGAACGGCAGTCGGCATGGGTGCAAGGAGCAGGCTGTTGCTGCCGACGTCCGTACGCAGTAACGATCGCTGAATGGTCGTTGAGGAGACATTATTGGTAGCTGCTTGGTTGGGGCGGTTATTTGCAGATCCATTCGCCTGTCCATATCTCCGCAGCCGTCATTCACCCTTGTCATCTATGGCATCACTGTTGCCTTAGCTCTGGTTTTGAACAGCGCCGTTTTGCCATTCACAGTGTACGCTGATGAGCCAAAACGTGATGTCCACCTGCTGAATAGCCAGTTTGTCCGGGATCCGACAGTTTTTGGTAGGTTTGTGGTGATATGTGGCACTAGATGTCTATCCACAAGTCATGTAATTCACGTACACAACGGGCCGCTTGTATACGTACGCGGTGATGCACCCGATAGCGACACAGGTGGGTTGAACAGGATTTACATTAGGCGAATTTGATCGCCGAGACATCACCGTGAGTGATGCTCCTTAAACCAGGGCAGTACGATTCTGGCTCAGAGACACGGACAACTATACCGCGGAAGACATCAAGCATGAAGGCATGCAGGTGATTAGCAGCTGTCAGCGTGTCTTCAGTTATTACCACAGGTCCCATGCAAGCGTAGGAGAATGTCTCCGATTGCATAACACTGTTCCACCAGCCTGCGTCCGTAGCGCACCACACATTTCGAGCTGTCGTTCACATTGATGACGGCGTTTGCTTACAGGACCAGCGACCTAGTGTAGCAAAAATGTGATTCACGTTTCCGTGGATCGACGGTCGAATCCCGATGGTCCCGTGCCAAGTGTAACCGTTACTGACGATGTTATTGAGTCATCATGTGAATACATAGGGGTGGTGTGTTGTGGAGCTCCATGTTCAACAACGTACGATGTCAGTGTAAAAACACGGATTAGCGATCATTATGTTATAATAGCAACTATGGATACGAATGTTAATAAATCAGTCAAGAACGCTAGAAGAGTGTTTCTAGTAGATGGAGGAGATAAGCAGTTGTTTGTATCTCACATAGACAGTGAATTGACATCACTTACTTCCAGTTAGATGGACATGGAGGAATTATGGGCAAATTTTAAGCAGGTAGTAAATCGTCGTTTGAAGAGTTACGTGCCTAGTAAGATAAAGGATGGAAAAGATCACTATGGTGTAATAACGAATTTCGGAAGATGCTGAGGAAGCAGAGGCCGTTGCACTCTCGGTTCAAAAGAGAACGCACAAACGACAACAAGCAAAGGTTAGAAGAAATTAGTGCTTCTCTGAAAAGATCTATGCGTGAAGCATACAACAGCTGCCACCGTGACACCATAAAAAGATCTCGCACAGGACCCGAGAAAATTCTGGTCCAAAGTAAATTCGCTAAGCTGTTCTGAGGCTTCCATTCAGTCCCTTCTTGACCAATCTGGTGTGGCAGGTAAAGATAGCAAAACGAAGGCCAAAGTTATAAATTTCACGTTCAAGAAACTCTTCACATAGAAGAATGGTACAAACATACCGTCATTTGACCATCGGACAGACTCCCCTATGGACGACGTAATTAGAAGCATCCCTTACATAGAGAAACAACTAAAAGATTTGAACGCAGTATAAGTCACCAAGTCCGGACTGAATCCGAATTCGCTTGTACAGGGAGTACTATATGGCACTGGCTCCTTACCACCATTTATCGCGAATCCCTTGCCCAGCACAAAGTCCCAAGCGACTGGAAAAAATCGCAGGTGATTCCAGTATAGGGAAAAATAACTGACCCACAAAATTACAGACCAATATCCCTAACTTCGGTTTGCTGCAGACTCCTTGAATATGTTCTCAGTTCGAGTACAGTAAACTTCTTGAGACAGAGAAGCTTATTCCCACGAATCAGTATGGTTTTAGAAAGCATCGATCGTGCAAAATTCGGCCTCCCCTTTTTTCGCATGATAGACTGCGAAGTATGAATGAAGGGCAACGGGCAGATTCCATGTTCTCTAGGCTTCCGGAAGGCTTTTGACATGGTGCCGCAGTGCAGGCTGTCGCGTCAGATCTACATGTGATGTCAAGCATGTGCAATAAGTTCACAGATTTGTGCGAGGCTCGAGATTTCATCACAGAGAAGAGTATCGTCAGAGTGCCCCAGGGGAGTGTAGTAGGACCGCAATTGTTCTCTATATACACACTGAAACGCCAAAGAAACTGGTATACCTGCCTAATAGCCTGCAGGGCCCCCGGGAGCACGCAGAAGTGCCGCAACACGGCTTGGGATGGATTCAACTAATGTCTGAAGTAGTGGTGGAGGGAACTGACACTATGAATCCTGCAGGGCTGTCCGTAAATCCGTACGAGTACGAGGGGGTGGAGATCTCTTCTGAACAGCACGTTGTAAGGCATCCCAGATAAGCTCAATAATGTTGATGTCTGGGGACTTTGGTGGCCAGTGGAAGCGTTTAAACTCAGAAGAGTGTTCCTGGAGCCACTCTGTAGTAATTCTGGACGTGTAGGGTGTCGCATGTTCTGCTGGAATTGCCCAAGTCCGTCGGAATGCACAGTGGATACGAATGGATGCAGGTGATCAACAGGGTGCGTACGTACGTGCCACCTGTCAGAGTCGTATCCAGATGTGTCAGGGGGCCCAATCACTCCACCTGCACACGCCACGCATCACTACAGAGCCTCTACCAGCTTTAACAATCCCCTACTGACATGCAACGCACATGGATTCATGATGTTTTCTCTATACCCGCACATGTCCACCCGCTTGATACAATTTGAAGCGAGACTCGTCCGAGCAGGCAACAAGTTCCCAGTCATCAACGGTCCAATGTCGGTGCTGAGGGGCCCAGGCGAGGAGTAAAGCTTTTTTGTCGTGCAGTCATCAAGGATACACGAATGGACGTTCGTCTCCGAAAGCCCATATCGATGATGTTTCATTGAATGCTTTCTCACTCTGATACTTTGGTGATGGCGCAGCATTGAAATCTGCAGAAATTTGTGGAAGGGTGGCACTTCTGTCACGTTGAACTATTCTCTTCAATCGTCGTTGGTCCCGTTCTTGTAGGATTTTTTGCCGGCCGCAGCGATGTCGGAGACTTGATGTTTTACCGGATTCCTGATTCACTCGTGGAATTGTCGTACGGTAACGTCCACACTTCATCGCTACCTCGGAGAAGCTGTGTCCCATAGCTCGTACGCCGACTATAATACCACGTTCAAACTCACTTAAATCTCGATGACCTGCCATTGTAGCAGCAGTAATCGATCTAACAATTGCGCCAGACACTGGTCTTATATAGGCGTTGCCAACCGCAGCGCCGTATTATGCTTGTTTACATATCTCTCTATTGAATACGCATGGGTCTACCAGTTTCTTTGGCGCTTCAGTGTGTAAATGATTTGACAGACAGAGTGGATAGAAATTTGCGGTGGTCTGCTTATGATGCTTTGGTGTACGGTAAAGTGTTGAATGACTGTAGGAAGCCGCGCGGGATTAGCCGAGCGGTCTAGGCGCTGCAGTCATGGACTGTGCAGCTGGTCCTGGCGGAGGTTCGAATCGTCCCTCGGGCATGGGTGTGTGTGTTTGTCCTTAGGATAATTTAGACTAAGTAGTGTGTAAGCTTAGTAACTGATGACCTAAGCAGTTAAGTCCCATAAGATTTCACACACATCTGAACTTTTTTTTGACTGTAGGAAGATGCAATGCGACTGAGATAAAATTTCAAGATGGTGTGGTGATTGGCAGCTAGCCCTAAATGTGGAAAAAAGGAAGGTGAGTGTGGATGAGTAGGAAAAGCAAACCTGTAAAAGTTCGGATACACTATTAGTAGTGTGCTGCTTGACACAGTCAAGTCGTTTAAATATCTGGACGCAACGTTGCAAAGCGATATGAAATGGAACGACCACGTCAGGACTTAGTAGGGAAGGCGAATGGTCGACTTCGGTTTATTGGGAGAATTTTAGGAAAGAGTGGTTCACCTGTAAAGGAGACCGCATATAGGACGCCTGTGCGACCTATTTTTGATTACTGCTCGAGTTTTCCCGATCCGTACCAGATTCGATTTAAGGAAGACATCGAAGCACGAAGCAGTTCGGTGACAAACTGTTAGATTTATTACCGTTAGGTTCGAAAAACACGTAAGTGTTACGGAGATGCTTCGAGAACTCAAATGGGAATCTCTGGAGGAAGCCAACGTTCTTTTCCGGCGCTATTGAGAAAATTTAGAGTATCGGCATTTGAAGGTGACTGCTGAGCTGTTCTGCTGCCGTCAACATACGTTTCGCATAAGGACCATGGAATATGGTTCATATGGGGGCTTCTGTTTGCGAGTGGAACAGAAAGGAAATGACCAGTATTGGTACAGGGTAGCCTCCGCAATGCACCGTACGGTGGCTTGCGGAGTTTCTATGTGGATGTAAATAAACAGGAGCTCCGAAAGACTTGTGCGTGCATCAGCATTGTGCTCTTTACGCAGAGATGCCACGGCATGTCCTATTTTACAGTGCAGGCAGCCGGCCGTTGTGGCTGGCGGTTCTAGGCGCTTCAGCCTGGAACCGCGCTGCTGCTACGGTCGCAGGTTCGAATCCTACCTCGCGCATGGATGTGTGTGATATCCTTAGGTTAGTTAGGTTTAAGTAGTTCTAAGTTCTACGGGACTGAAGACAAATGTTAAGTCCCATAGTGCTTAGAGCCATATGAGCCACAGTGCATAGAAGCCACGTTCTGTGAAGAGTCGTGGATGTCCGACCATTTAGCGCCTAGTGGTGATTTCACTGTACTCCTCCTATCCCTCCGTAGATGCTCACGACAGTAGCACGTGAACATTCGACCGGATCCGCCGTTTTCAAGAAGCTCGTTCACAGGATCTGCGTAATAATAATCTGCCGTTTGTCAAAGTCGCTTATCTCAATGGATTCCTCATTTTCATCTCATATCTTCGCTCGCCCCTTTCTGCTACGATTATATATCTGTGTCACTGCGTCACGTGCCCGCAACGTCACCATGCGGCATCCAACCTCGCAGAGGGCAGTGTTCATAATGTTTTGGCTTGTCAGTGTACACTAATCACGGTGGCATACAAATTGTTTACGAACTTACCCATTCCGGAAATACTTCCACCCTTGGCCCGAAAGCCAATGATTATGCCCTTTTTGAATGTCAGATAATTGCCCCGTTTCCACGTACGGTATCACTTCGTAACTTTTAATACAGACTGTGACATAAATTTAAATATTGACTGCTGCGACGGCTCGAAAGACGTTTTCCAATAACAATATTTTGTTTATTACCTGTAAAAGAGTCTGCTTGATGGAACAAGTTTATTATTTAACCCTTTTGCAGAAAATTTAATAATTTAAATAAAAACTCTTTTAAACAACCTGAATTATTGCTTTCGCCTGGGAGAGCACAGCGTTGTAAATATCATTGTTGGCTTGCTGGCGTCCCGTGATTTTGAACAAACTTGTGTATTCCGTGGCTTCACTAATGGTATTTTTTTCCTGATATTAGCCTTGACAGAGGAAGGACAGATTTTCAAAGGACGTGTACTTCCCTTGTTAGAAAAGGAAACGACAGCCGCTATTGCTGCGGGATCGATTCCCGGCTGGGTCTGAGATTTTCTCTGCTCAAGACTGGATGTTTTGTCGTAATCATCATAATTTCATCCCCATCGACGCGCAAATCGCCAAAGTGGCGTTAAATCGAGAGACTTGTACCTGTCGAATGGTTTACCCGATGGGAGGCCCTAGTCACACATTTACATTTACATTTATCAGAACATATTAATTTTTGTCAATATACGCTCTTGTAAGAAGCTTAATATAGCCGCGCGGGATTAGCCGAGCGGTCTAGGGCGCTGCAGTCATGGACTGTGCGGCTGGTCCCGGCGGAGGTTCGAGTCCTCCCTCGGGTATGGGTGGGTGTGTTTGTCCTTAGGATACTTTAGCTCAAGTAATGTGTAAGCTTAGGGACTGATGACCTTAGCAGTTAAGTCCCATAAGATTTCACACACACACACACACACACACACACACACACACACACACACACACACACACACACACACAGCTTAATATACAGTATGCTGTAATAGTTGAACACTGAGAAGAACGTTTTTATGAAATAATAATTTTTATCTTAAGAGATAAAATTTTTCTCATCTCTGAAGTGAATATTATGCTCATCTTTCCTCTCCTAATAATATCGATGCAAAGTGCAAGCAAGCAGAAGACTTAGGATTTTGAAAGCTAGGTAGTACTGTGCGATCCCTGTTTAATAACACGGTCTTTTGGAATGAACAGATTCTCTTTTGTGAAGAGCGAAAATTTGTGAAGTTGTCCTACCGACGCAGACTATCATAGTTGTTCAGAGTCGTATCCGTGTGACTTGCTCTTCAATAACAGCGTCAAGAATTTTTCAGAGCACCATTACGACGCTGACCTTGAAAAGCTGTTTCTTACGCTGGCTGCTAAGAAGAACTTTAGCCTTGGGTGCGCTGGATTGCACTCCGGAGACGCCACACATTACTGCAAAAATAATAATTCACTCTGTTTCAGCCAAGAAGACAGTAATTAAGATCCAGAGCACTAAACATTTTATTTTTGCTGAAAAAGTCAATTTCAATTTTCATATTCAATGGTAACACCAAATTTAAATCATTGAATACTAGGAAAAAAAGAGGACCTGGTAGGAGGAGAGAGCAGTAGTTACAATCAATTTTGCAGCGGAAAGTTTCGAGGCTACCTGTCTGCTTGTTCTTTTTGCTCTTATCAGAAATACTTAATAATTTTTCTAGCGGCCAAGCGAAGGTCATTAGACGCGTTACGAGACCGACCGCACTGTGATACACTTCCCTCCTTCAGGATTGATATATCCTCTATTGCTAGTACTGCCATCTACCATCTGTGAGTTTTTATTGCACGTTGACGTCGGACATAGGCGGTGGTTACATCAATGTGACTCGACTGTGTGTTGGTACACTCGGAAAGGAGTCTAATTGGTATACAATGTGGTACGTAAGACTTATCTTTACTAAGTGAGAGTTACGGTAAATGTAACAGATTTTTTTATATTTTTTGTGTTTCAGGGAAACTGTAAATATACTGGTAGAAAATTAGCACCGTAATGTAATATTCGTTCGTTAACAGAGTTTACTTCACATACTAAGTGGAATTCATACTGCACGTGAACACCAACGTCCAAGTTACCTCTTGTAACAATATTAGTAACATGTGTATGTAGTTTATCGTGGCGACGTTCTTGCACATGTGCTTCATGAATTTATTGCCACTTCATATTTGGATGTGACGTCAATGTTACGACGACTTCCTCTGTCCTTACCCTCAGAAGTTACCTGTAGGCAGTGTGGTACTTCATTTGGTTGCCAGAATTATATAGAAGAAACGTCACGAAGTTATGGAGCTGCCGTTTATTACCAGAGATTATTGCTACATCTGTGGTGGAGGGACATTCGTAGTGAAACTGGTTTCCTTAGACAGTGTATGACAGCATATTTCTCTGTCGTCTTTCAGTATCTAGCGTCCGTGTCCATGCATCAGCAAGGGTGCTGTCTCGGTCGAACATAGTTTTGCATATTCTGATCTCATTCTTTTCTTCGATAACGGAACCCCTATTGATAGATTTGTGGAACAAGGTATCCGTTTCATCAATCGTATGTTTGTTCATTAGGCCAATAACGAATTAAATACTGCAGGATTTCATGTATGAGTCTCAAATATACGGATTTTCCCTGGTAAATTTCACGGTGAGGTCATCTTTTTGGAGACGAGCATCTTTACGCATTGGTGCATGTAATGTGTTATTTCGCGTACTAGGAGCTGTTAAAATACTCCTTAGTAAATGACTGAGTGGCATTGTCTTGCTATATATAGCTGAACTCTTTTCCTTGGGAGAGCCAGTCCTGACAAAACTCTACCATCTGGTGAGCAAAATGTATGAGACAGGCGAAATACCCTCAGAATTCAAGAAGAATATAATAATTCCAATCCCAAAGAAAGCAGGCGTTGACACATGTGAAAATGACCGAACTATCAGTTTAATAAGTCACGGCTACAAAATACTAACGTCAATTCTTTACAGACGAATGGAACAACTGGTAGAAGCCGATCTTGGGGAAGATCAGTTTGGATTTCGTAGAAATATGGGGACACGTGAGGCAATACTGACCCTACGACTTATTTTAGAAGCTAGCATTTGTAGACTTAGAGAAAGCTTTTGACAATGTTGACTGGAACACTCTCTTTCAAATTCTGAAGGTGGCAGGAGTAAAATACAGGGAGCGAAAGGCTATTTATAATTTTTACAGAAACCAGATGGCAGTTATAAGAGTCGAGGGACATCAAAGGGAAGCAGTGGTTGGGAAGGGAGTGAGACAGGGTTGTAGCCTCTCCCCGATGTTATTCAATCTGTATATTGAGCAAGCAGTAAAGGAAACAAAAGAAAAATTCGGAGTAGGTATTAAAATCCATGGAGAAGAAATAAAAACCTTGAGGTTCGCTGATGACATTGTAATTCTGTCAGAGACAGCAAAGGACTTGGAAGAGCAGTTGAACGGAATGGACATTGTCTTGAAAGGAGAATATAAGATGAACATCAACAAAAGCAAAACGAGGATAATGGAATCTAGTCGAATTAAGTCGGGTGATGCTGAGGGAATTAGATTAGGAAATGAGAGACTTAAAGTAGTAAAGGAGTTTTGCTATTTGGGGAGCAAAATAACTGATGATGGTCGAAGTAGAGAGGATAAAAAATGTGGATTGGCAATGGCAAGGAAAGCGTTTCTAAAGGAAAGAAATTTGTTAACATCGGGTACAGATTTAAGTGTCAGAAAGTCGTTTCTGAAAGTATATGTATGGAGTGCAGCCATGTATGGAAGTGAAACCTGGACGATAAATAGTTTGGACAAGAAGAGAATAGAAGCTTTCGAAATGTGGTGCTACAGAAGAATGCTGATGATTAGATGGGTAGATCACATAAAGAATGAGGAGGTACTGAATAGGATTGAGGAGAAGAGGAGTTTGTGGCACAAGTTCACTAGAAGAAGGAATAGGTTGGTAGGACATGTTCTGAGGCATCAAGGGATCACAAATTTAGTATTGGAGGGCAGCGTGGAGGGTAAAAATCGTAGAGGGAGACCAAGAGATCACTAAGCAGATTCAGAAGGATGTAGGTTGCAGTAGGTACTGGGAGATGAAGAAGCTTGCACAGGATAGAGTAGCGTGGAGAGCTGCATGAAACCAGTCTCAGGACTGAAGACCACATCAACAACAACAACAACAACAACAACAACAACAACTCTTTTCCTATACGAGCAACATAAAAATACGAAATATTACTTCTTCCCTAATCTTACGTTCTCGCAGCACAAAAGAAGAAAATTTAAATAAGAGCTCTTAGTGAAAGTGAATAAAAGGTGAAACTGAGTTAGGCAGAGATACAAAACAACAGCGCACCTGCTGCAAAAACTAGTTGACATTGAAAGTCTGTGCTGGGAATATTGCAGGGATGGACAGTGATTGAAGTCGCAAAAGACCTACACTTCTCCCGGTGTATAGCACCAAATGTTATGAAATCGCTGATAACACCCGCTCTCGTCCGAAATGTTACAGAAGCCAACACTGCGTATGCACGTACGTACCGGTGCGGCAGCGTGGCGCAACCTGGACTGTATGCCGCCAAGTGACGTGGTTTGAATTCAATTGTTGTGCAAACGTCTGCATTCTTAACATTCAACGAAGAAATTGAAGAGAGTTTTAAAATTGACTCGTGACTTACAATGACACTGCATGACGTGCATATTATTAGTTACATTAAGACTGGTCATTAAATAATAAAGACGATTTAATACCATCTACTATCATCGTCGTGAAATGATGTTTCTCTCTCACGTTAAACTCACTAGAATATCTAATGAATATAAATGTAAAGTGATGTTGTTTAGCTTCAGTTAGAGGAAATAAATTAACTGTACCCTAAAACTGAACTTCCCTTTCTGCACACACATGTATCTCATACGCAGTCATCACCAGTACATTACAGTTGAAAATTACATTAAAACTGACATATTTAAGAGAGCCTGTCATTTTTAGCTATAACTCTGTTAAGGGAAGAAACTATCATAAAGATCAAATAATTTGTACCTTTCTGTCATGTAATGAGTGACCAAAGAAACTGGACGGCTAACAAAATTTTATATCTGATAGTTATGTGACTGACGCAAGTCTTGAAAATTTAAAAACAGTTAGTTTAATTGGGAAGCTAAATATGGTAAACACTTTATTTTTGCCTAAGTGTATATGTTCAGTGTACGCATTTAACGAGAGACACAGTAAAAGACTTATTTCAGCCCACAAATAAAGATTTGTATGAATCCAATAAGGTCTGAAGATCACCTCGTAGTTTTTACTATCGGGGTTCTCCTGCTGCCTTCGTCCAGACGGGGGACAATAGTCAGTTAAGTCCCTGATTGCTACATGTTGTTAAAGGCCTTTAGATGGAATAACTGAATTTTAGAATGGGACCTTTAGGTGGAAGAACTGAACATTAGAATGAAGACAATTTTGTAATTTATCTATCCTATTAGAGATTTCAGATCCTTGGGCACTTTAATTCAGTGGTATTTTCATGCGACATTGAAGTGGAAGAGAAGAGAGACAATTTATTTGTGAATTATTTTACATTGTCAGATGTAATGTTTTGCACGAATATTACATTTTCCATTACTGTAAGGGAGAGACGCACGTAATATATGAACTTGAAATAGTGATGGCCTGACTTGAAAGCGGTGCGGAGGAAATATCTCTATCAGATATTTCTTTATTTTGCCTTTCTTCTGTTTCTTGTCACGTCCTTCTCCTCCTAGTCTCTATCTGTATGTACGTACGTAAATGTGTAAGTTATATACGATAATACCAATTATCCTCAGACATGTAGCATTTTACTTTCATTTTCATGACACTAATGCCATATATGTATTCTTAAAAGCCCATACTCGGGAAATGTAGGTGAGTTTTGTTTCATTATCACAATTAGCCGGCTTGGACGTGAGGTTTAGCTGCCATTACGGCTGTTTCATTTCGAGAACTAATAATTGCAGGAGTTATATAGAGCCCACTTGCTATATTACCCACCAAGCTCGATTCCCAATGCGAAGGAGATTGGCGCACTTGAGATATTTGAAACTCGTGGTCGCAGAATAATGAACCAAGCTAGTCACTTCTAATACTTTATGACTAATATTTCGTTCGAATTGTCAGTGTAACGCGTGTGGTAAAAATCTTTGCTGCTACTATAAGATGAATGAATCTGAGAAAGTTCGTGGCAAATTGGATAATGAGTAGTAATTCTCTGACACGTTTTCTGTCCTCTCCTTAAACGATTCGGGGCTATTACTTGCAAGAAGTTCAGCTGTTCCTACTATTTTTATAGTTAAAGATCACAAGTTTCCAATTAACAGTTTTATGAGGTGTTGTAATTGTCATGTTATCGACTAAAGAAGTTAATATTAGGACGGTGAATAGCGTTTTAGAGGAGGAGAATAGACTGAAATAATGAAATACGTAACATGAAGTGATATAAAATAAATAAGTAGTGAACTTATAAAAGCGCATCTTACCACATAAGCAAGAAGTGAAAAATCATATGAAGTATAAAATATGAGTGACAGCAAGGACAATGATTGTAAGATAAAAATAGTCATGAAGTGAGAGTTATAATGGTCACTAGCCCAATAGTAATAGAATGTGCAAATCTTCAATAAATGAGTAAACAAGATTAGAAAAGATAAAGGAAGTGAAGACAGAGAAACAAGAATGACGGTGGGAAAAAGAGGGGAGGGGAAGAAGGGAGAAGACAGGGGGATTGGAAGGTCGGAGGGGGAAGAAGGGGGGAAAGAGGGGGTATGAATACGACATGGGACGGAGTCTAGGGAAAGGTCCGTCTTAACAACGGCATGGCGAGGACATCTACTGCGTCCCGCCATCGGGACCTTGCGCCAGGTATTTGTGTTTGCTTCCCTGTCGCTTACTAGTTTGGTTCGTTTCTACGTTCAGCGCGTTATGACACATTGCTATAGGCAAGACACGATAAAGGTCACTTTTCACCCGGACTACGTCCTATCACGTGCTTACGAAGTTGAGCAGTACATTCGAAACCAACTCAGACTGGATCCACCACTCATTGTGTGCATACACTTTCCTTCACGGCCACTGTCGTTTACGTAAAAACGGCCGTGTTCACTAACGTGGTCATTAAGAGCTTCGATGCTTGCTCTGTGGACGCTGCGAGTATCTGAGCTTCATTCTGAGGTGCCAGAAGATGTTGTCAAGGCAGCTTTTCGACCATTTGGCAATTTGATCAGACATATGGCGGAAAAATAGCAAACTGTTGAAAACCCAGAATGTAAAATGGAGACTGTCAGGTGAGAATCGAGTTCTCAAAACATGTTCCGTCGAATCAGAAGTGGAAGTTACGTGATACCGGTGTCCTGACAGAGGTGGGAAGCTGGTAGTCTAGTACCTTCCTTTATCATGTAACTGCATCACCAGGTGGAAGAGCAAGCTCCCTGTAAAGGGAGAGCTAGCTCCAGGAAATTACTTCCCCTAACTTATTTGGAGATCGCTCAATCGTCTTAGGATGGGCGTTCCTCTTTGCAAGACCAACATTCGAAAATGGGGCATTCTTCCAGCTGATGGAGATACATCCTGCGAGTGCAGAACACAAGGGTGGGCGTTCCTCTATGCAAGACGAACATGCGAAAATGGGGCATTCTTCCAGCTGATGGAGATACATCCTGCAAGCGCGGAACAACACAAGACCCGGCCCACCTGCTAATTTGTCCTCAACTTGAACAATTCTGCACAACACAGGACCTGATAGAGGGAAACAACAAAGCCATCGGAGTTCTGGAAGTGCTGACCGAACGTGTTCCGTCTGCGGACAAGAAGGTCATGTTAGATTGGCGACCCTTAGCATCGTCTTACAAGCTCTCCATCACAGGATGTCGTACCCACAGAGACCACTATTCTACCACTCCATTATGTCACGCGTCTCACACTTTCCTCTGCGATATTCTAAATGAAACAGTAGTCACAGGAGGGCAGCACGCCACAACGTCGGAGCTTTCGGCGACTCCGATGACGTCTACTACGACCACAGACAACCAGCCACCTCAGGAGAGGATGGATGTGGACGCTAAGGTTATACCAACATCAACTTCCCTTATGGATAATGAGGTAGCAACGGAACACCCACCATATACCGATAATGACGTCCGTGTCTAAACAGCGAGCGCCTCTGTGCCACTAGAAGTAAACATCATCTGAAGTAAACATCATCCACACAATTCCGAAGACGGCAAGAGCTGACAAGTGCGAGAATTACCGCGCTTTCAGCTTAACAGCTCATGCATCCAAGTTGCTGACAAGAATAACATACAGAGGAATCGGAAAGAAAATTGAGGATGCGCTAGGTGACGATCAGTTTGGCTTTAGGAAAGGTAAAGTCACGAGAGAGGCAATTCTGACGTTGCGGTTAATGAAGGAAGCAACACGAAAGGAAAAAGAAGAGACATACATAGAGTTTGTCGACTTGGAAAAAGCTTTCGACAATGTAAAATGGTGCAAGATGTTCTAAATTCTAAAAAATTAGGGGTAAGCTATAGTGAGAGACGGGTCATATACAATATGTACAACAGCCAAGAGGGAATAATAAATAGTGGACGACCAAGAACGAAGTGCTCATATTAAAAGGGTGTAAGACAAGGATGTAGTCTTTCGCCCCTACTGTTAAATCTGTACATCGAGAAAGCTATGATGGAAATAAAATGAAGGTTCGGGAGTGGAATTAAAATTCAACGTGAAAGGATATGAATGATATGATTCGATGATGTCATTACTATGCTGAAAGAAAGTGAAGAAGAATTACATGATCTGCTGAATGGAATGAACAGTCTGATGAGTAAAGAGTATGGATTGAGAATAAATCGAAGAAAGACGAGGGAATGAGAACTAGTAGAAATGAGGACAGCAAGAAACTTAATATCGGGATCGATGGGCACGAAGTAGAAGATTTTAAGGAATAACGGACGGAGCAAGGACATCAAAGTCAGACTAGAAATGACAAAAAGGCCATTCCTGACCAAGAGAAGTCTACTAATATGAAATATCGGTCTTAATTTGAGGAAGACATTTCTGAGAATGTACGTGTGGAGTACAGCATTGTATGGTAGCGAAAGACGGACTGTGGGAAAACTGGAACAGAAGAGAATCGAAGAATTTGAGATGTGGTACTACAGACGAATGTTGAAAATTAGGTGCACTGATAAGGTAAAGAATGAGGAGCTTCTGCGCAGAATCGGACAGGATAGGAATATGTTGAAAACACTGATAAGGAGAAGGGAAGGGTTGATAGGACATCTGTTAAGACAGGAGGGAATGACTTCCATGGTACTAGAGGGAGCTGTAGAGGGCAAAAATTGTATAGGAAGACAGAGACTGGAGTCATCCACAAATAATTGAGGACGTAGGTTGCAGGTGTTACTCTGAGATGAAGAGGTTAGCACAGAAGAGGAATTCGTGGCGTGCCACATCATGTCAGAAGACTGATGACCCAAGGAAAAAAAATTATGTATTGAATTATTATTAGATACTCTGTACATCAACGAGCTGTCAGCCTGACTATCCCCCTTAGAGCAAGAATTGAAACGGAAATGATGCACGTCCACGCTTGGCGATAACGACTTTGCTAACAGTGGTAACTGCAACTAAGTGGCTCAATAAAATGGTCCGTCGTTCGGTTTCGTCACATATCGGATTTGTCCGGAACACTTCATACCGACTTCCCCATTTTTTCATGTCTGCCAACGCCATTGATTTAGCAGCTGTAGTGGCAAAATTGCGTACTGAATCTAAATGTCGCAGTTTCTGTTGGTAACCCCTAGTGTTGATTACGTCAGCATTTCCCCTCAAACGTCTCCACCAGCCTTGTCATTTAGATTTTTGTTCGTCATTTTTAGGAACTGTTTCTGAAGAATGCTGATGTAAACAAACAGCACACTTTTTGTATTAAAAATGGTTTCTTAACGCAGCTGGTGTGCTATTTCTTCACATGGGAAACTTGTTATTCCATTCACACGGCCACCTCCCAGTGTCATCTCCTCCCCCCCCCCCTTCACCCTCCCCCCTGCCCCATGCAGTCGGACTTCTTCTTTTGTGCCACATTTACTTACTTCACACAGGCAAAAGAGAAAGAATCGACATGCTGAAAGCTCAAAAAGTAGTAAGACTCCTTCACATAGTAAAAAATTATGTTACTCTACATCAAAAGAACAACTTCAGATGTTTCCCAAAAATTGTGAAAAAATATAATATAAAATAAAAATGTCGGCACTCGATATTGCTACGATGATATCGATGTATCGGTGAAAGAAAATATCGCCGGTATTTAACGATGTTTCTTGGAGAAAGTACCGATATGTCGATATTTTAACAGCAGCCCTACAGCGTATGGGCCTCCGCAGCAACTGCCTGGATCATGCATCCATGTTAATTCCCGTTAGTCGGCGACAAAGGCTGCAGCTCGACGTCCACTGAGTGGCGACAGGTGGCTTTTCAGATGAATCACGATTTGTGCTCCATCGGATTAAGGGCCGTTGCTGTGTGTGGTGTGAAATGGCTGAAAGCAAGCAGCCTACAACTAGGAGGGAGCGTTACAGTCTTGGGAATATTGAGCCGTGGTAAAAAATTGCTGTTTTGAAGAGCGCGCTGCAGCCCGTAGTGTGAAGCAGACGCCCTCCGTTTTCTGGCGGTGGCGCCGTTGTGGCAGTCGCAGCATTGGTGTCGCCATCTGGTGGGAAAGGGGAAAGACTGCCTGTTAACTTGCATTTAAGGGGCGCTATGAGCTCGCCAGTCGTGGTCTGAGCGAGTCAGTCTGGGTCAGTCTGTCGTCCGAATTTGTGAGGCAATTAGTGTGTCTGTCGTCCGGATTGCTAGTATGTCTGTCGTTAGGAGTCAACCAGGTTGGTCGGTCGCGCACATCTGAGTCTGCATGTTAGGCCGCCAGTCTGCTCGAGCTGCTCAACCAATGGTCATTGGCGGTTGGATCGATCGGATGGTCGGTCGCGCACTGAGACACAATGTGACTTGTCCGCCTTGAGCGTCGGAGCATTTGAGGTCGCCAAGTGAGTCCAGTAGCCAGCGCCGTATAGCGAAGGGGAGTGCGGCTTCGCGGTCGGCACGAGAGCAACAGGAGTCAAACCACGACATGGGTCTGGCCGGTGCGAGCTGCGACGCTGTGAGACGGGAGATCGGCGCGCCCTCCTGCGTCTGTTGAAGCGGCTGGCAGCGGACGGTTCGGAAGAGCGTTGGGGGCGCTGCGCCAGGTCTTCGCCAGTAATGGCAGTTTATTAGAAGTTAAGTGATTGGTGGTATGTTGTTTCATTTACTTGTTAAATTCTACTTGTTTTCTTGGTCAGTCTCTCGTCCCCAGCTTGCTCGTCTGTCTCTCGTCCGCATTTGTTAGGCAGTTAGTGTCTGTCTGTCTGTCTGTCTGTCTGCCGTACGTTAGTAGCTGCCTCTGTCATGTTTGTCGAATTCGGTGTGTTAACGAATTTATTGCTTGAAGTGTAACGGCCTAATTCCTAAAATATGTTTTTATCTTACCTGTCATCTTGAGAGGCGGTGTATGTGTACTGTAGAGCATGTTTGGCCAACCTTGTATAATTTTATGTAAGATTACATTTCATGAGCCTTTATTTAAATGGTCATTTTAGTATGTAAAGTTGCCACCCTTCCACCGTAAGACTTTTTTAGAAGTTGGAAATCAAGTTAATCTTTTAATTTTAGTGTTTTGTACCATTTCCATCCCCCCTACAGGGTGCATAGTTTGTGTGCTTGTGCGAATTGTTAAAACTTTTGGTTACTAGTTATCACTGTTAGCATTCAACCGCGATTCTTATACATATATTTTAACAACGCGTTTCAAGAGACAATGCTCTCATCATCAGGTTGTAAAGTCTATGTCATGAAATTAAACGGACGAAAAAGACAAAATACCATCACAAATAGTCGGTAAGTCCATAGAGTAAAACAAATTAAAAGTATATTGGACTGTGGTCCTCGTCTTACGTTGAAGTTGTTGACACAAGTCGATGGCCGTCCCATAGCTGCCAAGTATGTTGTCGCACTGTGCCGGCTCGGGAGCTGTTGTGGACTGACGTGCCTAGGTGATGTGGCGTGGTTACAGCCGTGTGCTTGACGGTAGCGCTATGCTATTGGGCGCCTTATTTCCTTATTGCATTGGTCTGCCATCGTTAGCCTCTCGCAACTCCGTCAGTGACATGCTACAAATTTAAAGTAGCATACCTACCCTAAAATAATTCTAAAAACCCGCTCAAAAATCTCATTTCTTTAAAATTATCTTGCGCATTTAGAATATTGCTTTGTTTCTTTTCAGCCGGCCGAAGTGGCCGAGTGGTTCTAGGCGCTACAGTCTGGATTCGCGCGACCACTACGGCCGCAGGTTCGAATCCTGCCTCGGGCATGGATGTGTGTGATGTCCTTAGGTTAGTTAGGTTTAAGTATTTCTAAGTTCTAGGGGACTGATGACCTCAGAAGTTAAGTCCCATAGTACTCAGAGCCATTTGAACCATTTTGTTTCTTTTCATGGATAGCTATCTCGAATTCCCCTAGTAAATCAAGTTTCCTCCCTTTCTTTTCTACATGCAATATTTCTACGTTATCTCCTATGCTATTAAGGGGATGGCCTGTTTCATATATATGGTTCGCAAAAGCTGATTTGTCATAATTTCCTAACCTGAACGCATTTTGGTGTTCTTTATACCGGATCGCGAATGATCTTCCTGTCTGCCCTATATATTTTGCATCACAAGTTCTGCACTGAATCTTATAAACTCCCGATCTTTCAAACTTATTTCTCTGCTCGCCAATATCGCGCTTAAGGCTATACCTCACTAGGTTATTAGTCTGAAAAGGTACTTTAACATCGTATGGCTTAAAAATATTTGCTATCTTTTGTGAGACTGTTCCGTGGTATGGCATGGTGATAATTTTCACTTTCTCTCCATCAGGTTTTTTCTTTTCGCGCTTATTACTTTTCCGTAACAGTTTTCTAACCATATCTATTCTGTAACCGTTATTCATCGCTATTCTCTTAACGGTATTAATTTCAGTCTCCCTATCTTTTTCGCTCACAGGTATATTGACTGCCCTACGCACGAGACTACGGAAAGTAGCTTCTTTATAAGCCTGCGGATGGCATGAATCATTCGGGATCACGGCATCAGTCGTAGTTTGTTTTCTATAAACGGAGAACACATGTTTGTTGCCCTTCTTTTTTATATTCAGGTCCAGGAACTGTAAACAATTGTCAGTTTCATACTCCACGGTAAATTCTACTTTATTATGTGCGTCGTTGAACTTTTTTACTATTTCCTCAATGTCCTCACGGGAACCATCGGCAAGTAACAGCGTGTCGTCAACATAACGTTTGTAATAAACAATTTTATCCATAATGTTATCGTCAGAATTTAGAACTCTATCTTCAAGGTCGTTGATAAAAATGTCCGCCATAGTTCCTTAAATACTGGACCCCATGGCTAACCCATCGTCCTGAACATAAAATTTGTTATTAAACGTAAAATAATTAAAACTTGTAATGAGCTGTAGCAGTTCAATAAATTCAATTGTCTCTTGCGTTGAAATTTTACCGTATTTAAGGAAATTTCTCTTAATGATTTCTATAGTTTCGTTAACCGGAACACTGGAGTATAAGTTCTTAACATCCAACGAAACCAAACGGGAAGTGTCAGTGACTGGCTTATCTTTAATTTCACCTATCATTGTCATACTACCACGCACCGAATAGTTATTTTTATACACGTAAGTCTTTTTCAGAATTTGGTTCAACAATTTCGTTATTTTATATGCTGGACTATTTCGACCGTTAACAGTCGGACGAACCGGATGCAGATCTTTATGTATCTTCACCTGTGATCTTAATTTGGGGGCCGTTGGATTCATGATAACACATCTTTTTTCGGCTTCTGTCAGAAGGAAGTGTGTGCGTTTAAGAACATTTTTTAGTTTAATTCGGAAATTGGCTGTTATGTTTTTCGGAATTTCCGTAATGCTATTTTGGACAAAAAACGCTAAGGTCTTCGAAACGTACTCCTCCTCTTTTAATATTACGACCGTATTCCCCTTATCCGCTTTCGTGGCAATAGTTTTCACTTCATTAAGTTTTTTATTTGTAGAATCAACAGTTAGTCGGTCTGCTCTAGTCTTATGATTAACACTATTTCGCTTATTTAGTTCATTTTTTACTATTTTATGTAGCTTATGACCGACATGCCCGGTTTCATTATTATTTAATTTGGCAATTTCTGTTGTCATTTCAGTGAGGGCAATTACTTCTTTCGCGATCTTCTTGTTAAATGACGGCTCAGTATTAAACTTTAATCCCTTATTTAACATTTCTACTTCTGTATTATCAAATACAATATTCGTTTTGTTAACCACCCGTGGATAAAGGTCTAAACACGAAAGGCTTTGTTGTTGATCTTTTCCATCTTCGCGCGTGTTATTACTTATTTTACGAAGTTTTTTATCTTGTTTTTCTTTTTTCTTTATAAACTCCTTCTGTAGTATTTTGTGAAGTCTACATGTAACCTCTTCCCATACGTTCACCGGTAATATTTCCTTGACCTTAGTCTCTGCTTGAACTATTTGTTTTTTAATTCAGTCTTTCTTTTTATACAGATATTTAATTTCTGCGCGTATCCAAAACTTTTTTGCTTTTTCAACAGCTAGTCGTCCCGCCCATGACTTGCAGTCAAAGTTTCAACTTCACGTAATTCGGGATAACATGATTCTTCACACATTCTTTGTTAAAGTTTATGTTTGCGGCAGTTTTTAATAACTTACGTCTTAAATTTTTGTATTTATACACTAACCTCAATGTCTCGCCTGACACTAACGATTTAATATAATCCATTATGGAGTCGAGGTAGCAGTTGTCGTTATACTGGTTATCACTGTTAGCATTCAACCGCGATTCTTACACACATATTTTAACAACGCGTTTCAAGAGACAATGCTCCCATCATCAGGTTGTAAAGTCTATGTCATGAAATTAAACGGACTAAAAAGACAAAATATCATCACAAATAGTTGGGAAGTCCATAGAGTAACACAGAATTAAAAGTATATTGGACTGTGGGTCCTCGTCTTACATTGAAGTTATTATATTATTGAAGTTATTATTTTATTATATTAAATCGTTAAAACTTTTACTTTAAGGTAATCTGGTGTGTTGCAGATTTGCACCTGTGTAGTCTTTCAGAGGTTGTTGTGAGCGGTCGTGACTACAGCCGTGTCAAAAGGCAGCGGCAAGGTTGTCAGCCCAAAACCACATACACTCAAAAAATTGTTATTTCTGGCTCTGAATAAATTGTAGCTTGATATTTAGAGAGTGCTTTCTCCTTATAATTTTAAAATTGTTTCTTAAGAAAAGGGGCTTTTAGGAATAAAATTGCCATTTGTTAAATACTACACTCCTGGAAATTGAAATAAGAACACCGTGAATTCATTGTCCCAGGAAGGGGAAACTTTATTGACACATTCCTGGGGTCAGATACATCACATGATCACACTGACAGAACCACAGGCACATAGACACAGGCAATAGAGCATGCACAATGTCGGCACTAGTACAGTGTATATCCACCTCTCGCAGCAATGCAGGCTGCTATTCTCCCATGGAGACGATCGTAGAGATGCTGGATGTAGTCCTATGGAACGGCTTGCCATGCCATTTCCACCTGGCGCCTCAGTTGGACCAGCGTTCGTGCTGGACGTGCAGACCGCGTGAGACGACGTTTCATCCAGTCCTAAACATGCTCAATGGGGGACAGATCCGGAGATCTTGCTGGCCAGGGTAGTTGACTTACACTTTCTAGAGGACGTTGGGTGGCACGGGATACATGCGGACGTGCATTGTCCTGTTGGAACAGCAAGTTCCCTTGCCGGTCTAGGAATGGTAGAGCGATGGGTTCGATGACGGTTTGGATGTACCGTGCACTATTCAGTGTCCCCTCGACGATCACCAGTGGTGTACGGCCAGTGTAGGAGATCGCTCCCCACACCATGATGCCGGGTGTTGGCCCTGTGTGCCTCGGTCGTATGCAGTCCTGATTGTGGCGCTCACCTGCACGGCGCCAAACACGCATACGACCATCATTGGCACCAAGGCAGAAGCGACTCTCATCGCTGAAGACGACACGTCTCCATTCGTCCCTCCATTCACGCCTGTCGCGACACCACTGGAGGCGGGCTGCACGATGTTGGGGCGTGAACGGAAGAGGGCCTAACGGTGTGCGGGACCGTAGCCCAGCTTCATGGAGACGGTTGCGAATGGTCCTCGCCGATACCCCAGGAGCATCAGTGTCCCTAATTTGCTGGGAAGTGGCGGTGCGGTCCCCTACGGCACTGCGTAGGATCCTACGGTCTTGGCGTGCATCCGTGCGTCGCTGCGGTCCGGTCCCAGGTCGACGGGCACGTGCACCTTCCGCCGACCACTGGCGACAACATCGATGTGCTGTGGAGACCTCACGCCCCACGTGTTGAGCAATTCGGCGGTACGTCCACCCGGCCTCCCGCATGCCCACTATACGCCCTCGCTCAAAGTCCGTCAACTGCACATACGGTTCACGTCCACGCTGTCGCGGCATGCTACCAGTGTTAAAGACTGCGATGGAGCTCCGTATGCCACGGCAAACTGGCTGACACTGACGGCGGCGGTGCACAAATGCTGCGCAGCTAGCGCCATTCGACGGCCAACACCGCGGTTCCTGGTGTGTCCGCTGTGCCGTGCGTGTGATCATTGCTTGTACAGCCCTCTCGCAGTGTCCGGAGCAAGTATGGTGGGTCTGACACACCGGTGTCAATGTGTTCTTTTTTCCATTTCCAGGATTTTATTTCATTTTGATTTCATCAGTTACTCCCTGGCATCTACTTCCACGCTCACGCAGTGTGATTCAATGTGTTAATGTTCTTGATGAATCGCTAGTAAATAAAGTCAATTCTTAAGAATATTCTTTGGAAATAAATCCACGGTTCAAAAAATATGTCTGTGGCAATCTCTGGTCGATCTCATCATTCTGGAATGCACAACAACCAACACAACTATGCACCTATCCATGGGGACCACGTCCACCCTGTGAGTTTGTTTCTCAGTGACACGATGGCATCTAGCAGCAGCTTTCAGTGTACGAGCGTGGTTCGAAGACCATCAGGATGAATTTACAGCGCTCCCCTGGCCACGATACTATACAGATTTAGACGCAATCTAGAATCTGTGGGATCACAATGATCAATCAGGCTGTCTGCACCTTGGATGCTTATCTGATAAACCCAGCGCAGCTGCCATGTCATGGCTCCACGTCCCTTCCAGAAACTCACTGACTTTCTTTCTTGATGTCTCGCGGTGCAAAGGATGGTTATTCAGACCTTTGACAGGTGATCACATCAATGTGGCTGGGCATTGTAAAACCCTTTAAGAGTTTTCAGACAACAAATTCCAAGGCATTACTTTTCAGCATACCATCGTGCTTCGCCGTTGACTGTGATACGAATATGAGGTTCATCTGTCCTAGCTCAGGTCTTGGATGCATGTCGTGTTAAATTTAAAATTATCAGTGTTAGCAAGTGAAGACAAATTATTCACTCGTCACGATGAAACTGGAAATAGTGAACATCGAGACGTTCCCCCCCAGGGGATCCACAACTCTTTTGTGGATACGTGTGTAGCGAGCACGGGACCCCGAGCTAATGTGGCCTACCTTCCTTTCCGGGTTGCATACCTTCCCTTTCCGTATCCTTCCCCATCCCCCGTCTTCGCCCCCCCCCCTCACCTCTGACTCTTTCCTTCCCCTTCTCCCCCTCTGGGGAGTATGGTTTGTGCCTACGTCCGGAGACGGACGCTTGTAAATGTACCGCACTCTTCGCCTTCCTTGCTTGTATGTCTTCATCTTTCTTCGTCCTTCTCTTTTCCTTACCTCTTCTCTTTACCTCTTCTCTTTACCCTTTTCTCCGCTGCGGCGTTTGAGACCTCTCTTCTTTCCTTTCCCTGTCTCTTTCTTCCTCCCTGTGCGTGTCTGAAGGCCGACCCACGCACTTCCTTGCGTAGCCGGTGACGGGGTAACGCGTAATTCCCCGCCCCTTGTAGACAGGTAAGACACGTACGTACCCCCTGGTAACGGCCAGGCCCAGGGAGGGGTGATTACCCGAGCTGATACCTTCCGAAAGTGCCGATTGGTACCTCCGTCCGTTTGTCGGGAGGTGTGACCTGAGGTGTGAACAATCACCTAAGGCGGGTGTGCCCTCGGTGAGGGCCCCCACAAGGGAGGAGCGCGCCATCGGAGACGCTGGTAATCATGGGGGATTCTTCCGCAATGGTTTCCTCACCTTCCACTATGTCTGCTCACAAACGGAAGTTCACTGAGTCTCAGCCACAGACGGTTCTTCCATCGTTGCCACAGTTCCTTGTTGTTTCTCGGTATGACGAAGGTCACGACTTTTCCACGGTCAACCCTTTCATTATTCAGAAAGGTGTCGACGCAATTGCGGGTCCTGTAAAGTCTTGTTCCAGATTACGGAATGGTACCCTGTTGTTAGAAACACACAGTGCCCTCCAGGCTCAAAAATTGCTGCGTACTTCTCTGCTCCACACCTTCCCTGTCCGGGTGGAACCGCACCGTACCTTAAATTCCTCGCGTGGAGTCGTTTATACACGCTCCCTCGATGGATTGTCTGACGAAGAAATTCAGCACTACCTGTCTGACCAGGGCGTCACCTCTGTTCATCGGGTTACGAAAAGGGTTGGCTCGAACATCATTCCAACCCGCACTGTCTTCTTGACATTTGACAAAGTTCAACTCCCATCAAAAATCAAAGCAGGCTATGAGATAATTTCCGTTCGCCCTTATGTCCCAAATCCTACGCGTTGCTATCGATTTCAGCGGTTCAATCACACCAGCCAGTCCTGTTCCAATCCGGCCAAATGTGTTACGTGTGGCAAGGATGCCCATGAGGGTGCTTGTCCACCTCCATCCCCTCACTGCATCAACTGTATGGGTGACCACGCTGCTTCCTCTCGAGATTGCCCCGTTTTTAAGGATGAAAAGCTCATCCAGGAAATAAGAGTGAAGGAAAAGGTGTCGACCTTTGCTGCTCGAAAGTTACTCGCCAGTCGACAGCCCACCGTGCCTCAGAAAGGAACATACAGCACTATCCTTGCTTCTCCTCGGCCAACAAAGGAGGCGGCCACGCAGACTTGCGACCTCACATTTAGTACCACGGTCGTCAGATCGGCCAGCGCAAAGATCGCCCGTTCAACCTCACCACTTTCGCCTGCCCACTCTATGGCTCACCCTTCGTCGGGTTCTGCTAAATCTCGAGCCCAAAAGTCAGACGCCAAGTCTTCGAAAAAAGAGCATTCTCGTGACGAGTTTTTACGTACTGCAACTTCACAACCATCGGTTCCTCCTTCATCTAAACATCATACCTCCAAGAAGGCTACGAAGAAACACAGTTCCTCTCCTTCTCCGCCAAGGCGTGTCCCAACTACAGCACCACCAGGCGGAAATCGCCCTCGGCCATCTTCTGTTTCGCCGAGGCGCACTGCTGGTGGCCGGTCATCTGGCCGATCGTTGGTGGCAGGAGCTGCTCCTGACCAACCTATGGATCAGGATCTTCTGCCTTCGACTGAATGCCATTCCATGCTGTCGGTCGCAAGCTCTGAGCAGTCGTTGAGTTGACAGCACCCTTGGTCACGTTTCTCCATTTTCTGTTCACCCTATGTCCATTATCCACTGGAATATCCGCGGCATTCGCGCCAATCGGGACGAATTGTCGATCCTCTTACGATCCTACTCGCCGGTCATCATCTGTCTTCAGGAAACAAAGCTGCGTCCCCATGACCGCTTTGTTCTCCCTCATTTTCAGTCCGTCCAATATGACCTCCCCTGTGTTGAAGGCGCTCCAGCCCATGGAGGACTCATGATCCTGCTCCATGATACTCTCCATTATCACCCAATCCCCTTAAACAGTTCCTTCCAGGCTGTCGCCGTCCGTCTTTCCCTTTCTGGATACACGTTCTCTCTATGTACGGTATACATTCCATCGTCTACACCACTGGCACGAGCTGATCTCCTTCATCTTCTTGATCAGCTTCCACCCCCCTATTTGCTGGTTGGGGACTTCAATGCCCACCACCCGCTTTGGGGATCTCCACATCCTTGTCCACGTGGCTCACTATTGCTAGACGTCTTCCACCAAGCGGATCTAGTCTGCCTCAGCACTGGGGTCCCCACATTTTTGTCTGCCTCCACGACAAATTCATCTCATTTGGACCGTGCGGTCAGTACTGTTCCGCTAGCTCGGCGCTTCGAATGGTTCGCCCTTGATGATACACACTCGAGTGACCACTTTCCATGTGTTCTTCGACTGCAGCCTCAACTGCCATATATGCGCTCGCGACGCTGGAAGTTTGCCCAAGCCGATTGGACACTTTTTTCGTCTCTAGCGACATTCGATGACCGTCGCTTTCCCAGCGTCGACGATGAGGTCACACATTTTACCGACGTTATTCTCACAGCTGCGGAACGTTCAATACCACGCACCTCCGAATTGCCCCGGCGCCCCCCAGTTCCTTGGTGGAACGAGGCATGCCGTGCCGCAATACGTGAGCGGCGACGTGCTCTTCGCATTTTCCGTCACCATCCTACTTTGGCCAACTGTATCCGATATAAGCAGCTCCGTGCGCGATGCCGTCGCGTCATCCGCGATAGCAAGAAGGCAAGCTGGCAATTCTTTATTAGCTCATTTAACACCTTCACTCCCTCCTCGGAAGTTTGGAGTCGGCTTCGACGGTTCTCAGGCGCGCCTAGTTTCTCCCCGGTCTCTGGGCTCACTGTCGCGCATGATACCTTAGTGGACCCCGTCGCAATTTCTAACTCATTGGGTCAGCACTTTGCTGAGATTTCGAGCTCTTCAAATTACCCGCCAGCGTTTCTCCCGAAGAAACGTGCAGCGGAAGTGCGACATCTTGCTTTCTCCTCTCAAAATCGCGAAAGCTACAATACTGTTTTCTCCATGCGCGAACTCCAACATGCACTCTCTTCTTCTCGCTCCTCCGCCCCAGGACCGGATGGTATCCATGTCCAAATGTTGCTGCATTTATCAACCCATAGCCTGCGTTACCTCCTTCGCCTTTATAATCGAATTTGGACCGACAGTACCTTTCCCAGGCGATGGCGGGAAGCTATTGTCGTCCCCGTTCCGAAACCTGGAAAGGACAAACATCTCCCCTCTAGCTATCGCCCAATTTCTCTCACGAGTAGTGTCTGTAAGGTTTTGGAGCGTATGGTGAATTACCGTTTAGCTTGGTGGCTGGAATCCCGCAGTCTTTTAACACCAGCCCAATGCGGATTCCGACAACATCGTTCTGCCGTTGACCATCTTGTTGCTCTCTCCACTTATATCATGAACAATTTCCTCCGGAAACGCCAAACGGTAGCAATATTTTTTGATCTGGAGAGAGCATACGATACCTGTTGGAGGACAGGCATCCTCCGCACACTGTTCTCTTGGGGCTTTCGAGGCCGGCTGCCCCTTTTTCTTCGCGAATTTATGGCAGAGCGCACATTTAGGGTGCGGGTGAACACTACTCTCTCCCGTACGTTCTCCCAAGAAAACGGGGTACCCCAGGGCTCCGTGCTGAGTGTTGTACTGTTTGCCATCGCCATTAATCCAATTATGGATTGTCTCCTTCCTGATGTCTCGGGCTCCCTCTTTGTGGACGATTTTGCGATCTACTACAGCTCTCAACGGACCAGCCTTCTTGAAAGACGTCTTCAAGGATGTCTCGATCGCCTCCACTCGTGGAGCATCGAAACCGGCTTCCGTTTCTCACCCAGTAAGACCGTTTTTGTTAATTTTTGGCGACGTAAGGAGTTTCTTCCGCCCTCCTTACATCTAGGTCCTGTCAACCTTCCGTTTTCCGACGTCGCTAAATTCTTGGGTCTTATGTTTGACAGAAAACTGTGCTGGTCCTCCCACGTTTCCTATCTTTCGGCTCGCTGTCTGCGTTCCCTTAACACCCTCCGTGTCCTGAATGGTACCTCTTGGGGAGCGGACCGGGTGGTCCTTCTCCGCGTCTATCGCGCCTTCGTGCGCTCGAAATTGGACTATGGAAGCATAGTCTACTCCTCTGCTCGGCCGTCTATTCTTCGGCGTCTCGACTCTATCCACCACCGTGGTTTACGTTTAGTGTCTGGAGCTTTTTACACCAGCCCTGTGGAAAGCCTTTATGCTGAGACTGCTGAACCTCCGCTGTCCAATCGGCGGGCGGTCCTTCTGAGTCGTTATGCTAGCCATCTGTCTTCCATGCCTGCTAATCCAGCCCATAACCTTTTTTTCGACGCCTCCTTTGATGTCGGGTATGCAGGCCGCTCCTCCTCCCTACTACCCCCGGGAGTCCGCTTCCGTCAACTGCTCCATTCTCTTTCCTTCCGCTTTCCTAAAACCTTCTAGACAACTTGGGGTACAGCACCGCCTTGGCTCCGTCCCCGGATCGACTTGCTCAGAGACCTATGTCAATTTCCCAAGGATGGTACCCCTAGACTTGTTTACCGTCGGGGATTTGCTGCTCTATGTGCACAAATGACGGACGCCACATTTATTTACACCGACGGCTCGAAAACATCGTTAGGTGTAGGGAGTGCCTATATTGTTGGCGACACCCCAAATCACTTTCGGCTTCCCGGTTTATACTGCGGAGCTTTACGCTATTCTCCAGGCCGTCCACTACATCCGCCGCCATCAGCGGATACAGTACGTAATCTGCTCAGACTCTCTCAGCTCTCTCCTAAGTCTCCAAGCTCTTTACCCTGTGCACCCTCTGGTCCACCGGATTCAGGACTGTCTGCGCTTGCTCCACCTGGGGGGCGTCTCAGTGGCGTTCCTCTGGCTCCCGGGACACGCTCGTATCTGTGGAAATGAGGCGGCCGATATAGCGGCCAAGGCTGCAGTCTCTCTTCCTCGGCCAGCTATTCAGTCTCTTCCGTTTACCGATCTACAGAGCGGTTTATGTCGCCAAGTTGCTCCTTTATGGCATGCACATTGGTCAACACTTCCCCATAATAAATTGCGGGAAGTGAAAGCCCTTCCTTGCGCATGGACCTCTTCCTCCCGAACGCGTCGTCGGGAGGAGGTAATTTTAGCTAGACTCCGGATAGGGCACTGTCTTTTTAGTCATCGACATCTTTTAAGCGGTGATCCTCCCCCATTCTGTCCCCACTGCTCTCAGCCGTGGACGGTCAGACACCTTTTAATTGAATGCCCCTATTTTAATCCGTTACGCTCCCGTCTACAGCTATCGCCTGATCTATCGTCGATTTTAGCAGATGAAACGCGCTCAGCTGACCGCGTTCTACAGTTTATTAGTGACAGTGAAATGACGTCAGTCATTTGAAGCCTTTTTTTTTGGGGGGGGACAACCACCCCCTTTCTATAGTGGATTTTTAAGCATTCCTTCTGCCTTTAGTTTCTCAAATTTTATGACTTTGTTCCCATTGCTGCTGAATTTAAATTTCGTTTTTTTCCTGTTTTCTACGTCACGGGCTGGGCGCTAATGACCATAGAAGTTTTGCGCCCTAAAACCACAAACAAAAAAAAAAAAAAAAAAAAATCGAGACGTTCACTGGACCTAGGCTTCATTGAAATGAGGTGCTTTTGAAGCAGTCAAAGAACGACATTAAAACCTTCCACAATACATTATTTTCATCTTTATACGGCTACATTATCAGAACTTGATTGACTGTAGAAAGGTTATGTGTACCTCCTATACACACGTGCAAACAATACGGGTCTCCACAATTCTGAATATTAATAATACCAAAAACTTGCGGGTGGACAACAGGGAAAGGCAAAACAAATTGTAGTCGCGTCATAAGTTCGATGTAGATGGACGTGGCTGTATAGAGAGTAGGAACCTTAGTTTCACAGTTAGAAGCACAATTTGTAATGGTACCAGCTGCGCCCCGTGTTGTTACTCGCGGTTGAACAGTTACTTGTCAAGAAATGTTAATGTCGAAACTCACTATACACGCGCATGGGTCCTCACGAAAGTTATCTCTTGGGGGTACTGAGATGCGAGACATTTGCGGACCAGAGAGCCGCGCGACGTCGAAAAAAAGCAAAACAACAATTTGGGGACGATGGGAGCAGCTGACAATACATGTCGCTCACAGCTCACTAGTTTACTTAAGCAAAAAAATACTTACTCGACCGAGTAGCTTATTACAAAATGAGCGAGGGAAGGGAGTAAATAATTTCACATTCGGGGCGGGAAGGAGCGCCTGGTCCCTTGCACGAATCCGCCCGGCGGTCTTGTGTCGAGGTCGGGTGAACCGGCCAGTCTGTGGATGGTTTTCCATCTGCTTCGGCGAATGCGGGCTGGTTCCCCCTATTCCGCCTCAGTTACACTATGTCGGCGCAAACAAGTTCTCCACGTACGCGTAGACCACCATTACTCTACCACGCAAACACAGGGGTTACACTCGTCTGGAGTGAGACGTTTCCTGGGTGGTCCACCGGGAGACGAACCGCACAATAACCCTGGGTTCGGTGTTGGGCGGCGGAGGGGTGAAGTGGACTGCGGTAGTCGTCGTGGGGTTGCGGACCACTGCGGTTCCGGCGGGGGCGGAGCCTCTCCGTCGTTTCTAGGTCCCCGGTTCAATATACAATACAATACATACAAATAATTTCACAACTGTTTACGACATGCGTAGCATAGGAAAGATTATAATTTTCTTAGTGTGTATGGAGTGCCAGTAATCTACTGCAATACGTCCCTGTAAACAACGTTTTGATAGTTTTTGTTGACCGTGTATACGTAGAGTTTTCTGACTCTCGATACACGTGAGCAGCCAACGTAGAGCTGTGCGTGCGAAAAACATGGTGTATCCAGAGCCACTTAAATTGTAAGCGTTTGAAATGGTAAAGCAAGTGTGTGGGATGACAGGAATTCGTGGTATCAATACCGTCTCATTTTAGTCTTCAAGTCCAGTAGTCACGTTGCCCATACCGCCGGAACAGTGGTTTCTTCCAGAAGAAAAGATTTCCTATATGTTAACTGAGAGTATAGGCTATCTTCAATCCAGTTTTTATCCATAACCATGTAGCCGCTTCAGATAAAGAAAGGAAATAGGCAATCTCTAGTTTGGTGCACCGCAAATTTTGTAATATTTACACGTGCAACAAAACCATGTGCGCGTCACCAGCAGATGCACTCGCATATCATAATCAGAGGTCGTTGTGAGCCTTCAAGTGTCTCAGAAGCTGTAGGCTAATAAACCCCTGAGGATCGGAGGCTAAAACGCAACTGGCTTGTATGGAAGTATAGATTAAACACTTCGATGACTGTATAAATGTTGTATTCATTACGTGGAATGGTATTATGAGGGACATATTTAACAACACAGTTCAGAAGTGAAATAGTAAACAGCTTGTTCTAAGAGTAATTATTCCTCCACTTCTTGTTTTATAGTCTTCAAATAAATAAATACTTTTAAAAAGAGCTATGTATTAAAGCAGGGTCTAAGCTAATTCTGTTCCAAATTTCTTACATCTCGGTACAGCCGTTTCAGCGTGATGGAGTAACAAACATACACAGTTTCGCATTCGTAATATACAGGGTGTCCCAAAACAATGTATACAATTTTTGAAACGGAATATCTCTAACTGAAGGAGAGAGAAATTCAATTTTTGCGGGTAATAATTCAGAAGGCGGTGAAAACATAACAACTCTTTCTTTTGTTTCATTATTGTAAAAAAATGGCGTAATTTTTGGCTCAACTGGAGTGGGTGCCAGAATGTTACTGGAAAACAGAGAATGTGAGTGATGTACGACAACGTTGGAGGTTAGAAGTTCGAACACCACTACCAACATGGTGACATTTACGAGAATCCGAGATAAGTTTGACGTCGAGGGAACGATGCAGGATATGAAGAAGGGACGTTGCGGAAAATGGACAGGTTCAATAGACTATAAAAGGGTTAATGCCTAGATACAGGAATACACACAATCCCCGAAGAAATATGTGAGGCAATGTTCTCGTGAGACTGGGATCTACAAAAGCAGTGTTCACAAAATCTTACGGGCTCAGAAATTTAAACCTTGCATTCCAAGACTCTTCCATGCTCTTAAAGAGAGGATGATACCGATAGGTGAAGTGATTTTGTGTTTCTTTAACAGATATCAATAAGAGCAACGATTTCAAAATCTAATTCTTAGGTCGGATGAAGCGATCTTTGAACTAAACGGAGCAAATAACCGCCATAATTGTCTGTACTGGGCCAGAGAGAGACCATACCTAACCGAGGAAAGGCGGGTTAACCTACCAGGAGTATCAGTCTGGAGTGGCTTGTCTTCTAGAGGGTTAATTGGACCTTACTAAATGTAGCGTGTGATAATCCCTCGTCTTAACAACTTACTTTCAACAAGATGAGTGTCCATCTCACTTTCACATTTATGTGAGGGAATTTCTCAATCGTGGACTTCCTGCCAGATGGATAAGACGAAGAGGGAGTGCGGAGTTTTCAGCTGATTTAACTCCTCTGGATTTCTAAAGGTAGGATACTCTAAATAACACAGTTCACACTGCAAGATGGTCTTAAAGAGCAAATTGAGCAAGACATTGATGTTATTTCATTAGGCACAATGCAGTTGTCATGTCGTCTTCTTTTTAAGTTACTGGATTGCGTATTAAGATGAAAGAGGCCTGAAGATACCGTACGCCACAAACATTGTGCTGTGTTTCTATCTCCATTAATTAAAGAGATATTCTGTTTCAAAGCAGTGATGTGGTAGCCAACTGGAATAATAATTCCGGTAAGCACATCTGTGAGAAACTGTGCAGTTAAATGGAGAAAGTAAGTTTAAATTGCGTATAGGCTTTTCTTTCTTCCGCCAGTCGTTTCGCGGCTGCCGCCCAGTTACACAGATCCACAGAACAACTGGCCCGGCTTTCTTTGGCTTGGCTTGGCTTGTGCTTTAGCATAACGAGGTTATCGCAATTCTTGCGCAATTTCCAATGCTAATTTAATAGTCGCCGGTAAATTGATCCGCCCCGGGCGAAGAGATTCTCCCCGCAAAGTGGCGCTTCTTAAGCAGCAGAGACTGGGCCGCAACACGGCTCCACGGGACCGCACCGCGCAGTTCCCGTCCCAAGACTTCGTCTCCGTCCTAAATACCGCGGACGTGCGGTGTGCAGCAGTCGCACACACGCTGACGATGCACAGTGTTACACCATGAAGCACCAGGAGGACGTTCATCGCAATTGCAGAAATGCTCATCAAACAACGTATATTAAGTGACCAGACTGAAAAGCGCTCCTGTCATGGCGTAGTTAGGGATGTAACAGAAGGAAACTAGCTTCACGAATGATCTGGCAGCTTCAAAGACAGCTGAATCAAAACATCTTGACATATTCGTGCTTTTTTAACTAGTGAGAATTAGCAGCCGTGTTATGCTGTGTACTGTAACGCACCGTGCCAAGTAAAGTGACAGTATACATGACGTCATATCGTATAACACGAAAACGACATCATGCTATTTGACATGGCATTTGTCATGTTGTGCAGTCTGACACAACGTATCATCAGAGATCAAAGGTTAGGTTGCATAAATTGCAAGATACATGTTTGTCAACACCTCGCAGCTAAGAATGCTCCCTGTGCTAGGATACAGAGTTTACGCGTAAAAAAGTGCGGTTGTGTCAAGACCTTTGGATTTAAATGTCTGAAGCTGCCACCTATGTTCCCTTCTTTTACATCTCTAACTCCGAGCGGGGTTTATTCACCTATGCTAAAAACATTTTTATTCTTGTTACCAGCTTTTACCCTGCTGTAGTATTGACGTTAGAGCGCCATAGCTTGGCAACCGATGAAGATTTGTGTTGACAGACGACGACTGATAAGGAAAAATAATTTTTGTGTCTTTAGAACTAAGTTGCTTACACTGCAGTAACGAATAAAGCTTTCACAAAACAGCAGAACAACCATTAATTAAATGTATTTGCGTACTTGTAACGTCCCCCTTCCCTTATATCGACAATGTTAGAAATATATGACCGCGTAAGCATGTTCCTAAACAATTGGGATAAAATTTTGATAAGGCTACCGTTCCGAAGATTCAATATAAAGTAGATAAATGAGGGGGAGGTTAACAAAAAGATGCCTTCTAGAACAATGTATTCCGCCTACTAAGCCGGCCGAAGTGGCCGTGCGGTTAAAGGCGCTGCAGTCTGGAACCGCAAGACCGCTACGGTCGCAGGTTCGAATCCTGCCTCGGGCATGGATGTTTGTGATGTCCTTAGGTTAGTTAGGTTTAACTAGTTCTAAGTTCTCGGGGACTAATGACCTCAGCAGTTGAGTCCCATAGTGCTCAGAGCCATTTGAACCGCCTACTAAGTTACCATACTTAGTTGCTGTAAAATTTAGTATGGTTGCTCGAAAGGTTTGTGCTATCATTCACGTACTGTGCCAACAGGAAGGGCTACAACGTGGATCAGAACAGAATAATAAGAGTTACTGAAATAATTATAGCTAAAAGAAATACGGTCGTCAGCCCAATTGGGCAAAATTTCTGTCAGTGTCAAGAATTACTCGAACACGCGCGGCAACAGAGGGCTGCACGCACGTTAGCAAAAACAACTGAAACATTTACGTAATAAAGCGAGAAAGAAAATAGTTTGCACTCGAAATATCATTAACTAATAGAGCTTAAAATTTGAAAACATACAAGATAACACTTAGATTAATGGTTACTTACTCTTGTAAGTAACAATGGTACTACCTCACAATAACGTCTACTATTTTCATATGAATTTTGGAAAATGGCAAAAAATAATTAATAGAAACTCTATTGACTTCTGAACAGGGAAGTAGAAATTGATAATTACTTTATCAAAAGGTAATTATTATACTTTAGCACGACGGCAAGTCAAAATGTGAACCAGAACTTTACTAACAACAAATTACAATAATCACTGATATTTGCACTCACTCATTAATTCTAGTTATTGCTTTTGTTCATAGTGCTAGGAATCATTTTAATTTGATTAGTTGATTTACTATTTGCAACAATTAGATCTTATAGTAGTAAAGGAGTTCTGCTATTTGGGGAGCAAAGTAACTGATGATGGTGGAAGTAGAGATGATATAAAATGTAGACTGGCAATAGCAAGGAAAGCGTTTCTGAAGAAGAGAATTTTGTTAACATTGAGTATAGATTTAAATGTCAGGAAGTCGTTTCTGAAAGTATTTGTACGGAGTGTAGCCATGTATGGAAGTGAAACATGGACGATAAATAGTTTAGACAAAAAGAGAATAGAAGCTTTCGAAATGTGGTGCTACAGAAGAATGCTGAAGATTAGATGGGTAGATCACATAACTAATGAGGAGGTATTGAGTAGAATTGGGGAGAAGCGGAGCTTGTGGCACAACTTGACTAGAAGAAGGGATCAGTTAGTAGGACATCTTCTGAGACATCGAGGGATCACCAATTTAGTATTGGAGGGCAGCGTGGAGGGTAAAAATCGTAGAGGGAGACCAAGAGATGAATACACTAAGCAGACTCAGAAGGATGTAGGTTGCAGTAGGTACTGGGAGATGATGAAGCTTGCACAGGATAGAGTAGCATGGAGAGCTGCATCAAACCAGTCGCAGGACTGAAGACCACAACAACAACAACAGATCGCCTCAGATTAAAGTTCTAATTTAAAGTTAGTGAGACTGAAATTACTGAATGCTTTAAGTTCAAATCTTTAATCTAACTGAATCATTTAGTTCATAAGTAAAATTAACTGGCACTGCAATTTTCATTTTTCATAAACGGTACTCGGATTATTGTAACAATAGGACAGGACAGGAACCTACTCCGTGAATGATTTTAGGAGAATCACGGGTAAACAGTTTTGATTAAACTATGGCAATTATTCACTCGTGAAACACCACAAAGCTGAGTAACGCCGTTACAAAACTAGTTCAGAATAAGCTGTGATGCAGCACACTTACTTCAGTCCATTCTCGCCGTGACGAGGTTGCTGACGGCGATACTGCTGCTGGCTCCATTCCATGATAATTAGCGAGCACGGGAGTTATTGGAAATGATATTGGCGTGGCGGGTTCTTGACGTTGCTGCAGCCATTATTTCCACCGCCCACGCTCATCACTTGCCACGTGCCGCCAAACAATCACTCCTCCAGTACAGTGCACACCATCCATGCGTCCGCACTTTACCAAGTCTCATACCAGAGTGCTCTCTCTCTGTGTCGCGCGCGTTCTGACGTAACATCCTTCCGCGTCCAGAGATACCGCTACTCCAACGATACTTACTCGTTGACAAGAACCTAACGTTTCCCTAACATTCCATCAGTGATTATTCAGCGATATTTACATAATATACATAAGTGATTATACAGAAAAGTAAACAAATTAATTCATACATAATGTACATATAAATTTACATAAAGATAAAAGCAAGTATATATACGCTGATACATGGTCAAAGAGCACATCGGCATGAAAGTGTTACATACTCTGGTTCAAAAATTTGGCTCGATTCGCAGAAGTTTGAAACACAGAAGAGGCGCGCGTGCAAAGACTCACAAAAAAACGTTTTCCATTTCTTTGACTTTTATTGCACGTAAAACCCGAATCTAGCTAGATTTTAAAAATCGAGTTATCAGTTTTGTCGCAAGAATGAATTTTAAATTTGATTCACTTTAGACCGTTGAATTCGCGTACGGTCGAATTTTAGGTACTGTATTTAGCTACACTTAAAACAATCGTATTTCGACAAGGAATAAAGACTACTGGATAAAAATTTTTGTTTTGACTTTATTAATTTACTTACCTTCGTACAAATCTTGAACCGATTTGTGCAACTATAGAAGAGGCGCAGTTCAAAATCTTCCCAGAACAAAGTGTTTTTTGCATGTAGAACCCACTTAGACCAAGGTCCGATACACCAGTGGACCAAATTTGAAAGAATCAGTCTCTTTCCAGTCCGGAGTTACTTAAAGGTGACTTTTTTTTGACAGGAAATTCGAACGAGTGTGACTGGTTTAGCACATAACATCCGAATAGTGCACATCTATATAGTACCACTAGGTAATCTTTAATGTGAGAGCAATTGAAATCTTTTGTAAAAGGAATTATTCTACTCACACGATTTGCATCGGCGCCAGCTCTGGATTGTCGTTCAAACTTTGCTTAATATACTGTATCATTGCTGCAGTAAGACATATGTTCGAATGGCTATACAAATGATCACTGTTCCTATCTAAAACGAAAACTTTTTGCCACATGTTGCTAACTCAAATAGGCACCGAGTAACAATATATTCGCAAAGCGCAGCGTGGTTCTTCGCGTGGTCTCTTTATACGTATCATACTGCTCGTAACTGTTAGAGCGCTTCCACACTGTAACGATTATACGTTCGTTGCATTCGAATCTGATGTCCATGATTTACATCTTCACAAGATGTGACCCTCACTGATGCGAATATGTCGTTTGATTTGTTGCAGCGTGGGAAAATGGCTCTTGAGGAATTTCTTGCCAAGCCTGAATCACATGCTGTATGAGCTACTGGAGTTCGCTGGAAGCTGTTATGAAAGTATATGTCATCCCACCACATCGCAGCAATACTCTACAGGTGACAAATATGGGGACCAGGGAGGTTGGCCAAGGATTCGTACATCCCTCAAGGTGTTGTTGCATTAACTGAAATGTGGTTTTTTGTATTTCCCAATTGTAATATGCCATTTCCTACGCTCGCCATGTAGGATATGACACCTTATGCCGGCAAAGAGTCATTCTCCCTTCAACAACTAGCACATCAGACTTTTGGTCATGTCCAACAGCTCCCGACATTACGAATCTAGAAGTTGAAGGGACACGGATTCCGAAAATCGCTGCTTCCTGTGAACTCCTGACCTTTCAGCAGGTCGTCTATGGACAGGTTGGCTTCGATCTGACTGCCATAAACAGAAGCGAAACTCTCAGTCGAACATCACAGTTGTCACTGAATGTTCCAGTTGTCTCTGGCCCTACACCATGCACGTCTCTGTTTTGTGTGGTATGGTTTCAGCGGAAAGCACCTCATGGTAACCTGAGGTCTTAGCTTCCAGCAATCTGGTCCCGACCGTTCGTGCTGACACTCTGCCTGTAACCCCTTCCCGGATGCGAACTGGGACATGCTTTGTGGTGGCCTCCAGTTGAAGACGCAAACTAGCGTGGGTCGCACTCAGAAGAGATACTCGCACCATTCATCATGTGACAGAATTGCTTTTTTCTGCAGAGAAAATACTTTCACATAAGGTTGAAATCTTAATCAACAGATCTCACAGGCGTAGAAATACTGAAATATCATTTTGGTAGAGTTTGATCAAGATATTATTGGTTTAACGTTTCCCATTACCCACAGAGCAAATGCGACGTTGGAAGATAGGTGGTAGTTCTCTGACTTCAGTCACCTTCTACGTTTAACTGTGAAATGTATATGTGGTTCAAATGGCTCTGAGCACTATGGGACTTCACTTCGGAGGTCATCAGTCCCCAAGAACTTAGAACTACTTAAACCTAACTCACCTAAGGACATCACACACATCCATGCCCGAGGCAGGATTCGAACCTGCGACCGTAGCGGTCGCGAGCTTCTAGAATGAAGCGCCTAGAACCGCTCGGCCACCCAGGCCGGCTATATGTGGTGATTTTTTTGGGGGCGGGGGGGGCAGGGAAGTAGTAGTAGATGCTCCGTTGATGTACACTCATGCTCATAAATTAAGGATAATGCTGACTGATACATGGTGAAACAATGCTCTGGTGGGCGGCTTGCGGGTTTAAATCACCTCGGGGTATCGCCATGCGGTGCATTTAACCTGCGGTCGTCGCACGGTTGCGCTGGCAGCAGTCCACATAAGCAGAGGTGTGTTGGTGCATGTTAGAGTACGGTGCAGTTAATAAATGTGCAGACGTTTTCAGACGTGATAATGGTGACTGTGTGTTGAAAATGGCTCAAAGAACACATATTGATGACGTTATGAGGGGTAGAATAATAGGGCGATTGGAGGATAGTCAAACATAGCAGGTCGTAGCACGGGCCCTCTTTGTGCCACAAAGTGTGATCTCAACATTATGGCAACGATTCCAGCAGACAGGAAACATGTCCAGGCGCTACAGTACGGGACGTCCACAGTGTACAACACCACAAGAAGACCGATATCTCACCATTAGGGCCCGCAGACGGCCACGGAGTACTGCAGGTAGCCTTGCTCGGGACCTTACCACAGCCACTGGAACAGCTGTCTTTGTCTCCAGACATACAGTCTACAGACGACTGAACAGGCATGGTGTATTCGCCCGAAGACCTGCAAGGTGCATTCCACTGACTCCTGGTCAGAGGAGAGCCCGTAAAGCCTGGTGTCAAGAACACAGTACATGGTCATTGAAACAGTGGTCCCATGTTATGTTCATGAACGAGTCCAGGTATAGCCTGAACAGTGATTCTCGCCGTGTTTTCATCTGGAGTGAACCAGAAACCAGATACCAACCTCTTAATGTCATTGAAAGGGACCTGTATGGAGGTCGTGGTTTGATGGTGTGGGGTGGGATTATGATTGGTGCACATACACCCCTGCATTTCTTCGACAGAAGGACTGTAACAGTCCAGGTGTATCGAGACGTCATTTTGCACCAGTATGTCTGCCTTTTCAGGGGTTCAGTGGGTCCCACCTTCCTCCTAATGGATGATAACACACGGCTCCACCGAGCTGCCATCGTGGAGGAGTACCTTGAAACGGTTTTCTAAACTTTTCACTAATACCGTGGACTTACAGATCTGTGTCGTGTGTATTCCCTATGTGCCTATCCTATTAGCACCAGTTTTGTGTAGTGCCACGTTGTGTGGCACCACTTTCTGCAGTTATCCTCAATTTATGAGCATGAGTGTAGCAGTCGATGCCAATGTTTGTAAAAGCTCTCGTTGTTAACATACATACAAAGTATGCAATACATATGATCACATATAAGAAACTGTTTCATTCAGTACATCTCGTAACCAAAAAAAGTTTTTCTTTTGAGCTATATTCAAGTGTAACAGTTATGTTTAACACATAGTAACAAAAGTTTCTCTTGTATAATTTATTTTAAAGTAAAGGAAGTAATAAAAACAAAGGGAGAACAAACCATCCAAATAACAAACTTTACTTCTGCCAGTACCTCGTCTCCTACCTTCCAAACTTTACAGAAGCTCTCCTGCGAACCTTGCAGAACTAGCACTCCTGAAAGAAAGGATATTGCGGAGACATGGCTTAGCCACAGCCTGGGGGATGTTTCCAGAATGAGATTTTCACTCTGCAGCGGAGTGTGCGCTGCAGAGTGAAAATCTCATTCTGGAAACATCCCCCAGGCTGTGGCTAAGCCATGTCTCCGCAATATCCTTTCTTTCAGGAGTGCTAGTTCTGCAAGGTTCGCAGGAGAGCTTCTGTAAAGTTTGGAAGGTAGGAGACGAGGTACTGGCAGAAGTAAAGCTGTGAGTACCGGGCGTCAGTCGTGTTTCGGTAGCTCAGTTGGTAGAGCACTTGCCCGCGAAAGGCAAAGGTCCCGAGTTCGAGTCTCGGTCGGGCACACAGTTTTAATCTGCCAGGAAGTTTCATATCAGCGCACACTCCGCTGCAGAGTGAAAATCTCATTCTGCATCCAAATAACACTTTATATTTCTTTTATACTATATGTATATTAAATACGTAATATGTAATCAATATGTTCCACAAATTATCGAAAATTTATGAAAGATATTTTATATTGAATTTTATTATTCAGTATTTATTTATCAGTTCCCTGATAGTAACAGTGTAGTAAGTTTAACTAAAAACGTTTTATTCAAAGAAATACCAAGAAATTACGACACCAACAAAGCTTGTATTACACCTTCTTCCTACTGCCACTCTGCCTTTCTTACAGATAATCAGAAAAATCCTGGCAGCAGAATAACCAGAAAAATCCTGGTAGAAGAGGTCGGCAGTGTTAGTGGTCTACCTATCGGGCTGTACATGTGAAAAGGTGTTCTTACATTGCTGGATCCAAGTAACAGCTTCCCAGTCGTGGCCACTCAAGAATTATAACGTCTGAGCCTAGTGTGGGCTACAACAAAAGGTGCGTAACGCATATTTTCAGTCTGAGCGCAATGTTCAGATTTGCTTCTGTAACTAACAACATATGAAACTGCTAGTTGTAGAATAGTTTCGTCACTGCGACCAAGCTAGCTATTTGTTTGTAGTCTTAGAGACTACACAGTTTTCAAGGAATAAAATGTTCACCAATAATTCACGTAATCAATTTCAGGTCCAAATAATACCGTTCAACTAATAAAACTTGAAAGATAAGAGTGCAGTATTATCACTTCTACCAGGTTCAAATCTATTAACCTTCAAAGCACAGATTCTGGAACAAAATTATTTATATATATTGTTCCATAAAATACTAAAGGCTGTGTGCCATAGTCCCTGGCAAAGGTTTAGCTCAGTATTAAACACAGTCAGCATTAAATAAATACCTTGGCCTGGCTCATGAGTCGTACAAGAGTACAGTACAAAGACAGAAGAACTGACAATACTTCTCATGTTTTTCATTACAGAGAAATGTTGCTTAAGCTTTTTTTTTAATGTTGTGATTGTAGCCCTTCTGTCGTTCATCGCACATCTTGATGCCAGATGTCACTATGTTTCATACCTTGTATAATAGTTTATACGAACATTAGCATTCCCCTACTAGTAGTTCACTTGTTCGCTCCACAGTGGTCATAGATAAAATTGTTCCTCTCTTTACGATTTACTCGAGACTTAAAATAAATGTTGAAGAACGCACCAGGTGAACCGTCACAAAATTTATTTCTATTATTCTTGACTTACCTAAATTGAAATCTTCTTTTCTCCACATTTTAAAGAACGAATTTCCTTTGCAAAAGTAATTAATTTAACAACTTACTGACAGTAAAAACTTTCTTGTTCTGGAACAAACTATTGTTAAAATGAATAAGATTTGAATAACCAATAATATATTCTTAAAATGGTTATCAAGAGGCAAAATGTATACTGTCGACAGGCTTAATGTGCTGATAAAAAAGGTATTGAAACTGAAAACTTTCTGTAATGAGGAAATCGTCATGGGAAATGCGGGATATAAATACGGGTACTGCGCCAGTTCTGCGAGTCTGTGTTTAGCTTTTGACAGGTAAAGATGTTACGCCAATCAGTTTCTGTTGAACATACTACCTGACAGGTACTATCACACGTGTCCGAAGATGTTTGTAGTTTTTTGTCATTTGTCGGCAGAAGTTGTACTACTAACAGCTGAAGTTAATAAATGAGGAAAGAAGCGAAGAAATGTGTTTCAGTCACCACATAGCAAGCCCAGCTTTAGAAAATGAGAACGAAGCAAGACAGATAGCTAAGTAACGCGTATTACGATTGTAGTTCTTTCCTCTCAATGATAATTAAGTAGTGCAAGAATAGTATACTCGTATATGTAAAATGCATTTACTTTCTTGGATGTTTATCTTTACTGCATGCTGACTGGCGTGGAGTATTATTACATACATCATATTACACGCACGGGACTGCTTTCCTTCGTTTTGAGCATGTATAGGGCAAACAGTTGCAACTACTTCTTTGCTTGAACTTTATCTTGCGCCCAGTATTTCCGCATTCATTCCCTGTGGTCTTCCTCCTTTTTTTCAGCCCATATCTTGCATGTTTTCAACCTGGATTTTGTGGGAACAGCTGTAAGTTTCAATTTGTTCTTGCTAACGTTACGTTATAGGATGTCTTCATCTGGTACGCCCAGATCATGAAGAGCCAGTTACACCTCAGTAAACCAGCGCTATTTGGCCATTTTGTCAAGAAAGGGACATGAGAGTCTGCTTAGTCAGTATATTTGAACTTGATACACCCATGCGTACATAGCCGAAATAAATGATTTTCTCCCATCAGCCAACCATCAGTCTGACTCGCCACTTGTATTCTGTATGTCATATAAGAACTTCAGTCTGAGTCGTCACTTCTGCCTGTCTATTCACCTGACCCTTTTATGCAGTTTGGGTTTTTGCCATTTGCAGTAGAATATTGTGTCGAGTGACATTTCTGCAAGAATTCCATCGGAAAGCAGTCTTCCTCCATCGCTATCTACAGTTCTAGGGCTATTAGTTACAATCTAGCTGAGTTTTCAAAAATACAGACTTTCTGAGTTTGCAAACACGCAACTTTAAATGTTGAACAACCACCATAGTGACTGGCGACTCCACGGAGTGCTGTGTGCGCAACGACAATTTATGTTAAATTAAAAGGAAGGTCAGTGTTGGCCGTAATATTGATGTTTTATTGATAGAAGAATCGATTATCGATCACATATTCAGTGCTGTACAAATAATAATTATTGATAACTTGATACCAGTCTCTGAGTTTAATTTGTACAGCACTGAAGATGATCACTATGTGAACGAAAATCGATTCTGCTATCAATAAAACATCAATGTTAGGGCCAACACTGACCTTCCTTTTAATTTAACCTCCATAGTGCAATATTAAAACAATCTATACGTTTAAACAATTGACGGGCTACTATGGTCTAGGAAATTGATACATAGATTAGTTGTGTACTGCTGTGGCGGCACGAAAAGCAGGCATCAGTAGCTACTAGCACAATATATAACACGTTGGCAGCAGAACCACGGCCCGTACGCTGACAGATTTGAGGCAGCGGCAACTCGAACCGACGAGACGCACCGAGAGACCGGCAGAGAACTGGGCTGCACCAGCGGCCGAGTCAACACACTCCCGAGACACTCGCGCAGCTACTATCGGCGTGCGCAGGTCGAACTACACTACCGGACTACATAAAAAAAGTTTGGTATACCTGGAAAGACGTCGTCGATTTTTATCCGATGCAGCATGTGGCATCTGGGGGAAACAGATGTACTGATAATGGTTTCAACGTAATCCGCTAACAGATAGCGCAGTGACACAACTACCGGAACGCCGCCTGTTTCTACCCTTTAATAGAGAATGTTCATAGTCAGAAGGCAGTGTAGTGAAAACGTGTAAAGCAAGTAGACGACCATGCCATGGAGAAGCACTCTCGCTTCCTACAGCCAACTGTGCGAGTTTGAAAGGGGTGAAATTGTGGTCTTCCGAGTGGTGTGACGGTCCTTTTTAGAATTACCACACAGGTTGGACGTGCTGCGGCAACTGTGCAACTTTGTTAGTATCAATGCCCACGTGCACATTCTCACACCCATCGACGAGGTTCTGAACGACGACACAGCAGGGATGCCCGCCAGGACGGTTGTGCTATAAGGGCAGCAGTGGCAGATTGTACAGTTAAAGAGGCACATATAAGAGGGTCTGTGAGGCCAGGCATGTCAACATGCTTACGAACCGGTTATAACAAGTGGGTCTACGGGCACGCACGCCTCTATCCGGTCTTCCACTCACGCCACAGCATCGACGTGCACGGCTCGCTCGACTCGTGCCGTCAGAGGAACACCTGGAAGATGGAATGGCGCGCCGTGGTCTTCAGAGATGAAAGCAGATTCTGCCTGCACAGAAGAGAAAGACGTTCGCGCGTGCGACGTAGAGCTGAAGAGCGCTGTCTCGTAGAGCTCATTAGTGCAAGAAATACAGACCCACCCCAGGCCTGGAGTGCGACAACTTACAAACCTGGTAAAACTTGGGTGTTTCTGGCGTGGGCGCTAACCAGCGCTCAGTATGTACAAAATGTTGTTAGCCCAGTCCTTTTGCTGCTCTTGCGACAGTAAAGTGATATATTGTTTCAACAGGATATCGCTCTCGCCACACCCTGAAACGGTACTGTTATGTACCGTTCCATGATTAAATACGATGTTTTGCAGTAGTACCTTCTTAAAAGGACAGCATAATCGCTAGATATTGACGGGTGCGGCCACTTGCCGGTTTCCTCTCTCTCGTAAAGCCGTCGGCACACGGACCGTGCACCCGTACGTTGAGCGTTGAGCGTGCCTAGTATCTGACGTCATAGCGTGGAATAGCACGTTCGGGAGTCTTTCCGAACGTGCAGAGCAATATCTGGCTTGTCTGATAATCTGAGCGTGCGTCTGAGCGTTGACCAATGAGATGGCATAACGCCACCTACGTCACACGCACTCCGTCTCCCTTCAGTACGAAGTTGTCAGGCGCCATACTGGCATTCATTTCAAGCCTATATGTATATATGCCGTGTCTGAGCACCAGAAAATTGAGAATCACTGGGAAACCCGTTGTTAGTTGTCTGATTCGTTCCAATAAAATAATGAGAAACATGATATTCGTAGCAAAAGAATTATTGTAACTTGCGTATTATGAGAGTAGGCTATTTGAAGGCAGAGACACACTGAAGATCCACCCAAAACGCATTGTTCTTCGTACATTTAGTTATAATTAAATTTCAATTAGTAACATAATTATCTTCGATTAACGTTTTTAGCGAGGGTTAAGACAATATGATTGAGCACAACGAGCTTCTTGTTGGTTTAGTGTCGAGCCGGTTGGCCTCTGTAATACAAAACTGACGAGGGGAGGCCGCCAATTGCGAAATTCAGATTCGATTCATACTGCGCATAATAAAGGCTCACGGCCAGAGGTATAATGTGGCAAAGCACCAAGATGCACTTCTCAGCCGTTGTCGAGAAAATCGACAGTTAAAAGAAACCGTAGCGGTGGAATGCTCTCTACGAGTAGTTTTCTACAGCGCCGTGGCGCAGCGGTAAGTGCTATGGTTCGTAATCCAAAGGTCGCCGGATCGAATCTCGCACGATGCAACTTTTTTTTTTAGTATTTGTTTTTTATAATTCAAATATATATATATATATATATATATATATATATATATATATATATATATATATATATATATAAAATTCCCGGCAATCAGTTGCAACAATTATGCATATAATAAGTTGTTGAAAGTCGTTTGTCATGGAAAAACTGGCGACTTCGAACATCATTATGTTTTCCGCAAACAATGTTGTGTTTCACAAATGTTATTAATTGTCTTCATAATGTTAACCACACATAGTTAACATAAGACGTAGAAACGATATTCCGAAACGAATACGTACAGCGTAAGTCAATCGTTCGAATTAGAATAGAGCCCCCACGAACACAAATTTGCTGTGGTAGGTATGAAATATAAACTCCGTTACTCGCTCGTTACACTTGAATGACAGATGTTGAATGGGCCGAAACGAGCCGCCGCATAACAGCGTAGTTGCCTGCTAACTTCGAAAGCAGGTAGATGCGGTCCCTAGCGCAACTTATAACATTGTCGAAAATCAGTGCGGACGGGAGAGCTTTGGTACATCCTGTTAAAAAAAACGGAAAAGTGGAGGCGGTACAATTGGAGAGCGATCCGCCTTCACCAACATGCATAAGCAATTCATTAATACTTTATATATATATATATATATATATATATATATATATATATATATATTTGAATTACAAAAAACTAATAATAAAAAAAATTGCACGGCGCAAGATTCGATCCGGAGACCTTCGCATTAGGAACCTGAGCGCTTACCGCTGCGCCACGACGCTGTAGAAAATTACTAATCGTCGAGAGTATTTCACCGCAACGGTTTCTTTTAACTGTCGATTTTCTCGACAACGGCTGAGAAGTGAATCTTGGTGATTTACCACATTACACCTCTGGCCATGAGCTTTTATTATGCGCAGTATGAATCGAATCTGAATTTCACATTTGGCGGCCTCCCCTTGTGAGTGGAAGGATCAACCACCGAACTTGAACAGGATGTCTTGCGACGTCCGCAACGACCGAACACAACGATCAACAATGAACAAAAATGCAAAAAAAAAGTGTAATGAGTAGCGTCTTTGTTGGGTTCGCGTCGTAACACTTTTTAATTTTTTCCCCTATCATTCGCGTTTTTATTGGGTTCTGATACTTTATTATTAGTTTAATATAAGTATATGCTACAATATTTGATGATATGTAAATATAAGTTCACTTTTTTTTTTTTTTTTTTTTTTTTTTTTTTTTTTTTTTTTTTTTGAGGGGTGACTTTATTCGATTGGTTTAATCTACACGACAGTTCCTTTTTCTTTTACGCTTCGTAATTCACATGTTGCAAAGATTCTGCTACTGGGTAGAAACAGTGATCAAGTAAGACTGACCTTGGGGCTTACTAAAATGTGGGAATGATGAAATACTGTTTATCTTACGCGGAGAAGTATTCCAAATTTGTACCGAACTGTTTGTAATGGAACTTTTATAAGCCTGTGTCCTTATTGATTGGCCCCCCAGGGGGTCCACAACTCTTTTGTGGATACGTGCGTGGCGAGCACGGGGCCCCGAGCCATTGCAGCCTTCTTTCTCTCCTGGGCTGCATTTCCTTTCCCTTCCCCTCCTTTCCCCTCCATACCCCTTTCCCCTCGCCCTCTCCTCTCCCTCTATTGGTGTCCTTGCTTATGTTGGCCCCCGCTATCCTCCTGGTTCTGTTGGTTTTACACTCCGGCTTTGTTGCGTAATCATCTCCTCCTTTTGGCATTCCTTGGTCCCCTCTGGGGTTTGACCTCCATTCCAAAATTTCTCTTCCGTAGTGTGAGCCATTTGGGGAAGAGCACCTTACGTAGTGTCTCCGACGTGTGCCCTCCTAGTACATTCCACCTTTTCTTTTACGTCGTTGTCTGATGCTAGGGTGCATAGCCAGCACGGTAGCCAGCCCGTGTGGTGGGGTCGCTATGTACCCTTTTGGTTGAGCCCCCTGAACACACATGGATCACACTTCTGATACCTGAGGTGTGACCTCCTCATGCATGCCTTGGAGTGGTTACTCGTCATCCTGGAGCATCGGAACTCCTGGCAATGGCCGCCGTGCCAGACGGCCCTTGCTGTGGCTGGGTGGCGCCCGTGAGGAGAGCCCCTGATCGGATTGGGTGGTATCAGGGCGGACGCTATGCAGATGAAATGCATACGGGTCCAAAACTCTGGCCGCTCTTCTGCGGCCGTCTCTCTGCGTGGTACTGATTCCTCAAGTGCTGCTTCTCTTGCCCCTTCGGCCTTCCCTTCCGTGGCTACCCCCTGGGAGGAGGGTCAGGCCCGTCGTCTAGGGGCAAAACCTTTCCCCCATTATCTAGTTTGCACCAGGACTGATGGAGATACTTTCACTAGTGTCAAACCTTTATTCTTTGTGGAACACATTGAAGACAAGTTCGGCGAAGTGGACTCCCTGAGCAAGATGCGGTCGGGTTCGTTGCTGATAAAAACTGCTTCGGCTGCCCAATCTGCGGCCCTTCGTGCCTGTACCCATCTTGGCACAATACCCGTGTCCATTACCCCTCACCAGTCTCTAAATATGGTACAAGGTGTGATTTTTCACAGAGACCTCATCCTTCAAACTGATGAGGAACTTCGGGACAATCTCGGACGGCGGGGTGTTCACTTTGTTCGGCGTGTTCAGAAGGGTCCTAAAGATAATCGTATTGATACTGGTGCCTTTATCCTGGCCTTTGAAGGGGATACCCTTCCTGAGAAAGTTAAGATTATGGTCTATCGCTGTGATGTGAAGCCGTACATCCCACCTCCTATGCGGTGTTTTAAGTGCTTGCGTTTTGGCCACATGTCTTCTCGCTGTTCCCAGGACCCTCTCTGTGGTGACTGTAGACGTCCACTCCATGAGGGGAGTCCCTGTGTTCCCCCTCCTGTATGTGTAAATTGTCATGGTAGTCATGCTCCACGTTCAGCAGATTGCCCAGTCTATAAGAAAGAAAAAAAGATACAGGAGTATAAGTCCCTTGATCGTTTAAGCTACACAGAGGCCCGTAAGAAATATGCACGATTGCACCCTGTGTCCATGACATCTAGTTACGCCTTGGTTACATCTTCATCCCTTCCTCCCCCTTCCTTACCCCCATCCCTGACCCCTCTCCTTCCCCCCTCCCCTGCGGCTCCCACACCTTCTCCTCTGGGCGCTGCTCCCCCTCCCCAGCCGGAGAAGTGTCCCACTCCTTCGGCGTCTGCCGGTCAAGGGCGCCTCTCCCGGGATGCCCCTTCCCGGCACCTTCCAGGTCAAAGGTCTGCTGCAGTGCGGCGACCGCGAGAGCCGCGGTCTGTCGGCCCCCAGGTCGCCCGGTCTCTTTCTGTTCCTGATCTTGCTGCAGCTGGCTCCATTATGCCACACAGCCCTCCTCGATCTCAGCCTGAAAAGAAGAAGAAACATAAGTCCCGGGACAAAGAGCCTCTGGTGTCACCGGAGGTCCCTTCCCCGACTTCACAACCGGATTCTGACCTGTCGTTTATGGATGTCGCCCCCTCCATGTCGGTGACAGGTGGGGACCCGGCGGTATGACTGGATTTAGCGTGTTCAGCCCTCATTTAAACCATCGTTCTGTGGTTCTCCAATGGAATTGTAATGGCTACTATCGTCACCTTCCGGAATTGAAATCCCTTCTTTGGTCCTACTCAGCAGCTTGTGTGGTTCTCCAGGAATCTCATTTTACTGATGCTCACTCACCGACCCTCCGTGGGTTCCGTGTTTTCTGTCGAAATCGGGTCGGACCCTTGCGGGCTTCTGGTGGCATTTGTACGTTGGTCCGTGCAGACATTGCTAGCACGTGGATTCCTCTCCAAACTACATTGGAAGCGGTTGCTGTTAGGGTCCACTTAGACTCTGCAGTCACAGTATGCAATCTTTATCTCCCTCCTGACAGGACTCTTACACCTGCTGCCTTAACCACCCTTCTTCAGCAACTTCCTCCTCCCTTCCTCCTCCTTGGGGATTTTAATGCTCATCATCCTTTGTGGGGCAGTGCCTTTCCATCTAGACGAGGTCGTCTTATAGACCAATTTATTGCAGACCACGACCTGTGCCTTCTTAATGATGGCTCCCCTACTCATTTCAGTGCTGGTCATGGTACCTTTTCTGCCATTGATCTTTCTCTTTCTTCTCCCTCTCTCCTCCCTTCATTACACTGGTCGCCACACGACGACCTTTGTGATAGTGACCATTTCCCGTTGATTATCACGCTCCCTTCCCGCTCCCCGATGGAGAGGTTACCTCGTTGGTCTTTCCACCGCGCCGATTGGCCTCTATATACTGCACAGGTCGAGTTTTCTCCCTCTTTGTCGGGTTGTATTGATGACGTCCTACGTGACGTGTCTGACGCGATTGTTCGCGCTGCTAACCTTGCTGTCCCGCGCTCATCTGGACAATTTCGTCGTCGGCAAGTCCCGTGGTGGAGTACGGCCATTGCCATTGCCATCCGTGATCGCCGTCGAGCTTTGCAACACTTTAAGAGGCACCCATCTGTAGCCAGCCTTTCTACCTTTAAGCGCCTTCGCGCTAAAGCCCGTTATTTAATCAAACAGAGCAAGCGGATATGTTGGGAACGATTCGTTTCTTCCCTTGGTTCCACTGTCCCTCTGTCTCGGGTATGGGCTACACTTCGCTCTCTCCAAGGTTGCCATCGGCAGTCCACCCTCCCAGGCCTTCACCTCCCAGATGGCATTTGTACGGACCCATTAGTTCTCGCAGAACATCTTGCGACCCATTTTGCAGTGGCATCAGCGTCGGCCTCCTATCCAGCTGCTTTCCTTCATCAAAAACAGCAGGCTGAAGCTGTCACCTTATGTTTCACCACTTGTGAGTCAGAATCTTACAACGAACCTTTCACTGAATGGGAATTTCTTTCTGCTCTATCTTCTTCTCACGATACGGCCCCTGGCCCAGATTCCATTCATAACCAGCTGCTTCAACATCTCAGTGCTCCACAACGGCACCATCTTCTTCGGGTGTTTAACCGTATCTGGCTCCAGGGTGACTTCCCTTCTCAGTGGAGGGATAGCATTGTGGTTCCTGTCCTTAAGCCTGGTCAGAACCCCCTATCTGTTGACAGCTATCGGCCAATTAGTTTGACCAATGTTGGTTGTAAGTTACTTGAACGGCTGGTAGCCCGTCGGCTCACTTGGGTCCTCGAATCTCGGGATCTATTGTCCCCTTGCCAGTGTGGCTTTCGAGAGGGACGATCTCCAATCGATCATTTACTTCGCTTGGAATCCGCAGTTCGGCAGGCTTTTTCCCAGCGCCGCCATTTGGTTGCAGTGTTTTTTGACCTTCGCAAGGCCTATGACACGGCCTGGCGCCATCACATCTTACTAACCCTTCATCAGTGGGGTCTTCGGGGCCCACTCCCGATTTTTATCCGCCAGTTCCTGATCCATCGGTCATTCAGAGTTCGAGTTGGTACTGCTTTTAGTTCTCCACGGACCCAGGAGACGGGCATCCCACAGGGTTCTGTCTTGAGTGTCCTTCTTTTCCTCATTGCTATCGATGGACTTGTGGCCTCTGTCGGTCCCTTGGTCGCCCCTGCCCTGTATGTGGATGATTTCTGCATTTGGGTTAGTTCCTCCTCGATGCCATCTGCAGAACGGCAGCTCCAGGTGGCTATACGGCGTGCCTCTGCATGGACCCTCTCACACGGGTTTCAATTCTCTCCTTTAAAATCGCGGGTGGTCCACTTCTGTCGCCGTACTACGGTCCACCCTGATCCAGAGCTCTATCTCGCTGCACAAAGATTGCCTGTGGTTCCACAGTTTCGTTTCCTAGGTCTTGTTTTCGACAACAAGCTCACTTGGCTGCCCCATATCACACTCCTGAAGGTAGGATGTTTCCGTAAACTCAATGTCCTTCGCTTCCTTGCCCACTCCTCTTGGGGTGCGGACCGTTCCCTCCTCCTCCGTCTTTATCGTGCTCTAGTTCTGTCACGTTTGGACTATGGTTGTCAAGTTTATGGTTCAGCTGCTCCTTCCACGCTGCACGTGCTGGATCCGGTCCACCATCGTGGTATCCGTTTGGCCACCGGTGCCTTCCCTACTAGCCCTGTTGATAGTCTCCTGGTTGAAGCTGGGATCCCCCCCTTTCTGTTCGGCGGTCCCAGCTTCTGGTGTCTTATGCCCGTACTATCCGTTCTTCTCCCGCTCATCCTTCCTATTCTATCCTATTCCCAGACCATGGACGTCGCCCGCCTGACTCCCGCCCTCGGGCGGGTTTACCGGTTGGACTGCGCCTTGCGTCTCTTAACCGTGATTTTCGGCTTCCTTCTTTGTCCTGTCTTCCTCGCTCCCTCCCCTCCACCCCTCCTTGGTTAGTTCCTCGGCCTCGAATTCGGATGGATCTCCGCCGCGGTCCGAAAGATTCCATCCCCCCAGTGGTGTTCCGTTCCTTTTTCCGCCAAATTTTATGGGAGTTTCGGGATGCTGTTGTTTTTTACACTGATGGCTCTAAATCTGCTGATCATGTTGGGTATGCCTTCACGTCCTTTGTTGGAACGGAAAATCATCTACTGCCACCCTCATGTGGGGTGTTTACTGCGGAATTGATGGCAATTTCCCGGGCCCTTACCTTTATTAAACAATCCCAACAAAACCGCGTTTTGTTATGTACGGACTCGATGAGTGGCCTTCTTGCTATTGACCGGTGTTTTTCGCGCCATCCCTTGGTCTCTGCCATCCATGACCATCTCGCTGATCTTCACCATGCTGCTTGTTCCATTGACTTCCTATGGGTCCCGGGCCATGTGGGTATCCCGGGTAATGAGCTCGCTGATCGTTTGGCTGGGGGAGCAGTTACTTACCCCCCATTTTCTGTAACCCCTCCTGCAGCGGATTTACGGCTTCACATCAAATCCCACTTTGCACAGTCATGGGCCAATTCTTGGGAGGCTACTCCACTGTCTAATAAACTTCGTGCCATTAAGGTGAATCCAGGCCCATGGCGTTCTTCCTTTCGCCTCTCCCGCAAGGACTCGACCACACTGTGTCGTCTCCGCATTGGCCATACCAGGCTGACCCATGGTTTCCTTTTGCGTGATGAGCCACCCCCGTTATGTGGTTGTGGAGCCTTCCAGTCAGTGGCCCACATTTTGGTTGAATGCCCCCTTCTTTTGGCTCTGCGTGCTAAGTACAGACTCCCCCACACTTTACCTTTGATGTTGGCTGACGATTCCCGGATGGTCTCTCTGGTTCTAGGTTTCCTCCGGGAGAGTGGTTTTTATTCTCAGTTTTAAAGTTTTTATTCTCCCTCTGGTGTTGAGGCAGGGCGGTGAGTGTTTGGGTGTCTCCCACTGTAGGCAGTGTTCAGAGATTCCCGGTTCACCTCCCTGACCGGAATCCTCTTTTCTTTCCCTTTTACTCTGTTTTTACCCCTTCTTTTTAAGGCTTGGTTAGTTTTTCTATTCCCATACGCACTTTCTGCATTATAGCAGTTGTACCTTTTAAGTCACAGGTGGTCTTGCCTATGCTGCTTCAGCATAGTGTTGGGTTCGTTCTCTTGCCAACTTCCCTCATTTGTTTTTACTATTGACAACGTGACTGCCCTTTTACGTTTCCCCTTTTTCCGTTTTATTCTTCTGACATTTCTGAGATGTCCCGTTAGCAGAATGGAGTCTATTTGAAACAAGGGACTGATGACCTTGCTGTTTGGTCCCTTTAACCTCAAACAACTAACCAACCAACCTTATTGATTGGACACGGTACTTTCCTTTTCGTGGACGATGGAGGAAATGTGCGTTTTAATAGAGCTAACGTGGGAATTTTACGCGCCCCCGTTGAGTAAACAGTGTGATTTACGAACTACAAACATCCCTCAACTGCTGGAGTGCGTTGCAATCGCATATACCATGTTGGGGCCCACGTACCGTATGCACAAGTCGCATCGTTCCTGGGCGATCAGCAGCACCTTGAACTTGGCACGCTCAACGTTAACGTTCGACAGCGCGGTCCGTGTGCCGACGGCTTAACGCGGCCCCACCGCGGGCGCCACGAACCTCCCATGATGTAGGATGGAACGTTGATTTATTATGTTGTAGAATATTTATTTAATGTTAATATGTTCACGAACGTGAAATATCCTTTACAACCCATTCCCATCTTTCCTGAAGCGATGTCAGCTATTAGTTTGGAAGCAGACAACTCTTGGTAGACTGTAGTAGTGCCAAATTTGTTTCCTTGGGCTGGAGTGGCAGAGATCGACCACAGGCAAAACTTTGTCAAAGAGAATGTGAGAACATAGGGTTTAGCGGGGAGAGGTTGGTCAGGCTACCCCCTCCACCGAATACCAGAGGCTCTCAGGAGCTCCGCCATGGTAAGGGGCTGTTCTGCTAGGGAAGGGTAAGCGAGTAGATGTGCCTTCAGCATGTCCGTCTCGATTGGTAATGGAAAAAGGTATTGGAATACTAGATATTTGTGACTAACCCACTCTTTTTCAGCCCAGCGTTGAATAGGGAAACCAATAATTCCGCTCATGGTTATTTTGGTTATTTTCTGTTGCATGATTTTTGTGTATTGAGAGTGATATATGTATGTCTTTGTGTTCAGGCCACGTGGTAGGCAACGTTAGGCTTTGATAGTGAAATTGTCCATCTATACGATAATTAAGTAACAAACCGTGTGACTTTCAATTTATTTATGTGTGTTAGGAATTTTGGAAGGGTTTATTGATTTTTTAATGTGTGGTTTCTGTGTATTACAAATAGGGTCACGTGCTCCACGTGTGACGAACTAGTACCTAGGCAGCTACGCTCGCCTATAGAGAAACTCGAGTAGAAGCAACAGATTATTTATTCTATGACGGAAAACTGCTTCACTGATCCCTCCAAAAGAATCCGTTGCGCATTATTACCAATCAGGGCCTAAATATCGTTAGACACTGCCATAATTGCCAGCGGTCTTGTCTGTTTCAACTGGCAGTGGACCAGCGTGTTTAATATCCACACCCATAGAGGGCTGTGATACAGATGGAGGAGGTTTCTGAGAATCTGTATGTCCGCAGCTCGTGGTCGTGCGGTAGCGTTCTCGCTTCCCGCGCCCGGGTTCTCGGGTTCGATTCCCGGTGGGGTCAGGGATTTTCTCTGCCTCGTGATAGCTGGGTGTTGTGTGATGTCCTTAGGTTAGTTAGGTTTAAGTAGTTCTAAGTTCTAGGGGACTGATGACCGTAGATGTTAAGTCCTGTAGCGGTCAGAGCCATTTGAACCATTTTTTTGAGAACCTATGACGGAAAAGCAGTGTAAACTAATTGCAATATTCTTCCTTATCGTTAAAGAAAGTAAAATATCCCTAAACTTACCTATAACTAAGAATAGGTAATTTCCCCACAAACAGATAACTTAACTTCTGCCAGAGTCTGTTTCAAGTAATATACCCCCAGCGACGGTCCCTTTTCAACCCTGCCCGTGAAACTCAGCGTGCTCTACAAGACGTGCAGCAACGTCCCTGGCCAGCACCATCTCCAGACTTGTCGCCAATCCAGCACGTGGGGAGTATGATGGGATGAGAAGTGAATCGTGCGACTCAGCAACCAACAATGCTCACAAAAGTACGTGAACAGGTTAGAAGGAATAACCTATCCCAGGACCGTATTCGCCATCTGTATGATCGACTGGACGCCAGAGTTGGGGACTGCATTGCTACCCGTTGAGGCTACAGACCATGTACTAATACAGGTGTTCAGCGTGGATCGATACTTGCTACCTCAGAACCGTTTGCGCTGTTGATCCGCAAATGTAATCATTTCATGTATTCCATGTGCACTAACGCAAAAACAAATCTTGAGTGAACTGGGAACCTGTAAGCGGGTGTACTAATTTTTTTTCCGGCAGGGTATTTCCCACTTCTGTGGAAATCGACTGAAACCGTTTGGCGGTATTATAACAATAATAAATGCGATTAAGACTGTTCTTGAATTATTGATCTGCTTCAGAGCTTCAACTGTTCAAGTAATTGTGATAGTTTATATTACACAACAGACTATAATTTCGTTGAAATTACAAACTCTTTAACTTTGTGGAACTGTGAGTTGTTTTCGTTGTCAATCACTCACAGGCCTGGGTTTCTGTCTTTGGAAGTTATTGACTGTATTATGACTGAGCCACTGGCATTACCTGTGTAACATACTCTTGGTTTACAATGGAACTTTTAATGTTGCGTGTGATGTATTTTCCTGTGGTATTTCCGTTGGGACGTGATACATCATATACCAAGTAGGTGCTTAGGTGCTAGAAAAGAACGTCCCACATACACCTCTGACGTCACCTTGGAGATTTTTGACTGTACTGTGTAAATCAGTAACTTTTCTGTAGGAACATCACATATACAATATATCACTGTTACCACTAGAATAGGGTTGGAGGAGGAGGAGGAGCAGGAGGAAGTATCCATTGTTTACCGAGTGTTTTATTACATGATATACATTAGCACTATGGTTCACTGCAGAATAGGAATTTGTGAAGTTTTTATTACGATGACCAGCGTCCTCACCGCCAATGCCAAACACACTTCTGGTGTCTGTGACAGAGTAAGCTGATGCAGCACAGACTGCCAAAGCTTTCCACTGGAGCAGATAACTCTTCGCCCCCAGCTGACGCTCATCAGCAAGATAACAGCCTTTTGCCTGCGCTGCCCGCCAGGACCGCCACAAAAGTCCTCGGACAGTGCTTCAACCTGAAGCCCCTGCAGCGCGCCCCCATCTACCCGGAGTTACGAGCTAATACCACGAGACGTTACGGCTTCCATCCAGATAAGCTCTCCCGCAGTTATGGAGACTAGCAAATTTCTTACTGCTCTTAAACAAAGGCGAAATTAATTATTGGAGTGAACTTGCCAGACTTTTAGCGATGTGCATTCTATATTCTGATCAAAAGTATCTGGACACATACTATTAAAGCTACCGAATTGTAACGATCAGAGGCGCAGCATATCTCTCATGACAGCCATCATGTGCACTCTTGCAGGTGTTTCGTCAGAGATTTGCCATTGATAGCTGCAGTCAGTGCAGCCAAATACTGCTCATCGCGTCTCTGACGTGACAGAAGCAGTTGCTTTGTTTGTTGCTATGAAGAAAATGATTTTACAGGCTTATTCGATATTTGTTTAATTGGTGCGTACCAACAGTAACACTAGACAGTTCCTCAATACAGCTAAACGATTATCACTATACAACATCTCTCTACAATCCTTCAAGTGTGCTTGGTGGTGTAGTCAACCAAATGTTACGATTGTACAGAGATTCGGAGCGCTTGTTCAGCATTTAAAGCTGCATATTTACAAAATCTAGAGGTGCGCGTTTTTTAGAAAATTGGTAAAATTGTAACAAATAATCTATAATCTCAGAACTGCAGATAACCGTGGAGGAAGACTGTCAAACGATATAGTTCTTGTAGAAATTTCATTGGATATAGCACTCTGCCGAAAATTGCAAAAAAAAAAAAAAAAAAAAAGGAATTGCGTTTGGGGTTGGGTCATACATCAGGTGTGTAGTTAGGCATAACTCGAATGAGGAGCTGGTATGGCGCCTTCACTTTGACGTGCAGATCGCAAGTAGCGAGTCAGCTAAATGATTGGACAGCTGCGGGAGAATCATTATTTTTGGGCTATAAATATAATGAGGTATTAAATAGTGGTGATAGGTCATTGGTAATGATGATAAAATTCGCAGGTTATTACGGAGAGAAAATGACATAACATTATTTACACGAATCAGACAATATATTATAACAGATCATTAATAAGAGTGATAATGACTACTATCTGGCTTGTAGAAAACAATGGACCCCTTATTTCAGGAGGACATTGACTTAAGGCCTTGAAGGAGGAGAAATGTCTAGCGATCCTGATCTGAGATTTTGAAGGACAACTGTCATAGGATGGAGACCAATGACCTTGACCTTGTTAAGAAGGAGAACCATGGAACTTTTGTTCTTGTAACCCCCATAGATACCCTACTTACAACTCAGTTCCATCACTCACCATAGTTGTCATTCATTCCTGGCCATAGCAAAAATAACACGCTTTCGGTCTGTTACGTCGGGAAACTACCTCACATTGGCCCACTCGACTTTCAATATTCTTTTGCTCTCTTCGCATATACCATTAGTCCTGGAGAATAAATTAGCAGAACCCTTTTTGTAGGATATTTTATGTAGTCCAATTTTGTACGGATATGGGTTTTCGCTAAAGTCTGCATCTTCCGAGATTTTCAACAACAGCGTACACGTGTGGTCTTCACACGTGTCCCCACACAATCACTCACGCACCACTGGTAACGCTTGTTAGGTATGTAGTTGATCGCACTCCCTCGTACCGCGGTACAAAAATTTGTGACTATACAAGTTACGTTTCACATTCGAGGGGTTTTTTATTTTCACAGACAAGGTTATTACACCATCACTGCTAGAACAGGAAAAAGTTCTTAGTATACACTAGGCCTATATACACTCCTGGAAAAAGGAAAAAAGAACACATTGACCCCGGTGTGTCAGACCCACCATACTTGCTCCGGACACTGCGAGAGGGCTGTACAAGCAATGATCACACGCACGGCACAGCGGACACACCAGGAACCGCGGTGTTGGCCGTCGAATGGCGCTAGCTGCGCAGCATTTGTGCACCGCCGCCGTCAGTGTCAGCCAGTTTTCAGTGGCATACGGAGCTCCATCGCAGTCTTTAACACTGGTAGCATGCCGCGACAGCGTGGACGTGAACCGTATGTGCAGTTGACGGACTTTGAGCGAGGGCGTATAGTGGGCATGCGGGAGGCCGGGTGGACGTACCGCCGAATTGCTCAACACGTGGGGCGTGAGGTCTCCACAGTACATCGATGTTGTCGCCAGTGGTCGGCGGAAGGTGCACGTGCCCGTCGACCTGGGACCGGACTGCAGCGACGCACGGATGCACGCCAAGACCGTAGGATCCTACGCAGTGCCGTAGGGGACCGCACCGCCACTTCCCAGCAAATTAGGGACACTGTTGCTCCTGGGGTATCGGCGAGGACCATTCGCAACCGTCTCCATGAAGCTGGGCTACGGTCCCGCACACCGTTAGGCCGTATTCCGCTCACGCCCCAACATCGTGCAGCCCGCCTCCAGTGGTGTCGCGACAGGCGTGAATGGAGGGACGAATGGAGACGTGTCGTCTTCAGCGATGAGAGTCGTTTCTGCCTTGGTGCCAATGATGGTCGTATGCATGTTTGGCGCCGTGCAGGTGAGCGCCACAATCAGGACTGCATACGACCGAGGCACACAGGGCCAACACCCGGCATCATGGTGTGGGGAGCGATCTCCTACACTGGCCGTACACCACTGGTGATCGTCGAGGGGACACTGAATAGTGCACGGTACATCCAAACCGTCATCGAACCCATCGTTCTACCATTCCTAGACCGGCAAGGGAACTTGCTGTTCCAACAGGACAATGCACGTCCGCATGTATCCCGTGCCACCCAACGTGCTCTAGAAGGTGTAAGTCAACTACCCTGGCCAGCAAGATCTCCGGATCTGTCCCCCATTGAGCATGTTTGGGACTGGATGAAGCGTCGTCTCACGCGGTCTGCACGTCCAGCACGAACGCTGGTCCAACTGAGGCGCCAGGTGGAAATGGCATGGCAAGCCGTTCCACAGGACTACATCCAGCATCTCTACGATCGTCTCCATGGGAGAATAGCAGCCTGCATTGCTGCGAAAGGTGGATATACACTGTACTAGTGCCGACATTGTGCATGCTCTGTTGCCTGTGTCTATGTGCCTGTGGTTCTGTCAGTGTGATCATGTGATGTATCTGACCCCAGGAATGTGTCAATAAAGTTTCCCCTTCCTGGGACAATGAATTCACGGTGTTCTTATTTCAATTTCCAGGAGTGTACTTTGTGTTGGTGCATACGTTTGTAGCATTTTTCCATAACTTTGTTTAACACAACATAAACACATGACACGGACTTCAGTCATCAATAACATATTCTCCTTCATTATTTATAATAGTCTGATAACGGTGGGCAATTTTTCGATTCCGCGACTGTGGAAATCATATTGTTTTGAGGCTGAGAACTCGTCGAGCCATATTCGGGCGAAATTTGCATCCAGAAAACAACAAAAGCCGAGACGGCTTCCAGACTCAATCAAAGAATAATGAGCAGGAAGACGGCGTGAAATGATACTTCACGATAAAGTCCACCCGTATTCTGCTAGACTGACAAAAAGCTCTATACAAGAGTTAGCTTGGGAAGTCATTCCATACCCACCTTATTCGCTTCATCTTGCGCCCTCAGATTTTCACCTTTTCCGCTCTCGGAAGAGGCGTGAGTCGTGTTTGGGTAGCTCAGTTGGTAGAGCACTTGCCCGCGAAAGGCAAAGGTCCCGAGTTCGAGTCTCGGTCCGGCACTCAGTTTTATTCTGCCAGGAAGTTTCATATCAGCGCACACTCCGCTGCAGAGTGAAAATCTCATTCTGGAAACATCCTCTAGGCTGTGGCTAAGCCATGTCTCCGCAGTATCCTTTCTTTCAGGAGTGCTAGTCCTGCATGGTTCGCAGAAGAGCTTCTGTAAAGTTTGGAAGGTAGTAGACGAGGTACTGGCGGAAGTAAAGCTGTGAGGACGGGGCGTGAGTCGTGCTGGGGTAGCTCAGTTGGTAGAGCACTTGCCCACGAAAGACAATGGTCCCGAGTTCGAGTCTCGGTCCGGCACACAGTTTTGATCTGCCAGGAAGTTTCAATTCATGATATACCACAGCGTTGCTGTTCCACCAGATGCTTAACATTAGCTTTTGTGGATGAGTAGATGTCTTCGTAAGGGGAATTGTTGCTTTGTTTGGGCTCAACCATTCCTTTATTTACCATATGTTAACACAAAGGCACCAGCAACGATGCGGCATAGGAATGGGAAATGTTGTTCATGAGCATGTTGATGACGGAAAAGCAGACACGCACATATCGCCACCCGCTGACTTTTGTGATTTTGGCTCAAAGCATGCGGTACCCGCACACTCAATTTTTGCACCATCTCCAATGCACGCAAGTGTCGCTCGATGGCGGAATGATAACAGTTCATCACATTTGCTATTTCTCGAGTACACTCATGTGGATCATTGTGGATTAATGCATTAGAACCATCTCCATTAAACACCTAAGGTCTTCCTGAACTTGGAGAGTCACTAATATCAAAACGATAATACTTAAATCGAGAAAATGAACGGAATACCAGCGAACGAAACAAAACTGCTATGAACTCATGCACCAAACTAATAAAATCATACTGATAGCCCATCAGGTCCAGTGGCCTTTTCCTTGTTGAACGAAAACAGTTGATTTCGTATCCAGTTGTCATTTACTTTTGTATCTGTCATTTTGACGTTCAACTTGAGGAATGGGAGTACGAACCAGCCAAGTAAACCTGTTTTGGAGAAAGAACTTTAGTATTTCGGCCTTCTCTCTGGCGTATTACCTTTCGGTGTATTATGATCGCAGGGGCTCTAGAAAGATCGCTTGGAAAACTTACAGATTTAACGAAAGAGGAAAACATCTTACGATTTTCTGTAAGGTCACCTTCTTTCCAGCAAGAATTCCCATGCAAGTTCATTTAGCATTTCTGTGTTATTCTAGTGGTGAAGCAACTTCTAACGCATCTCACAACACAGCCACTGATTACTTCGATGTTTTCGTTTAATATGATATGGTGGAGACAGCTGACACTGGAGCAGTAACCTATAACAGGTTGTAAAATTATTCTATAGGCGGTTTCCTTTACGGAGACTCTACACCACTTTCACATACCTCTGACTCTAAAGCCGGCCGAAGTGGCCGTGCGGTTAAAGGCGCTGCAGTCTGGAACCGCAAGACCGCTACGGTCGCAGGTTCGAATCCTGCCTCGGGCATGGATGTTTGTGATGTCCTTAGGTTAGTTAGGTTTAACTAGTTCTAAGTTCTAGGGGACTAATGACCTCAGCAGTTGAGTCCCATAGTGCTCAGAGCCATTTGAACCAATCTGACTCTAAGCTATAGTTGGGCATTTCGCTTTCGTACACTGACCACACATCATATTTAAACTGCCTCTCGTAACGTACCTTTATAGCTAGACACAGAACAGATGCGAGTGAGCCAAGAAACACAACGTTAGTAATGTATCCGAAATTAAAGGAACGTTTCTTCTCCCTATCAACGTCACCTTAGAATTTTCCAGACATTATGCATCGTAAACAAACAGATATACCGTCCGAGTCTTGGTTCAAATGGCTCTGAGCACTATGGGACTCAACTGCTGAGGTCATTAGTCCCCTAGAACTTAGAACTAGTTAAACCTAACTAACCTAAGGACATCACAAACATCCATGCCCGAGGCAGGATTCGAACCTGCGACCGTAGCGGTCTTGCGGTTCCAGACTGCAGCGCCTTTAACCGCACGGCCACTTCGGCCGGCGTCCGAGTCTTCCTGTATCACATACAACCACCCAGCGACCAAGCATTTCCGGACGAAAGAGCATTATTAGCAATTATTGTTCGTTGTTGTTGTTGTTAACTAAACTGAACTAGTTTCCTAGTCTTAACTTCGTGTGTGTCTGTACTGAGTGTGAACGTGACCATTGGAAATGTGCTGATTACATAAACGCTATCTAATAATGTGTCCCCAAAACTATCTGAAACTCTATAACTGTATTTGAATTAACTTTTAGAAACTGTATCCTACAGAATATGTGCTGTGAAATTCTATATTTCACTGCAATGTACATCGCTACAGTGCGTGACGTCGAAGTACTTGACTTGCTGTTTCAGTACACGGAACTAACAGAACAAAAAATTCTCCATAAAATTACACAACGAATCTTGAATGAATAAATGGCCAAAATATAGAAATGAGTGCAGTTTAATGTATGCAAATTACTAAATAAAATTCCAAATATTTAATGATATACATGCAAATGCGACTCTGCTCTGCAAGAATAAGACTATCTGTGCAAGGAATAAGATCTTGGCCGAACTTTACCTAAATTAAATCTGATAATAATTTTGAAATGTGAAGCTTCACTGTGAATTATTCAACTGTATCCTGATTGTATTGAAAACTGGCAGTAAAAGTTTTTCATGAGATGCCTGCGGCATCGGAAACTCGGTACTGATAGAAAGTGATGAAAATACAAATGCAAAGCAACAGCAAACTAACTAAAGAAAAGAAAGCCTTGCGCAGTGCAATTTAAGGATATGCAACTACTCCAAGCACGTTAAGCTCTTCTGTATAACTGTGATCTGCTCAGTGCAATGCGCCGACGCATATGTAGAAAATGGAAACTTCCGTGAAGAGGTGATGGAGGCTATTGCGTTTACTTAGTGATGCAGAAGAGACTAGCATTCAAAAACTGTATTGAATCTCCGATTTATTAACAACTGCAATCATCTTTGCAAAAAATCACTAATACAGAAATACTCTACCCTGATATTACGTACTGTAAAAAGTAACCTTTACAAAACCATACTTCCAAAATCCAACATCTGCTGCATTTGAATCTCTATGTGTTACTAGTTATTTTCAGACTACTCAGCAGCTTAACCAACACCCGACTCCGTCGTTTACTTCTCACAGAACGTTACTGGCAACGACAATGCTACTGACAACCAAAGATCACATTGCTTGCTATTTTACTGTGTTGTCAAGGAAGCTGGTCATCTGTTTTTGTGTGTGTTTGTGTGTGTAAGAGATCAGGCAGCCACTAAATCTTCTGCTTTCATAGTCCCTGTTGTACATGTATTGGTATTACAGCACATCATTATTTGTGAAGGGCATAGTCACTCATTTAGGTTTCTTGTGTGACAGTGAACACAAACTATATTAATGGGGTTTCAGGGCTGTTTTTATGGTTAGAATTTCAAAATTTTATTCGATGTTACCACATTCTACATCTAAATCTACACGAATATTGCGCAAACCATTGTATGGTGCGTGGTTTAGAGTACCTTCTACTACTAGTAGTAATTTCATTTCCAATCATGCGTGCTCTCTAACTTTCTCAATAGTGTTTCGCCAAAAAACATCGTTTTTCTTGCTACCGTTCCCATTTGAGTTCGCGAACCATCTCCGTAATACTCGCGTGCTGACCGAAACTACCGGTAACAAACCTCTGAATTGCTTCGATGTCTTCCTTTAATCCTCCCTGCTGAGAGTTCGAAACACTCGACCAGACACAAGAATGGGTAGTAGTAGTGTTCTGTATGCGGTCTCGTTTGCAGGTGCACCATACTGTCCTAAAATTCTCCTAGTCAACCGAAGTCGACCATTTGCCTTAACAACTACCGGGTTCCTATCCAAAGCGCGCTGATGTTAGTACATTCCAGTGATACGGTAAGGACATCTGGTGTCTGGTTAAACGCTTATGCTCCTTGTTTACGACACTCCAGCTCCCCCTGGGATCCACGGCGAATTGATCAAGGTCACATAGGGGAATCACCCAGGCAACTGTAAAATGGCAGGAAAATCCTACGGAACAGTCTACATCTACATCTACGAAAACATTCCACAAGCCACCATATGGTGCGTGGCAGAGGGTACCCTGTATCACTACTAGTGTTTTCCTTTCCTGTTCCACTCGCAAACAGAGCAAGGGAAAACGGACTGTCTAACTACCTCCATATGAGACCTAATACGATACGAGAGTATCTTATCTTCGTGGTCCTCACGCAATGTATGTTGGCGGCAGTAGAACAGTTCGGCAATCACTTTCAAATGCCGGTTTCTCTAAATTTTCTCAACAGTGTTTCTAGAAAACGACGTTGCCTTCGCTCCAGGGCTTCCCATATGAGTTCCCGAAGCATCTCTGTAACACTTACATGTTGTTCGAAACTACCGGTAAAAAATCTAGCAGCCCGCTTCTAAATTGCTTCGGTGTCTTCCTTCAATCTGAATTGGTACGGATCCCAAACACTCGAGCAGTACTCAAGAATAGGTCGCACCAACGTCCTATATGTAGTCTCCTTTACGAGTGAACCACTCTTTCCTAAAATTCCACCAATAAACCGATGTCGAAGATTCACAAATGCAAATGCTCGTTCCAACTCATATACGCCCAGATATTTAAGCGACTTGACTGTATCAGGCAGGACACTAGTAATACTGTATCTGAACATTACGGGTTTGATAGTACTACTGAACCGCGTTAACTTACATTTTTTCGACGCGTGGGACTAGCTGCCATTCATCAGACCAAATGGAAATTTTGTCTAAGCCGTCTTGTATCTTCCTACAGTCACTCAACTTCGACACCTTACCGCACAGCACGGCGTCATCAGCAAACAACCGCAGACTGCTCGCCACCCTGTCCGCTAAATCATTTGTGTAAACAACAGCGGTCCTGTAACGTTTCCTTGGAGCACTCCTGATGATATCCTTGTTTGTGATCAACATACGCCGCGCAGTACAGCATACTAGACTCTATTATTTAAGAAGTCTTCCACCCACTCACATATCTGTGAACTTATTCCATATGCTCGTACCTTCGTTAACAATCTGTAATGGGGCACTGTGTTAAATGCTTTCCGGAAATCTAGAAATATGGAATCTATCTGTTGCCCTTCAGCCATAGCATCATGTGAGAAAAGAGCAAGCTGAGTTTCGCACGAGAAAAGCTTTGTAAAACCATGCTGATTCGTAAACATAAGCTCCTGAGTCTCAAGAAAATTTGTTATATTCGAACTGTCAATATGTCCAAGGATTCTGTAGCAAACTGAAGTTAGAGATATTGCTCTGCAATTTTGCAGGTCCGTTCTTTTACCCTTTTTATATGCAGGAGTTACCTGCGCTTTGTTTCCAGTCGCTTGGGACTTTGTGTTGGACGAGATTCAAAAATGAGGATGGAGCTGCCGCTTGCCTCCCTTTATGACAGCGTGATCCAGCAGCCTGAGCCCCACTGTCATTTGCGGTGTGAACTTTATAGTGAGAGGATGTTCAAGCGGCAGTGGCATCATCAAGGGCGAACCAGCGCCCCCGGTGAAAGAGGAATAAGACTGATGGTACGTACCTAATATAATTATTACTATCCTTATTAATAAAAATAGATATTCATATATGTACTTATGGCTTCTTATTGTTGCACCATCACAACGCGCCCGTGAACCAGTTGTAACGGAACTGTTGCAGGAGACTACACTAGTTACCGCATTGCTGCAGCAGACCGCAGATGGACTTCCGGATTATCGGGTCTGAACTATACTGTACAGCTGACTTCGTTCGACTATACTCTGAAGCAGCAACTCGCAGAACCGCAGACGTATTCCACAGCAAGTGTTGTACCGTTTGCAAACACATATACCATCGTATAGGTAAGAAACGGGGTTCGTTACGCTTTTAGCTACTTAGTTTCAGCTAGTTTTCAAGGTCGCACAACTACCGACCTCCTATACGCGAACCAGCGCCCCCGGTGAAAGAGGAATAAGACTGATGGTACGTACCTAATATAATTATTACTATCCTTATTAATAAAAATAGATATTCATATATGTACTTATGGCTTCTTATTGTTGCACCATCACAACGCGCCCGTGAACCAGTTGTAACGGAACTGTTGCAGGAGACTACACTAGTTACCGCATTGCTGCAGCAGACCGCAGATGGACTTCCGGATTATCGGGTCTGAACTATACTGTACAGCTGACTTCGTTCGACTATACTCTGAAGCAGCAACTCGCAGAACCGCAGACGTATTCCACAGCAAGTGTTGTACCGTTTGCAAACACATATACCATCGTATAGGTAAGAAACGGGGTTCGTTACGCTTTTAGCTACTTAGTTTCAGCTAGTTTTCAAGGTCGCACAACTACCGACCTCCTATACGCGCAGGTCATTGCATATAAGAGACTTATTCGGATTTTTTGCAAGGTAGCGAATAACAACAAATATTCTTGTGCAAAAACTTTTGTTAATTATACATACACATTTGTACACAGAAAACCACTTTTTCTTTATTTTTGTTTAGCGTAGTTTTATAACATACAGATTAATTTTTAACTTATAACTTAAATCTACGTCTGAAGCACCTGTTTCTTTCTCCAGCCAATAATTTGACTAAGAAAGAGAATGTATATTGGAATTCTAACGGTACTGTGGTTGATGTAAGAAAATTTAAATTCATTTTGCTAAGGAGTATACCATTTCCGGTGTAATTTATGTTTCCAGTGCGAGTAGCTAGGTTGTCCGGATTCGCCTATAATAACCAAAAACCACAGCGTTCGTCTGTTGGCCTTGTCTTCCTTCCTAATAGCTGCGTGATGTTTAACATTTTTGAAGACTCCATGTTGCCGTTTTTAACTATCACAAAAGACTCATCTGTTGTGCCTGTGGAGTCTCCTTCTGTACTCTAAATATCAAAGATGGCGGCACTTCTGGTCACGTGATTTTCAGGTCAAGTATTTTAAATTTGTTTGTAATTGGGATCCAATTGAAAACTCCTAGCTCAGTTGCGCTATTTTGTGTGCAAGGTGTGCGTGGGAGGGACGCGTCGCATAATCCCACCATCACGCTCTAGAATATTCTTACCAGCTACTGCGCAGTACGACGCCGCCTGAAAGAGTGCCCGCGTATAGCGCTATACTCTAGTGTACGAATACTCTGCCGGAAACCGCATTCGGATACAGCCCTATACTCTATTGCGCAGATATTGCCGTGTACTATCATGTTCAAAAAGCGCCCAGGTACATAGCTGAACTATACATCCCTGTTAATGCGCTGGTACTATCGCGTTCATAAGGATGACGCTCGCGAGGGCGTTCTCCCTCCCTTCCATGAACAGCCAGCACACAAAATAGCGCAACTGGACTAGGCATTTACTTTCATATTGCAACTACAACCAAATTCAGAATGTATCACCTGAAGATCACGTGACTGAAAATGCCGCCGTCTTGAATCTTTATAGTATTAAAGGAGGCTCGATAGCCACGACCGATGAGTCTTCTGCGATACTTGGAAGTGCGAACACGGATATCTGAAAAGCGTTAAACATCGCTCAGCTGTTAGGGAGAAAGACAAGACTAACAGAGGAACGCTTTGGTTTCTACTGGAGAACCTGGACAATCTCGCTACGAAGATTGGCAATATACATTATACCGAAAATGATATAGCCCTTAGCAAGAAGAATTTAAATATCCTTACATCCATTAAAAAACCGTTTTAAGACAATATTATGGTAGTTAAAATCTGTGATCTAGTGGACCGTCAAAAACAATTAGGAAAGGGGCGGTCTGTAATGGTAAAGAACTAGATGTGTGGATCATTTAACTACTATGATCTATTATCTATGTCGTAAGTTTTCCAAGTTCGTCTCTGTTAGACATGTAGTCAAGACAAAGCTGCCATTTCTCCTACATGGTAACGACAATATGACAGCAAGAGGAATATTAGGAAAAATCGGATTGGAGCACTGGAAACCATTTCGATGAAATACAAAAATCCTGTGACTATACCTTATAAAATGGTATTAGCTGACGTTAAAATGGAAGTTCTAATCTAAGAGCTGCCTCGAATATTGTAACAGCTACGTATAGACGAATATTACCTTTTGGATTTGGACATAACGCAAGATTTTGCTGGGATTTTTAACAAAATGGGGATGCGCAATTATCTAATATCAGATCACGGCTTCTGCATGGACGGACACTGCCACTGAATGATTGTGGTCGATGATAAGACAGTTTAAGCTACAGGTATAGAGAAAATATACATAAAAACTGATACGTCAGTTCACAAGCCGGGTGTGAAGCAACCACCATACAAATTTTTTAAAGTGTCCAAAGATGCAACTAGTAGAAATGAGTACGTCTTCTTCAGCTAATGAACATGGTATTACCAGGCTGGAGGCTGATTATACAGCTATGGAATTAATCATGTGTTTGACTCTGTGCAAGACTCTTCAAGCATATTAGACACCAACAAAGAGCGTTTAGAATGTTCTCCACTGTGTTTCGTACCAATTTCTTCCGTGTTGTTGTTGTTGTGGTCTTCAGTCCTGAGACTGGTTTGATGCAGCTCTCCATGCTACTCTATCCTGTGCAAGCTTTTTCATCTCCCAGTACCTACTGCAACCTACATCCTTCTGAATCTGCTTAGTGTATTCATCTCTTGGTCTCCCTCTACGATTTTTACCCTCCACGCTGCCCTCCAATACTAAATTGGTGATCCCTTGATGCCTCAGAACATGTCCTACCAACCGATCCCTTCTTCTGGTCAAGTTGTGCCACAAACTTCTCTTCTCCCCAATCCTATTCAATACTTTCTCATTAGTTATGTGATCTACCCATCTAATCTTCAGCATTCTTCTGTAGCACCACATTTCGAAAGCTTCTATTCTCTTCTTGTCCAAACTATTTATCGTCCATGTTTCACTTCCATACATGGCTACACTCCATACAAATACTTTCAGAAATGACTTCCTGACACTTAAATCTATACTGGATGTTAACAAATTTCTCTTCTTCAGAAACGCTTTCCTTGCCATTGCCAGCCTACATTTTATATCCTCTCTACTTCGACCATCATCAGTTATTTTGCTCCCCAAATAGCAAAACTCCTTTACTACTTTAAGTGCCTCATTTCCTAATCTAATTCCCTCAGCATCACCCGAATTAATTAGACTACATTCCATTATCCTTGTTTTGCTTTTGTTGATGTTCATCTTATATCCTCCTTTCAAGACACTGTCCATTCCATTCAACTGCTCTTCCAAGTCCTTTGCTGTCTCTGACAGAATTACAATGTCATCGGCGAACCTCAAAGTTTTTATTTCTTCTCCATGAATTTTAATACCTACTCCGAATTTTTCTTTTGTTTCCTTTACTGCTTGCTCAATATACAGATTGAACAACATCGGGGAGAGGCTACAACCCTGTCTTACTCCCTTCCCAACCACTGCTTCCCTTTTATGTCCCTCGACTCTTATAACTACCATCTGGTTTCTGTACAAATTGTAAATAGCCTTTCGCTCCCTGTATTTTACCCCTGCCACCTTTAGAATTTGAAAGAGAGTATTCCAGTCAACATTGTCAAAAGCTTTCTCTAAGTCTACAAATGCTAGAAACGTAGGTTTGCCTTTCCTTAATCTTTCTTCTAAGATACGTCGTAAGGTCAGTATTGCCTCACGTGTTCCAGTGTTTCTACGGAATCCAAACTGATCTTCCCCGAGGTTGGCTTCTACTAGTTTTTCCATTCGTCTGTAAAGAATTCGTGTTAGTATTTTGCAGCTGTGACTTATTAAGCTGATAGTTCGGTAATTTTCACATCTGTCAACACCTGCTTTCTTTGGGATTGGAATTATTATATTCTTCTTGAAGTCTGAGGGTATTTCGCCTGTTTCATACATCTTGCTCACCAGATGGTAGAGTTTTGTCAGGACTGGCTCTCCCACGGCCGTCAGTAGTTCCAATGGAATATTGTCTACTCCGGGGGCCTTGTTTCGACTCAGGTCTTTCAGTGCTCTGTCAAACTCTTCACGCAGTATCATATCTCCCATTTCATCTTCATCTACATCCTCTTCTATTTCCATAATATTGTCCTCAAGTACATCGCCCTTGTATAGACCCTCTATATACTCCTTCCACCTTTCTGCTTTCCCTTCTTTGCTTAGAACTGGGTTTCCATCTGAGCTCTTGATATTCATACAAGTCGTTCTCTTATCTCCAAAGGTCTCTTTAATTTTCCTGTAGGCGGTATCTATCTTACCCCTAGTGAGATAGGCCTCTACATCCTTACATTTGTCCTCTAGCCATCCCTGCTTAGCCATTTTGCACTTCCTGTTTATCTCATTTTTGAGACGTTTGTATTCCTTTTTGCCTGTTTCACTTACTACATTTTTATATTTTCTCCTTTCATCAATTAAATTCAATATTTCTTCTGTTACCCAAGGATTTCTACTAGCCCTCGTCTTTTTACCTACTTGATCCTCTGCTGCCTTCACTACTTCATCCCTCAAAGCTACCCATTCTTCTTCTACTGTATTTATTTCCCCCATTCCTGTCAATTGCTCCCTTATGCTCTCCCTGAATCTCTGTACAACCTCTGGTTCTTTTAGTTTATCCAGGTCCCATCTCCTTAAATTCCCACCTTTTTGCAGTTTCTTCAGTTTTAATCTACAGGTCATAACCAATAGATTGTGGTCAGAGTCCACATCTGCCCCCGGAAATGTCTTACAATTTAAAACCTGGTTCCTAAATCTCTGTCTTACCATTATATAATCTATCTGATACCTTTTAGTATCTCCAGGGTTCTTCCATGTATACAACCTTCTTTCATGATTCTTAAACCAAGTGTTAGTTGTGATTATGTTGTGCTCTGTGCAAAATTCGACCAGGCGGCTTCCTCTTTCATTTCTGTCCCCCAATCCATATTCACCTACTATGTTTCCTTCTCTCCCTTTTCCTACACTCGAATTCTAGTCACCCATGACTATTAAATTTTCGTCTCCTTTCACAATCTGAATAATTTCTTTTATTTCATCATACATTTCTTCAATTTCTTCGTCATCTGCAGAGCTAGTTGGCATATAAACTTGTACTACTGTAGTAGGCGTGGGCTTCGTATCTATCTTGGCCACAATAATGCGTTCACTATGCTGTTTGTAGTAGCTTACCCGCATTCCTATTTTCCTATTCATTATTAAACCTACTCCTGCATTACCCCTATTTGATTTTGTGTTTATAACCCTGTAGTCACCTGACCAGAAGTCTTGTTCCTCCTGCCACCGAACTTCACTAATTCCCACTATATCCAACTTCAACCTATCCATTTCCCTTTTTAAATTTTCTAACCTACCTGCCCGATTAAGGGATCTGACATTCCACGCTCCGATCCGTAGAACGCCAGTTTTCTTTCTCCTGATAACGACATCCTCTTGAGTAGTCCCCGCCCGGAGATCCGAATGGGGGACTATTTTACCTCCGGAATATTTTACCCAAGAGGACGCCATCATCATGTAATCATACAGTAAAGCTGCATGCCCTCGGGAAAAATTACGGCTGTAGTTTCCCCTTGCTTTCAGCCGTTCGCAGTACCATCACAGCAAGGCCGTTTTGGTTATTGTTACAAGGCCAGATCAGTCAATCATCCAGACTGTTGCCCTCGCAACTACTGAAAAGGCTGCTGCCCCTCTTCAGGAACCACACGTTTGTCTGGCCTCTCAACAGATACCCCTCCGTTGTGGTTGCACCTACGGTACGGCTATCTGTATCGCTGAGGCACGCAAGCCTCCCCACCAACGGCAAGGTCCATGGTTCATGGGGGGGAGGTTCTTCCGTGTAGCGTCAATTAACAGATAACTTACAGAACAAATGCCGTATGTGTTTAACAATGTTCTGCAATTCGTGTACTGAAGTAATAATAATAATAATAATAATAATAATACCCAAAAATTGACTAATGTACAAGTAATTTTCCAGATACTCAAGACCGAGAACAGCTTATCAGCTACGTTCCGTCTGCATACAGTTTTCATTATGTGCCTGTGCCCCACGTGGAGACTCATGACACTGACTCCAATAAAGACAATACAAGTACAAGTATTGCAAAAAATGGTTCAAATGGCTCTGAGCATTATGGGACTTAACATCTGAGGTCATCAGTCCCCTATAACTTAGAACTACTTAAACCTAACTAACCTAAGGACGGCACACACATCCATGCCCGAGGCAGGATTCGAACCTGCGACCGTAGCGGTCGCGCGGTTCCAGACTGAAGCGCCTAGAACCGCTCGGCCACACTGGCCGGCGCAAGTATTGCACACAAATGTTATATTAAGGCAGAAGAAACTTATTGTTCTCAGTATAGGATATTGTTGTCCACAATATTGCCAAATACAGATATTGCAGGATTAGGACGGGTTGACACAAACAATTTGATACCACCAGTAAGAACTAAAGAAAAAGAACTAATGTATCAAACAGAGTTAAGCCATTCCCTGTGAAAGAAACCACCCTTTTAAGTGCAGTTAATGCGTTATGCAGCAGCAAAAGGAAACCGGAAATGGAGAACATCGACGTCAAAATACGGAAACGAGTACATATCGAAGACAATTGCCACAAGGGAAGAATATAAATTGCCGTTAGAAAAGAAGAAACTATTGCAAGTGTTCCAGGAAGATTTACATATCATTTTAAACACAGATCATGGAGAAGTCTGGCTACCAGTGGGAAATATGAAGTATCTCCTTTTGCAGTGAACAGCAATCGAGAATGGTCACGTGTTGGAGTACAGGCCGAAATCATTAAAGAATACACAAAAAATCTGTTTTTAAAGCTCCAATTGTATCGGCTTAAAACGTGTCTAAATTCTTCATAAATGTACAAGACTGTCCATTGTTAGCCTAGCAACAGAACAGCCATTTTTATAGATTAAAACTGACGTAGTAGCTATATTTGAAGGAAAATCGTTTGCAAAAGTCGTAAATGTAGTGTTCTATGCAGATATTTCGTAAGAATGTGGAGAAAAAGAGGTGTCGGTATACACACAGGAAGATATGGAACGCTCTAACAGTTACGCCATGTATAAGATAAGGGATAAAATTTAAATCACCCAATGTTCTCGGCAGAAGAATCGCAAAAAGGAACAGAATTGTAAAATATATTTTTAAACGAAGAAAATTAGATGTGTACGACACGTATTCGGAAAATAAGGTCCGATTTGGCGCGAAAAGGAACTTTGCACAGATGTGTTGGGCAGTGGCTTTAGTGTGCCTGTCCATCGCTTCGAGTCGCTCTTTTCATTTCAGAGCGCAAAGTATTCACGTAGGAATGCCTAAAGCCACAGTGTCTTCCGCCAAGTATGTGGGTCCGGTGAGAGATTTCACCTGAAGCCATGCAACCCAAGTAAGATAAATGTCATACGTTTCTTTCTTCACGACAATTCTCAGCCGCATTCTGCAGGGGCAATGAAAACGCTCCTGCAGCGTTTCTGTGGGAAGTGTTTGATCACAATACAGCCCTTAATTGGCTCCCTTCGATGTTCATCTCTGCTCGCATAAACCACAAGCTACGAAGACAACATTTTGGCACAACCAGCGACAGGCAGACCACGCAGACAACTGGCGGGAAGCACAGGCTGCTGCTTTCTGTGACGACGATACTGGAAAGTTTGTACAAGGCTACGACAAATGTCTTAAGTCGGAGCGGCTACTATTTAGAGTGGTAGCTGGAAGGTGTGACTAACTGTTGCGAATAAAACAATTTTGATATTCACTATGGTTTCCATTCGCGACAGATCGGACCTTACTTTCCGAACAGCTCTCGTATTTGAATTCGCGAATACACATTCTCTACACTTGTCAGATTATCGTCTGGAGACAGAAATAGGTGATTCAGATGTACGTTTAAGTATTAAATTAAAAATTAAACTCTGTAAGGATCACAAACTTGGACGCAGCCATTACGAGTGCGGTGTCAGTCTACACCGGCCGCAGAGCGTCCCACGCACGCAGTAGCGGTGTCGGGTCGCTGGCCGTCTACACGGGCGGATCTGTTTCCAACGCGGGTGGCTGCGATGCGCAATTTATATCTTTTATGTTCGCAAAGGAGTTTTGACAAATCAGTATTTGTTCGTGGTAGGACGTCAGACACAGTAATGACGAGGCGACGTTGTGAGAACGTTATTACAAATACGAGAGCAGTTCAATAAGTAATGCAACACATTTTTTTTCTCGGCCAATTTTGCTTGAAAAAACCGGAAATTTCTTGTGGAATATTTTCAAACATGCCCGCTTCGTCTCGTATAGTTTCATTGACTTCCGAAAGGTGGCAGCGCTGTACGGAGCTGTTAAAATGGCGTCTGTAGCGGATGTGCGTTGCAAACAACGGGCAGTGATCGAGTTTCTTTTGGCGGAAAACCAGGGCATCTCAGATATTCATAGGCGCTTGCAGAATGTCTACGGTGATCTGGCAGTGGACAAAAGCACGGTGAGTCGTTGGGCAAAGCGTGTGTCATCATCGCCGCAAGGTCAAGCAAGACTGTCTGATCTCCGCGTGCGGGCCGGCCGTGCACAGCTGTGACTCCTGCAATGGCGGAGCGTGCGAACACACTCGTTCGAGATGATCGACGGATCACCATCAAACAACTCAGTGCTCAACTTGACATCTCTGTTGGTAGTGTTGTCACAATTGTTCACCAGTTGGAATAGTCAAAGATTTGTTCCCGCTGGGTCCGTCGTTGTCTAACCGAACACCATAAAGAGCAAAGGAGAACCATCTGTGCGGAATTGCTTGCTCGTCATGTTGTTGAGGGTGACAATTTCCTGTCAAAGATTGTTACAGGCGATGAAACATGGGTTCATCACTTCGAACCTGAAACAAAACGGCAATCAATGGAGTGGCGCCACACCCACTCCCCTACCAAGAAAAAGTTTAAAGCCATACCCTCAGCCGGTGAAGTCATGGTTACAGTCTTCTGGGACGCTGAAGGGGTTATTCGATGTCCTTCCCCATGGTCAAACGATCAACTCTGAAGTGTATTGTGCTACTCTTCAGGAATTGAAGAAACGACTTCAGCGTGTTCGTAGGCACAAAAATCTGAACGAACTTCTCCTTCTTCATGACAACGCAAGACCTCACACAAGTCTTCGCACCCGAGAGGAGCTCACAAAACTTCAGTGGACTGTTCTTCCTCATGCACCCTACAGCCCCGATCTCGCACCGTCGGATTTCCATATGTTTGGCCCAATGAAGGACGCAATCCGTGGGAGGCACTACGCGGATGATGAAGAAGTTATTGATGCAGTACGACGTTGACTCCGACATCGACCAGTGGAATGGTACCGTGCAGGCACACAGGCCCTCATTTCAAGGTGGCGTAAGGCCGTAGCATTGAATGGAGATTACGTTGAAAAATAGTGGTGTGTAGCTAAAAGATTGGGGAATAACCTGGCGTATTTCAATGCTGAATAAAACAACCCCTGTTTCAGAAAAAAAGGTGTTGCATTACTTATTGAACTGCCCACGTATCTTTATACACACACCAAAAAAAGCTTTGCATCACACCGGTTCCGAGAGTTCCGGAACCTGAACAGAAAACTGGAATAGAAATCAACAAAACCATCATTTCCGGCCGTTTTGCTGCTCGTGAAAACCACGAATTACATGTTGTACCGCCATACAACGAGACCTTCAGAAACGGTGGTCCAGATTGCTGTGCACACCGGTACATCTAATAGCCGGTAGCAAGTCCTCTTGCATTGATGCATGCTTGTATTCCACAAGTTCATCAGCTCACTTTTGGTCCAGATTGTCCCACTCCTCAACGGCGATTCGGCGTAGACTCTTCAGAGTAGTTGGTGGGTCACGTCGTCCATATACACTCCTTTTCAATCTATCCCAGGCATCTTTGATAGGGTTCGTATCTAGAGAAGATGCTGGCCCCCAAGTCGAGCGATGTCGTTATCCTGAAGGAAGTCATCCACAAGATGTTGAAACGTCCCCTTAGAAATATTATGAATTACTGTGCTGGAAAACCTCTTACGTTATTTGATTTTCAAACAGCTGAGCAAAACCGGAAGTACTCAGACATTTCTCTCGTTAATTATTCTGATCATCACTAAACTGACACAATATTTTTAGCGCAACGTAATCTGACTTTCAATAATCCCCACAAAAGAATGGCCCTTGCTAACAATGACCTATACCTTTCGTGAATCACTTATCTCACAAAAATCTTTGTTACTCGAACTACTGCAATACAGCGAGTGCCAATACTGTCAGCTAAATAAAAGATTCTAACTACTGAAGGCACTAACTACTGATAGGCATTGTTAGCAAATGAAAGATTTTGATAGAGAACAAATCATGTATTTACCTTAATAGTGTTCAAAAGTCGCTCCCCACATCCACCACTGCTGGCGGCTCACCTCCAACTGCGCAACGCTACGCGCTGTTCACCTCCAACTGCCCAACACTACACAATCGAATATTCCAACAATGAGTCCAACCAGCCACAGACTGCACACAGCACAGTCAGCGATTTTCATACAGAGCGCTAATTGGCGTTACCAATAGAAAAACCTAAACAGCCTACTTACAATGTGCACGATGGGGGCGCCAATTGTCGTCTATGAAGACGAATGCTTCGCCAATATGCTGTCGATAGGGTTGCACTATCGTTCGGAGGATGACATTCACGTATCGCACATTCGTTACGGCGCCTTCAATGACCACCGGTGGCGCGCGTCGGCCCCACATAATGCCACCCCAAAACAGCAGGGAACCTCCTCCATGCTGCACTCTCTGGACAGTGTGTCTAAGGCATTCAGCCTAACTGCATTGCCTCCAAACAAGTCTCCGACGACTGTCTGGTTGAAGGCATTTGCGACACCCATCGGTGAATAGAACTTCGATGCCAATCCTGAGCGGTCATTCGCCATGTTGTTCGGCCCATCTGTACCGCGCTGAATGGTGTCGTGGTTGCAGAGATGGACCTCCCCATGGACGTCGGGAGTGAAGTTGCGCATCATGCAGCCTATTGCGCACAGTTTGAGTCCTAACACGACGTCCTGTGGCTCCATGAAAAGCATTATCAACATGGTGGCGTTGTTGTCTGTGTTCCTCCGAGCCACAAATCGTAATTAGCGGCCATCCACTGCAGTATTAGCCTTTGCGCGGCCTGAGCAATGCTTATCATCGACAGATCCTGTCCCTCTGTATCTCCTCCATGTCCGATCAACGTCGCTTTGGTTCACTCCGAGACGCCTCTGAACACTTCCCTTGTTGAGAGACCTTCCTGACAGAGAGTAACAATGCTGACGCGATCGAACCGCTGTGTTGTGCGTCTATGCATGGTTGAACCACATACAACACGAGCCGTGTACCTCCTTCCTGGAACTGATCGGCTGCCGAGCCCCCTCCGTCTAATAGGCCCTGCTCATACATGGTTAAATTCAAATGGCTCTGAGCACTATGGGACTTAACATCTATGGTCATCAGTCCCCTAGAACTTAGAACTACTTAAACCTAACTAACCTAAGGACATCACACAACACCCAGTCATCACGAGGCAGAGAAAATCCCTGACCCCGCCGGGAATCGAACCCGGGAACCCGGGAGTGGGAAGCGAGAACGCTACCGCATGACCACGAGCTGCGGACCCATGCATGATTATTTACATCTTTGGGAGTGTTTAGTGACATCTCTGAAAAGTCAAAGGAACTGTGTCTGTGATACAATATCCACAGCCACCGTCTATCTTCAGGAGTTCTGGGAAACGCGGTGATGCAAAACATTTTTTTAAATATGTGTAGAAATAAAGAGGTAATGGTTAATAACTCGTAGTTGGCGTATTTCTACACCTAATGCACCCAATTCCCGCAATAATCCTGACAAATTCAAACGAAGGCCCCCAGCCGAGGACACGAACCTCATAACCGCCGTATACCTGGGTATTATTAAAACACCAAAAAGCAAAAGTAAAGAAGTTGTCTTCTGTGTGTAAATGTGTGTGTAAAATTAATAAAAGTTAAGTACGAGAATACTTATTATTCGTTGCCTTGCCAAATACCCGAATAAGTCGGCTATATACAACGGTCTACAAGGATGTATTTTAAATAGGGGAAGTGGGTAGATGCGTGACTTTGAAAGGTAGTTGAAATTAGATACTTGAAAGCGTGGCGAAGTCTGTTTCTTACCAAAGTGAATAACTCAAACCATGGAGAATGTCAGAGAGAACCGTGAAGTTCATTCAGTTAACCGTTGGGACAGGCGTTATGGCGCAAGAGATTACGTAGTCAGGCCAAATTTCAAATGGACTACAATTCCCGAATAAGGACTAGTGGCTATGGAGATGAGAAAGGTTTCAATGCGGTTGGCGAAACCTGTCTATATCGGTATGCGTGTTCTCAACCTCTCCCAACTCAACATGTAACGCTTTCACTATGACTTTGCTAAGCCAAAATTCACCGATCCCAGACTACTTTATACGAAAACAGACAGTTCTATCTACTGGGTGAAAGGCTGCGATCCCTATGAATCACGAATAATTCGAAATGTCCTATAATACGGCCTATAATCGTTTTGGGACAACATATTAGAACAAAAAAAGTTACCGAACTGATGACAGACGAGGCGAATGGTTCACAAGTTGTGGAGTCCGTAGGGATCGTATCAAAAACGGACGCCTGCCGTATAGATGCGGGTGCCACACGGAGGCGTGCATCGTGTGGCTTCAAAGGCTGTCACGATCGACGATTACAAGAGATGTCTTCTCGATGGCGTTCGCGCAGCTCCACACACGGTGCGTCAGGTAATCTGTTTCCTGAGATCATGAGGTCCATACTGCACTGTAACTGAAAGTAGGACTGTCCCGTCACGACGACAAATGGTTCGCCTTGGGTGGGAGGGTCGGAACCCTTTGGTACTTCCACTGTTCCCTAGAGTGACTGAGTGTGCGACTATGTGTAAATAGTTGGTGTGTATGTGCGCAATAGTTCGATGAGATGTTTGTCATAGTTTTATATGTGTGAGAGATAGTATAAATGCTGCATTGGACACTACGTGTGCGTGATATAAATTGCAAGAAATGTATATAGAGTAAATAGAATGGTAAGAAAATATTTAAATATACAAGTATTTGTGTTCTTATACCTGCTCGTTGTAAGTCCTCAGAGGAAAATTGAAATTCGTTGTGTAAAAGTAAAGAAGTAACTTTGTGAAGCAAATAGGAAAACTTGTTAAAATTGTTTGTAACTAAAAAAATACGTGTGCGTATAATAAAAAATTTAATATCAAATGATTGCAGAGAAACAATTGTAAGTAAAAGAAAAAAAATTGAAAAAAAAAAACGGTTATAAATAATGCCGAAGTTATTTTTATATCATTGTTATTATTTACAAACCCTTTCACTACAGAGAATAACTGACCTATATAGAGAAAATTATTGCTGTTGCTTATAACAAGCTGCGCCCCCCCCCCCCCCCATGAAGCTGCGCCCCCCCCCCCCCCCCCCATGAAGCTCAGACCTCGAATGTAGACACCCAAGCACAGTTGAGCTGGTATGAGTGGTATGAGAGGGGATGGCGGATGAAAGGGAGAGGGAGAGAGAGGGGGCTCCTTCCATTTTTATGCCGTGTGACAGAATTGCCTGAATGACTCCCCAGGGTGACCTTGATCAGTTCCCGGCCGTTTCCCGGGAGAGAGAGAGAGAGAGAGAGAGTGGGGGAAGCAAGAAGCACAAGTGTGTAATACGACATCGGATGTCCTTGTAAGTTCACCTTTATTCCTGTTCGGCGCCCAAGTGCGTATGGTGTAATACATATGTGCATTCCGTACACGTGTTTAAGCCAAGTATTGTGCATATTTATGCGATCGGGAATGCTCAGTAGCAGCCAGGCTACATGTACATTTAACAATTAAGTGTCAGCAGGGAGCATTAGTGGTGAAATCATAGGAGCCAATGTTGTGCAACCTTAGTAGGGACCGGATCCGACTATTCGGGAGTAGGAACTTACAATCTGAGACAGTGATCCGAGACAAACTTCCGTCACAATGTCCGCAAACGTGACGTCGGATCCGCCTAGCAACAGCGATCTGAACGGCCATTGGCTGAAGGTTTGGATATATAGGAAACGAGAGAAGTGTCCTCATTGGCTGAGAGAGAAAGGTGGGGTGGGTCCTCTCTTGTCCTTGGGGAAGACAGGGCGAGTCAGTCGCGAGGAGCCACGCGAAACGCACGGTCGAGTAACCAGGGCGGCTCTAGAAGAACGGTCGCGAGTGCATAGTTCAGATGTTAAGCAAGATATAAAGTGAAGTTATTAGTTATGAAAACGCCACGTGTCGTGGGCAGCGTCTATCATTTAAAGTCAGAAAACAGGATTAATGTGTGTAAAGGGTCGAATATAATGGCGTAGTCCAGAGCCACCATATTATAAATGCTGATTCTGTGACGTGTGTGACAAAGCAATTTCTGTATTAAAAGAAGTATGGTACAAAAGTTGTTGAGAATTAACAACTGGCATCCCTAAACACTCCACTTCATCAGGATCACCACCCACATGGAACCTGGCGACTGAGCGCTACTTCTGTGCTACGAGGGACTTAACCAAAGCAACAAGACACCGGGTTAGTGATACCACCCAGAGAAGCACTTCCTTCTCGCTACAATGCCAATGCGGGTGTTGTAATGGATCTGGAAAGAAGGTTTGTGTATGTAAAAATGTGTTTTATATATTGTGTATGTTTTTTATAATAATGTTCTAGATAAATGGCTCGTTGGAGGCCAAACGGAGACCTACGCACGAAGTAGCAGCGAGACAGCCACTGGTCGTCGAAGAAACCAGAGATGTAATAGCACTGCGGAGTTGCTGGCCACCACTCGATCTCGTCGAAGACCGGAGATAATAATGAAATCATTGTCAGAGGTCGAGGTGGAGCTACGTGTTTGTTCGCAACGACAGTTCCAGACGACTTTTACTTTAGAAAGATGGGTAGTACACGTATGAGCTCCTTTAGTGTAAGTTTGTCAAAGGACGACAGGTCATAGGCTATCTTGGTTCAGGTATCATGTGTGATCTGTTGAGATCAGACTTCCTGATAAGCAGACTTACGGGTTCGGTAAGTCTAGAATTGTGAAGAGACTACCGCTAAATGTTGTGGCTGCAAGACTGTTTCCTTTCAAGGTCGATTTATGACCGATTTTGTTCGAGTAGCGCCCGCATCTCGTGGTCGTGCGGTAGCGTTCTCGCTTCCCACGCCCGGGTTCCTGGGTTCGATTCCCGGTGGGGGTCAGGCATTTTCTCTCTGCCTCGAGATGGCTGGGTGTTGTGTGATGTCCTTAGGTTAGTTAGGTTTAAGTAGTTCTAAGTTCTAGGGGACTGATGACCATAGATGTTAAGTCCCATAGTGCTCAGAGCCATTTGAACCATTTGTTCGAGTAGCTTCCAATGATAATATTCGCTCCAATGAATAATTTAGTACTGACGAGTGAGACCTTTATTGATTAATAGTATTTTTCAGAAGGAAGTAATGAGTAACCATTTGCGTGTAACGTGGAATGACCTGTATTAGCCAAGTCTTCGTTTTGATAGCAGTCACTGGCGTAATTGACTGTATCGGATATTATCCGAATTCTGTCCGTGTCACCCTGCTCGTTGTCTGAAACCTCTCACGTTTTGTGGAGAACTAGGTGATTTTGTGTGGTGCCTCGAGCGAGGTACTGATTCGAGTGCGTGTTGTTGGATATATAGATGCTAGCAGATTACGACCGGTTTTGCTTTGCTTGTTAATGTTGGCATTACCCATAATAATTTGAGTTGATCCTGCCATTAACCGTTGATTGAAATAAATGCAGTAAACCATCGAACCATCGAACATACGGCACTTAGCAGAACTGTGACTTGACTGGCTATTAAAGACGAGTGGCCAGATTTCATCCTAGGAACTGTAATATCTCGCGAATCAGCAACGCCTGAAGATGAAGAGCTTTGTTGAATTGTATAAGTTTCAGGCACCAAAGAGGCTTTCGCACGTAAGATTTTTGTTTCTTTTCTATGTTTCCTTACCGTTTGTAGTGGGAATTACTTGTTTTGCTATAGGCACTCACTTACAATGTACGCTTAACTGTAATGAAATATCTGAAGTTCAAATAATGAGAGCTTCAGGAATTGCAGAAGAGTAAACTAAAATAATGAATTTGTCTCAATTGTTCAATTCGGCAGGTAGTAAAATTTCTGGTCTCTGATAGAAATAGTTTGATACTGTGTGTTAGGTAAACTTAATTTTGCTAAGAGAAAAAGACATTTATAAATTTCACTTTAATCTATGAAAGCTAGTGTCACCATAGTTGTTGAGTTAATGTAGCTCACGGTGGAGAAAACTGGTAAGGAAGGTAACACTAGAATTGGTTAATGCCAAGTAAAGAGTATTCGTATATTTGGCTGGTGGAAAGGCAGTTGGTCGTATATTTACTTTTATCATAATTATAGCACGAAAGAAAAAATATAACGTGCTAATGGCCAATTAAAATATTTTTAATGAAAAAGAGATCATTTGTACTTTTACCATAAAAAGAGAAAAATATTCTACACCAAATTAAATCACCAATAGTCAGAGCAACTGAGTATTATCTCCGTGCAAACGCTCAAAGATATCATTTATTTGCCGTAATCGAAGTTACTGCCAACAACAAAAGAGAGAAATTTTCTTTAGGAAGAGTTTTTCCGACGTGTTTGCTTGTATGGTAGTAAGTAAATGTTCACTCATAGAGGCGTTGCCTCTTAACATTAATCAGAGCTGGGGCGATCTGTTGATCGTTCGTTAGTGTTGAGCAGAACCGGTGATAAATAAGGTGCAGATTGTAAGGTATAACATATTTATATGTTCTTTTGAGCATAAGCTTCCTTTTATTACAAGAAACAATGTATCTATAGACATTAAATGAGAGTAGGATTGTGTAATAGGGTTTTACATTTTTGTTTTTATTAATAAACTGTTAGGAGTCTCAACAATCCTGAAATATAAAGTGAAAAGTCAGGCATAACGATTTGCGAAACCTTCTGTTATAACCAATGTACATATTGCGATGGGGCTCCATGTCAACCGCTTTCCGGAAATCTAGCAATGTGAAATCTGCCTGTTGCTCTTCATCCATAGTTCACAGGATAGTGTTTGATAAAAGACCAAACTGTGTTTAACACGTGAAATCCTTTCTAAACCCGTACTGATTTGTGGACGGACGCTTTACCGTCTCAAGGTAATTTGATAGTTGCTATAAAAATGCTGTACTTTCGATGGTAACAGCAACCTTGTTCTTGAACGTATCTCCATAATTATCGTTCCACATATCAATAAGATATTTGTGATCCCAGCGGAAGCCAATAGTAGCTTTGTACAAACGGTATCAATTTCGTAGTTTTTCTGGGTCGTTAAATAGAATCAAAAAGAGATAATTAGAGGCGTACTCTGCGCGAATGGTTTAATGTGATATGAATCGAAAAACTGCGAGGCATGAGTTTGGATTCCAAAGAAATGTAAGAACACACCGGCTAATAAAGACCCTACGACTTCTCATAGAAGATAGGTTAAGGAAAGTCAATCCCACGTTTATAGCATTTGCTGACTTAGAGAAAGCTTTTGACAATGTTGAGTACAATACTCTCTTTCAAATTCTAAAGGTAGCAGTGGTAAAATACAGGGAGCGAAACGCTATTTGCGCTTTGTACAGACACCAGATGGCAGTTGTAAGAGTCGAGGGGCATGAAGGGGAAGCAGTGCTTGAGAAGGGATTGAGACGGTGTTTTAGCCTGTCCCTGATGTTATTCAGTCTGTGTACTGAGCAAGCAGTAAACGAAACAAAAGAAAAATTTGGAGTAGGAATTAAAATCCAAGGAGAAGCAAGAAAACTTTGAGGTTTGCCGATGACTTTGTATTTCTGTCAGATACAGCAAAGGGCTTGGAAGAGCAACTGAACGGAATGAAAGGATGATATAAGATGAACATCAGCAAAAGAAAAATGAGTATAATGGAATGTAGTTGAAAATCAGGCGATGCTAAGGAAATTAGATTTGGAAAGGGAACACTTAAAATAGTAGAGGAATTTTACTATTTGGGCAGCAAAATAAATGATGATGGCCGAAGTAGAGAGGATATAACATATAGACTGACAATGGCAAGATAAGCGTTTCTGAAGAAGAGAAATTTGTTAACGTCGAGTACATATTCAACTGTCAGGAGGTCTTTTCTGAAGGTATTTGTATGGAGTGTGACCATGTGTAGAAGTGAGTCATGGGCGACAAACAGTTTAGACAATAAAAGAATAGAAGCTTTTGAAATGTGGTGCTACAGAAGAATGCTGAAGATTAGAGTGGTAGGTCACGTAACTAATAATGAGGAGGTACTAAATAGAACTGGGGGGGGGGGGGGGGGGGGAGTAACGAAATTTGTGGCACAACCTGACTAAAACAAGAGATCAGTCGGTAGGGCACATTCTGAGACATCAAGGGATCCTAATTTTAGTACTGGAAGGAAGGGTGGGTGCAAAACTCGAAGAGACTGACCAAGAGATGAATGCAGTAAGCAGATTCAGAAGGGTGTAGGTTACAGCAGTTACTCGAAGATGAAGGGGAACTGCACCAAACCAATCTCTGGACTGAAGACAACCAAAACAACAGAGTGTTTCTGTTATCACCGTAGAGCAATTTCTCACATCCAAGTTTTTTAACTAATTACTGGTCTTTACTATGAATAAAGAAAGTTTTGGACTCCTAACAAACTTTCAAGTCTACACAAGATTTGTCGTTATCGAGAAAAACGCTGATTTCGCAGTCAAACAGATTTGTATCCTCTACTGAATGTGTTATCCAAACAGAATGTATAGTGTAACACCACCCTGCATTAGGCTATGAAGAAGATACTGGATTTCTACCGTGGAAGACCAGTGCTTAAAACTGTTGTGACTTGGCAAGACAGCCAAGCCACTATGAGGTAGCCGAAAGCCACACGTTTAAGCTCACGCAGGCTGGCGTGAGGTCTGGAACAGTTAAAGGAGTTGAATCTAGTAAAAAAAGTACGTAGCTTCTGGAATACTTAACTTTAATCCATAATTGGTGAATTTCGGTCTGACGGTACATGCATCACAAGATAAATACGAGGGGTATTCGGAAAGTAAGGTCCGATAGGTCGGGAAATGGAAACCACGGTAAAAATCTAAAATGTTTTATTTGCAACAGTTAGATACACCTTGCAGCTACTTATCTCCATAGTCGCCGATCCGACTTAGACGTGTATCGTAGCGTTGTACCAACTTTCCAATACCCTCGCTATAGAAGGCAGCCGCCAGTGCTTTCCGCCAATTCTCTACGCTGGCCTACGGCTCGTTGTCTTGTGCCAAAATGTTGTCTTCATAGCCAGCGGTTCATGTGAGCAGAGATGAAACTCAGAGGAAGACAATTACGGGCTGTATTGTGGGTAGTCAAACATTTCCAATTGAAAACGATGCAGGAGCATCTTCATTGCCCCTGCAGAATGCGGCGGAGAATGGTCTTGAAGAAGAAACAGCACGACAGTTATGTAATGTTAGCTGCATAGCCTCAGGCGAAATTTCTCACCAGGCCCTCGTACTTGGCGGCAGACACTATTTTCTAGACATCTTTACGCACTCACTGCGAGCTCAGAAATGGGAAGAGCGACGTGATGGTAACTGGGGTTATACTAGAGACACTACCCAACACATCTGTGCAAAGCTTTATCGGATTGTCATAGTCGTTTCCATTTCGCGACCGATCGGACCTTACTTTCCGAATAGCCCTCGTAGCAAATGATAATGGCGCCTTGGTGGGTCGTAGCAAATGACATAGCTGAAGGCTATGCTAACTATCGTCTCGGCAAATGAGAACGTAATTTGTCAGTGAACCATCGCTAGCAAAGTCGGATGTACAACTGGGGCGAGTGCTAGGAAGTCTCTCTAGACCTGCCGTGTGGCGGCGCTCGGTCTGCAATCACTGATAGTGGCGACACGCGGGTCCGACGTATACTAACGGACCGCGGCCGATTTAAAGGCTACCACCGAGCAAGTGTGGTGTTTGGCAGTGACACCACAAAAACTATCTCGAGTAATCTGAGTTTACTTTTTCGATGGTTTTCTAAATGCCTACCGTAAATGGTTTTCTTTTACTAGCTGTATCGATGTTAATACTCTGTGCTATTCTTGTCTAATTGGCTCAGCGTAATATCTTTAATTACGTCAACGGAAACCTCATTCAAACACTAAGCTTTCTTCCGTGTATTTTGCAACAAATATACCTTACAGTCTTGAGCATGGCTGACATTCACCAACAGTATTTAAGTTAATAAATGATAAAATAAAATGATAATTAATTGAAACCCTCAGCTGCCGCAGATATTGTTGATATACTTCGATGGGGACAGCTGAAAATGTGTTCCCTGACCGGAACTCGTACCCGGGATCTCCTGCTTACAGGGCAGACGCTCTATCCATCTTTTTTTATTTTATTTAATTTTGTTCGGTATTGTTCTTTGCGTTTGGTCTGGGAGGACGTCAAAAGACATCCGTTCAAGTTAATCGTTGATTTCTTTACTCAGATCCCTCTGAGGTACCGGGGACACAGATGAATAGTGCAACTGCAGGGACGTATCCCTTGCACGTTTCCCGTGAGACCCACATTCCCAACTGTCCACTATCTACATAAGTAATGTTCCTAATAGATATTTGCCCATCAACTCATTACTCGTGCAAACTATGGTGACGATTCCCGTAAGAGTTTGGGCAACCTGTGCGCATTCGCACAGACGAAGGTCAATGGCCGGGTAGCCTTTAACTATACATGAAGATGAAACGTCCCCTTAGAAAAATTATACATGACTGTGCTTAAACTGACAACAATATTTTTTAGCGCAACGCAATCTGACTTTCAATAATCCCTAAAAAAGAATGGCCCTGACTAACATTAGCCGTTACGTTTCACAAATCACTTACCTCACAAAAATCTTCGTTACTCGAACTACTGCAATACAGCGAGCGCCACTACTGCCAGCTAAATAAAAGATTCAAACTACTGAAGGCACCAACTACTGATAGGCATAGTCAGCAAATGAAAGATTTTGATAGAGAACAGACAACGTATTTACCTTAATAGTGTTCAAAAGTCATAATATATATAGCAGTTCATGACATCCAGTCTTACAAATGTACTGTCTCTGATGGACACACGTCCAGATCATCCGCTCTGAAAATTCCGCCATCTCTCTCCCCTCATCCACCACTGCTGGCGGCTCACCTCCAACTGCGCAACGCTACGCGCTGTTAACAGCCAACTGCCCAACACTACAATAGCCAACAACAATGCAAACCAGCCACAGACTGCACACCGCACAGCCAGTGATTCTCGTACAGAGCGCTACGTGGCGTTACCAATATAAAAACCTAAACAGCCTACTTACAAAGATAGTAACTGTTCTCGAAAGAACAGATACCACTGATGACCGTGCAGCTTCTCTAGAATAAATGATAATTAATTGAAACCCTCAGCTACCGACAGGTGTATCCTCGCTGGCTCAGATAGATAGAGCGTCTGCCATGTAAGCAGGAAATCCCGGGTTCGAGTCCCGGTTGGAGCACACATTTTCAGCTGTCCCCATCGAAGTATATCAACAACACCTGTCGGCAGCTGAGGGTTTCAATTAATTATCATTTAATGTAGAGAAGCTGCACGGTCATCAATGGTATCTGTTCTTTCGAGAACAGTTACTATCTTCATATATAAAATAAAATCCTTACTAAGGATATAGACAGTGTTGGATGTAGATTTAGATTATCCCATACAGAACGTGAAACCATACGTCCATTCCAACACGCATATGTTCGAATATTTCTCGCCTTACTTGTATACTGAAAGAACAATACATACAACCATGCATCATTATTTTAAGCGTCCTCTTTTTCGGGTCAGAAGCGGAAAATTTCGAAATAAAAAGTACACATTGCAATGGAAATAAAAAGTACATATTGCAATGGCTTTATTTTAACCAAAGGTGAGAAGCACAGATATGTCGATTTCAGAAGAGTTAGCGATTCTGTTTATAACAAGAGCGGCAGGTTTTAATATAAACACCGTATTGGCAGAGTGAATGGGATGAATCAGAGAACGGTAACGCACGTAACGCATGACGCGGCTGTACACTGGATTGCTTTTGTGTTGGCGCTTGCCTGTTAGAGGATTTAATTAAATACCGTGGACCGCCGGCTGAATGAAGGTCGGGTAATGAAATTCTGTTGCGCACTAGCTTCTTCTGAAAATCAAATTATCCTTTGTGGTATGGAAAGTATGCAGCATTAGACTTTAAACACGAATACGTCGATGAACATATATGTTGAATATTTCTGCCTTTGGAGTACGTTTCTTGAATGCCAGTCAGGTCAGCGTTAAACAGACGAATTTCAGAGGAAGGAGTCGCAGAATATCATATCTCATGTCGAATAACTGAAACATTTATTGGATCCAATGCTCAGAGTCTCACATCCTCAAAATTACATGTTGTACACACCTAAAGTAAGACCACTAGCCTACATCATGACATTAAGTCTAAAATAATTCGTTTTTTATTATACTAAATGCCTATTATTTTTGTACCATATCTTATTTGCCTAAGTTGGTCCTTCTTTCATATATTCTTTATCGTGGACTTTGTTGCACAGTCAATAAAATGTTCTCGTAAAATCAATTTACAATTTTAATTAAGCAATAGCGTTATATTAATTTTAGAGACAACAGAAAATTTGTCGCTGCAGCCTTATCTGGTGTCCTATTCAGTTATTAGCTAGTTACTTAAAAAATATAAATTTTGAGAAATAATTTGCTACCTACTGTTTTTACTTCCTTATTTCCGAAATTGTGTTTACTTTAATGAGAAAGTTCTTAATGAAGGAGGATTTGCCATATAACTGTTGATTCGTGAGAGAAGTCCGTTCAAACTTTCCAAAGTTTTACCCATTTAGAGCTCAGATAATACTTGTCTTCGAGGTGCTTAGTAGCAGCACTTTATGAACGTAAAATAAATTGCTCCACATGCATTTTGTGTAGCACTTTCCACTTTTAACAGTGTAAATTACTGTTTCCAGTCAGTTCTGATAGTGTAAGCCATCTCAGTGAATAGGCATGGACTAAAAGCATAAATTTCGTTACCACTGGATGTGTCAGCTACATACAATAGGTTGCTCTTCCAGAAAGTCTGTGACGAACTCAGAGATTACCATTTTGTTAAGAGTGTTGAGTCTCTCTTACAAAGCAGATAATTTTGCGTCGTTTGCGACGGGGAGAAGAGCAGATCTGGCCCCCTTCCTTTTTAACAGATACACTGAGGATCAGACAATACCTAATCATACTAAGCATTCTCGTTATGCAGAAGAGCTGGTAATAACACTAGAGGTGAAGCGCAGAAGCTGGAAAAAACACTCATTCTCAGAATGTATTCAAACATATCTCCCTTAATCCGGATCCTTCGGAGAATGAAGTAAGAGCTCTCCGCTTTCGGTATCGTCTAGGAAAGCGAAAACTCAATTTTTCCTTGAATGATACCAAATTGGAACACACATATAAACTAACTTATCTTAGTGTCACGTTGGACTGATCCCTTACGTATGGACGCCACTGTGGAAAGATCCGCCAGAATGTGGTCTCCAGAAATATTTTGCAGAAAGTCGTTAACAGCGAATGGGTAGCGAACCCTACTATTCTGAGAGCCACCGCACAAGCAGAAATGCTTCTTTACAGTAGAATATGCCAGCCCGGTAAGGACTACATGAACTCACGCGAAGTAAGTTGACATAAGCGTTAATGAAACACGTCGAATTACAACGGAGTGAATGAAACCCACGCCCCTACCAAAGGTTTACAGAGGTGCTGGTCTTTTGAGTCCCAGCTCCCGAAGAACATCAGACGAACCATCGACGATCAGCACCCTCTCTTTGCCAGAACCTGGACGACTGATATCCCGTAAATGGCTCCTGAACACGGCTACTGAAGAACCACCATCTAACTATTCACCAGCACGGGTGGTGCACGACAGTTCGACAACAAACTAGAAAGCGTGGAGAACAGGGACGGCAACAGTGAAAACATACATGATCAGCTGGGATCATGGTACCGTGGATGACGACAAGCGCGGTTGTACTGCTATGCAGGACATGGAACACATGCTGACCTGTCCAGTCTGTCCCTACAGATGCATCCTCAATGATCTGTCATTGGATAAAAAAGAATTCCTGGACGTTGCCCAATACTGGGGTGAAATAGTACCATTGAATTCTGAACACGAAAGAGCAAAGTAAGACAGCTACACTGGCGAAACAAACGTCAACTCTGGAACATACTCTGCAGATGTTACAGTACATACTGGACCCAAAGTTTTAGATTGTTCTGAATTAATACAAGGAAGTCTATTCTCATTAACGATTTGATAATGATGTTAAAGGGAAAATATCGTAATGAACAATGTCTGGTTGCTGTCCTTTACTTATCTGATGTGAAAATTAAATCGTAAGCAAAGGGTTATTTCGTGAAGGAAATGAACAGAGAATTTGATAAATCCGAGTTTAGGTAACATTTGACGGAGTTTTGTTACTTTGTGCGCCAATGATTTTACAATACAATATATTGGAGCTGTATTGGATGGAATACCCATTGTTTTCAACAGTTCTGTTGTATATTTACATGTATGCTCTTAGGTTTACACTGTCATAGTCAGATTCCAATATAATGTTCTCGGTTTCGGACCATGTCGTATTGTAAAATTAACACCCAATGTTTCGGCCACTACTGTAAATCAACTCGTCCAAGTTCTGGTCGGCCTTCCGTCGCCTTACCGGAACTAAACCCTCCCCCTATTATCCTCTTCTCCATGATGATCACCCTTTCCCTGACACCCTTAGTAAGCCCAATCACTTTGCCTCCTACCTCTCCGATGTATTTTCCATCCCCGATGATCCCCCGTTCGATTACTCCATCTTGCCGGATGTTCGCTCCTGGTTTCCAGTACTTGAACAACATTGCACACACGAAACTCAATGCCCCTATCACTACACAGGATCTCATTGCTACACTCCGCACAAAACGCAACACCGCTCCTGGTCACGATCGTGTCACCTACCGTCACCTTCGTGAAGCTCCTGTCTCTTTCCTCTCCACCCTGGCCAGGCTCTACAATGTCGTCCTGTCCACCGGTTACTACCCCGACCTGTGGAAAACCTCCCGTACCCTCATGTTCCTTAAACCTGGCAAACTGCCGTCCGCCGTCTCCTCCTACCATCCCATCAGCCTTATCTCGGTCTTCAGCAAGGTCCTGGAATCTATCCTCACCCGACGCATCCACCAGCATCTCCGCCAGCACCGCCTCCTTCCCGTTACCCAGTGCGGCTTTCGGCCATCCTTCTCTTCCGACGACCTTCTCCTTCACCTCACTCATCTCCTTTCCGAACAGCTTAATTCCCGTCGCTCCACAATCTTCCTCTCCCTGGACCTCGAACGTGCATATGATCGCGTATGGCATTCCGGTCTCCTCTTCAAGCTCCAAACCTTCGCCCTTCCCATTAACTACGTCCATCTGATCGGCTCCTTTCTCTCCCACCGTCCTTCCTATGTCACCATCCATAACACAGATTCCTACACCTTTTTCCCCTCTGCCAGTGTGCCCCAAGGCTCCGTCCTCTCCCCCCTTCTGTACCTTTTGTACACGGCGGACATGCCGCCGCCGTCAGCCCCCGTCCATCTTCTCCAGTTTGCCGATGACACCGCCTTCCTTGCCCTTGCCCCCACCCTACAGCGCTCCCAACACCTTCTCCAATCCCATCTTGACCAGTTCACCGCTTGGTGCAACCAGTGGTTGCTCAAGGTCAATCCCTCTAAAACCCAGGCGATCATTGTAGGCAAAACCACCCCTTCCTTCCGCCTCCTTATCTCACCATCTATGGCCGTCCTGTCGCCCTCAGTCCCACCCTTAAGTACCTTGGCGTCACCCTCGACCGTCGCCTCTCCTGGACTCCCCAACTCCGGACAATCCAAGCCAAGGCACGCTCCCGCCTCAGTCTCCTCAAGCTCCTCTCTGGCTGTACGTGGGGTCTGGACCCCTCCACCATCCTCCACACCTATAAGTCCCTCATCCGCCCTATCCTTTGTTATGCCCATCCGGCTTGGATCTCCGCCCCCCCTACCTTTTATAAATCCCTCCAAATCCTTGAACGTCATGCTCTACGCCTCGCCTATTGCATCCGTCTCCCCTCCCCCACGCGGATCCTGTACAATCTCATCCCCTTCCCCCACCTCCTCCTTTTCCTTGAAAGGATATGGATCCTGTACACCTCCCGCAAACTCGATCCTCCTCACCTGCTCGTCTCCCCGATCCTCTCCCACCCCCGCCCGCTGCCGCACCTGTATTCGCACGTCCCACCCGGTCTCCATCTCTCCACCCTCCTTACCCTCTCCCAAGGTGGCTTCCGCCAGCTCCCCCTCCCTGATGATGCCCTCCTCCCCTCCATCTACCCCTCCTATTAACTTTGACCCTGCCCCACCCCCCACTTCCGGTGTCCTTTCCTTTGGGCACCCTCCATCCCTTCTCTTCCCTTCCCTTCTCTTTCCTTTTCCCACGTCCCCTCCCTCCACCCGTCGTCCCCTGGGTTTCCCCTCCCCCTTCCTCCCTCCCCCCTTTCTCCCCTGCCCGTGGCATCTCTGCTCTCTTCTCTCGCTCTCCCACTCCCCTTCCTCCTCCTCCTCTCTTGGCAGGTCCCTGGACTCGCACACGCATAGTGAACATTCGCGCGCCGGAGATCATCGACATCAGTATCTCGTGTGTGTGCTTCGTTTTGTGTTTCGTGCAGTTACGACTCCACTGTTCACATGTGCCATCGCCGTTCTCCGTTTTGTGCGCCGTGTCCACAAGTGTTAGTGTTTTTATCGTCCAACGTGAACGGCTTCATGTTTATTGTTTTTTTGTATCTCCATTTTTTGCCCGCCGTTTTTTGTATTGTCTGTATCACCTCTATGTCATGTTATTGTTCCACTTAAGGCTGAAGAGCAGCGTAATGTGCTGCTGCCAGCCCGCCTGTATAGGTGATTAAAATTACAATAAAGGAAAAAAAAGCCACTAATGTACGGTTGTTGTCGCCAACCTGTAGAAAACTACTTAGATGTCATATGCACCAGAGGAAAAATTAAGCGATTTGTTGGAAGTGGTAACGAGAAATCATTAGATAATTTTCTGGGTGAAAAGTTCGCAGCAACGTGAAGTCAATGCTGATCATTTTTAATCGACCATCGGGGAATACTGCATACGGTGTTTGCTCCACATGTCAGACTGTCAAGTGGCAGGTTTACTGCGAGGATTTGAGACAACTGAGGGAAAACATTCGGCGCAAACGGCCGGAATTGTGGAAAAAGGAAGACTGGTTGGTGCACCACGACAACGCATCCGCGCACACCACGCTCTTTGTGAAGCAATTCCTGGCCAGAAACAGTATGGCAACGGTCCCCCACCATCACTACTCACCAGGTGTAGCCCCGTGTAGCTTCTACCTGTTCCCGAAGATGAAAACTGCGTTGAAAGGGCGACGTTTTGACTCGAATGAAGACACCCTAGTAGAAACACAACGGGTCTTGAGTACCCTTCCACCTGCGCACTTCCAGGACTGCTTCCAAAAATGGGAGCAACTCTCGGATTGTTGCATTTATGCCCGACGTGACAATTTTAAGGTGACGGAGGATATTAGAATGTAAATGCGGTTTTCTGATTTGTACAATGAAATTCGTATTTCACATACATTTAACATATTCCACGCTTATATTTACACGTATTTCACCTGTTGCTGTAGCGAATTTCGTCCCGCACTTTCTTCTTCACGCAGCTCAGTCTCTATGACGACATATCTCCAGAACAATGTGTTGTGCAGTGATACAATTTTTTAGTACATCCAGCAGCATATGAGAATACGATATACGAAAGGTATTGCGAATAGCAGAGTAGCAGAGAAGTAATATAATTAGCATCATGCATCATGCATCATCCGACAGTTTTTCCCGTATCTCAGTGTTTACAACGTAGTATCTCCTGAACTACGAGTCGTACAATAATATAATTTTCCAGATCCATTCAACGGACTACATGGATACTATCTTCGAATTTAGTTGTGAATAGTTTTAGTAGCAAAGAAGTAATACCTTAAAACGTCATACATAATGTGGCAGTTTTCCACTCATAAACTATGTGTCGTCCAATCAAATTATTTTACAGGTGCATTCAGTGGTAAATGCGAATATTTTCTGGAAAATATGTCTTCGATACACTTAGCAGTAAAGCAGTAATAAATGAAAATGACATGCTTCATGCAGCAGTTCCACTGGATGAACAGTGAAAATGTAGTGAGCGATAATTTTTTTTTTTCTTTTATCATTTTGTGCGGCTTGTCACGGAGAAAACGTTTCTTAAAGGTATGAAATTTGTATAAACTTCTTTGGAAGTCACTAAGTGCTCTCAACTTAAAACAGTGGATGAATAATATCTGCATAGGTGGTTCTTATCCACAAGGCGATTCTCTGCAGACAGTTAGTGGTATGTGTATCAGGTTCGGTTGAAATCGATACATTGGTTTAGGGAGAGATGTGGAACGTACATACATTCATATATGCATATACGCGCTGCCCGATGTGCCCGAGCGGTTCTAGGCGCTTCAGTCTGGAACCGCGCGACCGCTACGGTCGCAGGTTCGAATCTTGCTTCGGGCGTTGGTGTGTGTGATGTTCTTAGGTTAGTTAGGTTGAAGTAGTTCTAAGTTCTAGGGGACTGATGACCTCAGATGTTAAGTCCCATTTTTTTGCATATACGCACACATAAATACATAGCTACATCTACAGGCACATGAAAAAATGTATCCATCATATGTATGGATTCGATTCACTTCCTCTTGCTTAGTTATTCGATTTATCCATCTAACGTGCTGCAGCACCACGCTTCTAAAACATCTATTCTCCTCTTTTCTGAAATGCTTAGTGTCTACGTTTCACTTGCGTACGAGGCTACACTCCAGACAAACACCATTAGAAAATACTTCCTAACATTTAAATTTGTATTAGATGTTAAGAAATTTCTCTTTTTGAAAAATGAATTTCTTGCTGTAGCCTGTCTGCATTTTATATCCTCTATTTTTGGGGCATCATCTGTTATTTATGTTCCGAAGTAGAAAATACCCACAAATTTCAGTGTCTCATTCCCTGATGTAATTCTGTTAGCATCGCTTCATTTAATTCGAGTATGTTCTAGTACATTCGTCTTGTTTCACTTTTTTATTTTCAGCTTATAATCTCTTTTATAGGCACCATCCATTCCACTGAACTGCTGCTCCAAGTCCTTGTCCGTCTCCGAGAGTATTGATTTTATTTCTTCTCCATGAATTTCAATCCGCGTTCCACATTTTCTCGTCGGTTCCCTTCACAGCCTGATCAACGTACAGTTTGGATAATATACAGGACCAGTTACAAACCTGTCCAATTTCCTTCTCAACGACGGCCTGCTATACCGCGCTTAAAGATACGTTGCTCAGTATCTGTATTCAAGCACATTCACGAGTTGAGCTTTACAGTCGTTCCTTTTTTGCTGCGTATTTATCCATTCATCTGGTCTTCCTACAACAGCGCACTACTGAACAGCTAAACACAAAACAAAATAATAAATTAATTTATTTAAAAAAGGACTCGCGAAGTTCTACCCCCGGCAATTTATGAAGTGATCTGCACCCATAGCGATAAGTTCATCATCTGCAGAAAAGGCACTACAATATTATGAAATTTGAAATATACCGCTTACGACAGGAGTTATTTAAATCTGGTTCTCCGCTGCCGATATTCGGTGCTACATAGGAAAAAGGAAAAGAGAGGAGGTACTTTTGGCTTTTCCTAAGGTGAAACAATCCCTTTTATTAAAATGCTGCAGCGTGTACAGTTAAAAGTAATTACGTGAAATCCGGAGAGCCAGCAGGTTGGAGCGAGATTTGCCGTGTTTCATCTTTGGTATCGCTTTACCCACAAGAAAATGAAACCAGTGCTCCTGCCTTTCTCTCTCTATTTCTCGTTCTCTCTCTCTCTCTCTCTATATATATATATATATATATCCCTCTCGCGCTTTGCCTTCCTGATACATCAGTTAGCTACGTGCGGGAACACTCGTTTTATTAATTCCGCCACGAAAACCCACTGCGGACTGGGTTCGTACAAAACCTGCTCGCTAATTAGGCTGGAAAACTCTGTCTGAGGCAGCGCGGAAGATTCGCCGACCAGTTGGCGATGCTTTAGCGCACGCCACGCTGGGAAACCGGAGAGGGTTTGCTTCCCGTCGTAATTTGGTGATTTCTAATGGTGGAGTCAATCTTTACACAAAAGGGGGTGGGGTGTCCACCGAAACGGTAACCCGTGTTGTAATCTATCTGACGAGTCTTTGCCGTTGAACTATGAGACGTCCGGTGATGTTAATGTAGAAATGATGGGACCGTTGAGAATGGGCACTGTGGATATTAGCCGGAAAGGCGAACTGGTTACCTAGACAGAGTGGCGTGATTACACGTGTTTATGCCCTAGAAAATGGTTCAAATGGCTCTGAGCACTATGGGACTTAACATCTGAGGTCATCAGTCCCCTAGAACTTAGAACTACTTAAACCTAACTAACCTAGGGACATCACACACATCCATGCCCGATGCAGGATTCGAACCTGCGACCGTAGCGGTCGCGCAGTTCCAGACTGGAGCGCCTAGAACAGCTCGGCCACAGCGGCCGGCGTTTATGCCTTAGACGCAGGGAGGGAAGACTGTGACTGCAGACAGTCCAGTGCTCTCACAAGTAGTGCACTGGACGTGCCACACATCAGCAAACGCTAGTGAATGAAGCCGCATTTAGCAGAGAAATACTATGCTCTGTACATCTCATATTGCCTTCTCATGATGCTCCGCTGTCCGTATCCACACAACTATCTTCCCTAGTGATGTCACTAGTTTCCACGGATGTGTATGTTGATCCGCAGTGTGCTTTTTCAGTAACGGATGATTATAAATAATAATTTATTCGAGTTTCACATCCAAATCCATACAAGGTAATTACTATTACAAAAAAATTAAAGAAGGAATTGGCAAGGTAAACTACTCTTGATCAAAATGTTGCAACATAAATTGCAGCACTGTAGAGAGCAGAAGACGCGAATTACACGTGTAAGTAGGCTTTTTAGGTTTTCTTATTGGTAACGCCACGTAGCGCTCTGTATGAAAATCACTGGCTGTGCTGTGTGCAGTCTGTGGCTAGTTTGCATTGTTGTCTGCCATTGTAGTGTTGGGCAGCTGGATGTGAACAGCGCGTAGCATTGCGCAGTTGGAGGTCAGCCGCCAGCAGTGGAGGATGTGGGGAGAGAGATGGCGGAGTTTTGAGAGCGGATGATCTGGACAGAGACAATAAAGTCGTAAGACTGGATGTCATGAACTGATATATATATATTATAACTTTTGAACACTTTTAAGATCTATTAAATAATAATTTTATGATCCACATTCTTCGAAAAAGGAGCACTTGGAAAGGAAAGAACAACAAGAAGGGACTAATAACAGTAACTGCATATATAATTCTCTTTTCAAGTACTTGGCAATTTTTTGTAGAATAAGTTTTTGTGCTGCACCTCTTTAATTACATAGACAGTAAGATGTGAATAGACATTTCCCTTATCTGCATTGTTGTCTTTAGTGTACTATTTTTTCTGCTTGTGGGTTTGTCATGTTTAGATATAAGTTATTACATTTGCTGCTGCTGTTTGCCAGGCATAGTACTACTAAATTTCACTTTGTATTACTCTGTTAAGCCAGTTTTACGACTAATTTATTTTTCTTGTTTTCTGCACAGTGCCTTATATTAACTGTAATATTGCAATTGCTTTGCTAATTTAGATTTACTGCTGCTTGCTTTGATAATTTGCATTTTTTTGTCATTGCTGTCTGTTTTAATTTGCTGCATTGCCTCGTCCCTTAGTTTAGCATCTGAGCTCAGTAGATTTAAGTTAGCTTAAGATGGGGTAGGCTCTATAAGACAACGAGTTGTGATGAATTGGAAGAAATGCATTGAGAAGCTATAAGAAAATGGTTTGGCCAAAAAAGTACTTTGAAAGAGGATATGAACAAAAAAGTAGGGTTTAGGGACAACATGCTTAGGTAGGATATTCTTGGAAATAAAGGATGAGGTAAGATAATGGGAAATAAATAATGAGGTAAGAAATATGTGAACATATAAATACAGAAAGCATGCTTGGATAGGATTTTTTTTGGTGGAAATGAATGTTGAAATAAGACGAAAGATGTATGGAATGAAGTTTTGGGTTGGACTGCAGTATCAAATGTTACACTGAAAACAAACCCTGTCCTTTCCTCCTGTGTTATTCTAGTGTGTGTTTGTGTACTCTTGTGTATTTGTGTTTTTCCTGTCTCTATGTGTTTAGCTAATAAGATTTATGTTGTAGAATTTTTCTAGTACTAAGCTACATTCACTATGATGAGGAATACTGTTATCCTCAAATAAAATTTGCATTAATAATATGTTATTTACTTTGTGAATATGTTTAGATATTATTATATCTGTTGTGTTTCAATGCTCATGTGTGAAATTAATTTTTCGAAAACTATTCTCATTATTTTATATATTTACTTATGTCATAATTCCTGTAGCACTGATGTATATGTTTATTTCTATTCTTTTGTAAAGCCTGTGTTACTACAAATGTTATCTGCGCTGTTATGTTCTGTAATGGTGTATTTTGTACCTTTGTTATTGTATTCTCATGTTATAAAATTGTAATTGTCACCAGTTCATCAAATTAAGTAACTTGTAAGCATTCATTTCACTGCACACATTTCTGTTGGTTATAGTATATGGACAATATGTGAGAAGTAGGGACTGTTAGTGTTTGCACGTGTGTTAATAATTCAGCAAGGGACTGATTAACAGCATTGCTGGTTCTAAGGACAATTCCAAAAACTTTGTGTGTCCACAAGTGGTGGTTTATGGACTTGCTATATTCTCCGCAAGACTCTTCGATGGTGATTGTGAACCTACACAGTCGCAACAGATGGCTGCTGGCCGTCTCTACAAGGACTACAGTGGGTCTGCATCTTTGATGGCCCACCAATACCATTATTTCTACATGGATTGCACTGGGTCTGCACTTCTGGTGGCCCACCAATATCGTAATCTCTACCAGGACTACAGGGGGTACTCTGTGATGACCTACCTACCAATATTCTTCAAAACTTCGACTGACTCTGCGGTGGGTTTGCTCTGTTGTGGCCCATTACCTGTCTGCATGTCAAGAGTCAGCACCGTCTTTCCGTTGGAAGGACAGCACTACTTCTTCAAGACTGCATGGAAATCCGCTACTTCCATGTGCATTTTCTTTTACTACTCAGACTTTGAAAAAAATAAAAACACTGCAATTTTACTGTGATGAATGATCAGGACTGTCTTTATGGACTGTGAGAAAATTTTAGATTTTGACCAACATTGTATCCATACGTGTGTGCATTTGATTTCTTTGTTATTGTAATTGTGAAAAAATTTTAACAAATATGTATTAGCCAGTGCCCAAAACAATTTGTAAAATTTTTTGTCGGGTGCATGGGGGCTATGTAAGTAGGCTGTTTAGGTTTTTTTATTGGTAACCCCACGTAGCGCTCTGTATGAAAATCAATGGCTGTGCTGTGTGAAGTCTGTGGCTGGGTGGCATTGTTGGAATTTGCTATTGTAGTGTTGGGCAGTTGGGCAGTTGGCTGTTAACAGCACGTAGCGTTGCGCAGTTGGAGGTGAGCCGCCAGCAGTGGTGGGTGTGAGGAGTGATATATATATATATATATATATATATATATATATATATATATATATATATATATATATATATAATGACTTTTGAACACTATTTAGGCAAATACATTGTTTGTTCTCTTTCAAAATTTTTCATTTGCTAACTATGCCTGTCAGTAGTTAGTGCCTTCAGTAGTTAGAGTCTTTTATTTAGCTGGCAGTATTGGCGCTCGCTGTATTGCAGTAGTTTGAGTAACGAAGATTTTAGTGAGGTATGTGATTCATGAAAGGTATAGGTTAATGTTAGTCAGGGCCATTCTTTTGTAGGGATTATTAAAACTCAGACTGCGTTGCGCTAAAAATGTTGTGTGTCAGTTTACTGTTGATCAGAATAGGTAAAGAGCGAAATGTCTGAGTACGTTCAGTTCTGCTCAACTGTTTGAAAATCAAATAATGTAAGAGGTTTATCAGCACAGTAATTCATTAATATTTCTCAGGGGACGTTTCACACGACCTTTTCGTAGACATCTAATGCGACATACCTTCACAAACTTACCAGCAAACTGTCGAATCCCTGTGTTTCACTCCAAAGAGGGACCAGCAAGCTATTAAGCAGGTGGTCATAATTTTTTGACTCGTCAGGGTAAAAGCAAAATATCTGATGCCCACGCCATCGACGTAGCGTTTGCGTTGATAGCGCCTCAAATGGCTATGTGACAATGGACCTTAGTTTATTAGCAGAAAAAGCATCAGCCGTAATATGACGGAATGAGGAAGGGATCCACTTTGTCACTGGAATAAAGAGGAGAAGTAAGGGGCTTCTTAATTAGTGCCTAACATTCGGCTTCACTTTACGTAATTCTAATTTTCTTCTCTCCATTACTACATAATAGTCGACGTTTTCTTTTTATACGCGTAGGTGAGAAGTGGGTACGACACGAAACTCAGAATTTACAGCAATGTTGACCGACCCACTTCTCCGACGATAGTCTTCGCACACTGTCACTTTCTCATATTCATTCACAGTGTGGTGTGTACGGATCCAGTGCCTGTCTAAGTAAACCACCGTCCCAGTAGCTGTGCTGCAACATGTAAAAATGTAATGTAGTATTCCCTTTTTACAACTATGATTTTCCGTCCGCACGTTATGACTTATTCACACTGGTATGTTTTAAAATCAAATTCCATATGTGGAACAGATTTCTTTTCAGATGCTCTTCGCTAACCTGAAATTCCAATTTCATGCAAAAAATCGCTGTCGAGTTTTGCAAAGACGCTGACTCCTTACATTTTCTGTAATACCGCTGCAGTTAATATCGCAGTTATTGATGCCTAACAACGCATTTACCTATATCGTCAACGAATATTCAATGTGTGCAGTTTACTTATTCTGCCTTGGGGTGGGTCTAGAATTCAGTTCCATTTGGCATCATACTTCTCTTTCTATAATTTTCACACCATTTACCTACTTAACTTTTGTTTCTCGATATTCAGCTGTACCTTCCATCACCTTATCCGTCTCAATTCCCACACCTTTCCTAAGTTCAACAAAATTGATGATACTAACAATAAAGTATTGCAGTTTCCCCAGTAGGTATTTTCCGCGATTATTTTTCAAACTCACAATGCGAGATAACAGTGCGCGCTTCTTTCAGTGGGAACATTACTGAACCACATCAAGCGACCAAATTAATTTCCAGACCAGTTGGATAATCGCTACGAATTGGTTTGTAATACAACATCTTCCAAATCATGGTTGATACTGTCTGAAATATCATCATAAGTCATACATTTTTGGATGTTGATAGTACAAATTCAAATTAATTTGTACCTGATGGTTTGAGGACACCGAATCTGCTATCTTAAATATCATTTTGAACGGATAATTTATTTTGCCATGACTGGGATACCTTCTACCACCCATCTGTGACTATAACAAGGATCTTCATAATAGTATACATCGTCACAGTAACCCATAACTGTACCACCTTTTTCTTTGGTGCAGCCCAAATTATCACCGAGGTGGTGACAGATGTAGACACATGTTTCTTTCATATTGTCTTTGTGCATCCCATGGTTCTGCGTATCATACAATGGGCACTCAAGTGAACACGGCACATGCAGAAAACAAGTTACGAGACAACAAGGCCAGTAACTTCAAGAAAACGTGTTTGCGGTTGCCTCTGGGTTTGAGTTCATGTATGTACCTCTTCACTCGAATCAGGGTTACAAAAATACGGAAATCACGCGGGGAGAGATTAGGAATGTTTGGATGATGTGTAAGGGCTTCCTAGCGAAACACCTACAGTAGACCCGAAACAACTTGTCAACAAAACGCCCGCCCACATGTTGGTAAAGACATCGATGTTCTTTGGACGAAGAGGTGCACACCTGGATACGACCGTGGTTTCATCGGCATTTGAAAACATTTATCGATAAAGACATTGTATTAACCAGTATAGAGATTAGTTATGAAAGAATGAACAGTTCACTTAATTTTTTCCTATTCTTTCGTTTTGGTTTGACTGTCCCTTACGCTGGGAGTATTCTAGTTAATTGGGGAGTTGCAAATATATGATAACAGAAACAAGAAGTTATCAGTGAAAATAGGTCCGCAAAACGGTTTGCGAGATAACTGCGTTACTGAGGTTATCAATCCCTACTGATTTGGTTTTGTGAAAGGGTAACAATACTGTACAACGTGAAGAAAACTTATTGACAGACACTCTTGTGGAAGTGCAACAGTAACGGGACTATACTCGTAGTTAAAGGAAACGTTTAGAGAGTCGTTCCTATACCCGGATTCAATCCAGCACCAGTTGCTGCAATAAGTTTCGAATCCTATGAGACAGGCTTGCATCATTTCGAAATTCTTGGCAAGCACTGACAAGTCTGTGCTCCAGTTCTTCAACCGTGTTAACCAGAGTCCTTGTAGTAACGTGTAATTCCAATTCAATGTGTTTATGCCATTACTTATGATACATAGTGTATAGTAGTGATGCAGGCAGTTTTATTGTAATATACAAAGGACAGCATTTCCTCAAGTAAGTAACAAGGGCGCAGCATATGATGTAAAAGCTTCTGTAAACAAAAATAAGTCATGTACGTTGTATTATACAGGATGTATCATAAAGAATCATACGGTTTGGCACGTCTGTATTTCTGAAACCAATGAACGCATACAACGAATATTGTTTCCGATTAACGGGAAACTCAAGAAGTTTTTGTTCATACCTTTCTGTAGGAGTTCAATATGCCACCTTTGTACATATGGGCAGTATGTGGCATCAGTTTTACGGAAATTGCCAGAGTTAGAAAGAGCAAAGACAATGGCTTTCCTTAATGAAGTGTTAATGAAACAGCATGTAACGCATCTGGAAAGTCAGCAGCCGACAGTAGGTATGAATGTGCAGAAGTGCGGCATTCAGATTGTTCCCACACTGCAGGGAGAATGTCTTGAATTACAGCTTCCACAGCTGCCAGTACCTCAGATCATTCATTGTTGTTGGTAACGGAGAAATAATCACATACAGTCACATACAGTCAGGTGACCTTGGAGGTAAGGCTGAATCGTTTGGTCCAGTGCGACCGATCCATCATTCAGTGCTCCCTTGATTCAAAAATTCCTGTACCTCCAGATGCCAGTGTGGACGTACCCCAATCTGATGGTAAGTGAAGTCATTTTAATCAGTCTCCAACTGTAGGAAAAGAGAGTCTCAAGCTTACTGAGATACATGCTTCCTGTAACAGTGTTGTCGGCAAAGAAAATGGACCATACACCTTTTCCTCATGAAACTGCACAAAACACATTAAATTTTGGAGAGTCGCTTGCATGTTCTACAACTTCATGTGGTTGCTCCGTACCCCATATTCTCATATTATGACGGCTCACCTTTCCATTTAAATGAAAATTTGCCTCGTCACTAAATACTAAGTGTGGATGAAAACTGTCATCCTCTATCTCGCCAAAAACGAAATCACAGAACTCCACACATCGATGTTTGTCGCCTTCACAAAGAACTTGCAGTAGCTGAATTTTAAGCCGCGCACACACTGCCACTGGAAACATGTTTGTGTTGGAAACATTGTTTTCTGCGATGTTTCCCAAATGTTTTCGACTTTGTTTCTGGTCTCATTTGTTGTTCCGTGTTCACGCCGTCTGCAGTGCTCCTTGTTTTATTGTGTTCGTATCGTCTGCTGCTGCGTTATGTATGGTGTCGAAGAATCAATAATGATATGCGGTGCTGCATTGTTAATACCAGAAGGTTTACACAAACAAAATGAAAGGCGTCCTCGTCGTTGGTGGAGGAAAACATTCTATAGAAGAACTGGCGGAAATAACTTTACGTGAGCTGAGTATGGCTTGGCTTCCGTAACTTCACTCGGATGTCATCTACCGATTTTGAATAACTGGCAAATATGATATCACCATTTGTTTAAAAAAAAAAGACACGAAATTCAGGAAAGTGATTTCAGTCAGCCAAAGGCTTGCAGTTACTCTTTCTTTTCTGGCAACAGGATATTCAATTCAGAACCTTGCTTATATATTTCACATTTCGAGGCAAGCAATATCTCAAATAGTAACTGAAGTATGTGGAGCTTTGGTGGAGGTACTGAAGGATTATATAAAGGTAAGTAAATGAAAAACATCGTTAAATAAGCATATTTTCTAAATGTTATTATTTCTCAACTACATTACATATCTCATCCAACACAACTTCCTCAAATGTATTGTCACTGTCTTCATAACTCCTAAATGTAACAGGGGAATTATTACTTGGTGATGATGATGGCAATGCCACATTCATACCCACTGTCGACTGCTCACTTTCCAAATACGCTACATGCTGTTTCATTAACACTTCATTAAGCAAAGGCATTGTTTTTGCTCTTTATAGCTCTGGCAATTTCCGTAAAACTGATGCCACATGCTGCCCATATGTACTACATTCATCGTTCTTGTTCTCTTCTTGTTTTTGCAGCACTTTAGTTAATTATTGAGACGCAATCTTGTAGGGTTGCTGCTTATCTTTTTCTCGCCAATCCTAATTTTTCGTGGTGGTGGACTGGAAGGTCCAGCCGTACCTCTTCATCTTCACTTATGCCCTCTGGCAAATGTACGAAAACCTGAACTCAAATTTATTTCTTTCAGATACCTGTGACTGAAAACGACTGTTGTGAAAGAGCATGTTTGTTCTCACAATTCTTCAGTTCCCCCATTGTGTCAGAGCAATTGACGGGAAATGTATCGTGCTCCAGGGCCCTGTTGGTAGTGGAAGTGAATATAATAATTTTAAAGATTCATTCAGCATTGTGCTGCTTGCTGTCGTCGATCCCAGTTACAACTTTTTGTACGCAGATATCGGCTGCCAAGGCAGAATATCAGATGGTGGTGTGTTCAAAAACGAGAACATAAGTGACTTAATTAACGGAAAGAAACGTAACTTGGCACAAGCTGAATGCTTACCAGAAGGCACAAAGCCCCTACCATATGTTTTTGCAGCAGACGATGCTTTTCCCTTACAGGAAAACATTATGAAACCCCACCCGGGAAAACATGTTAAAGGTTCAAAAGAGAGAGTTTTTAATTACAGGCTTTCTAGGGCCATAATGGTCGTTGAGGACAGTTTCGGCATTATGCCTTCAGTTTTTAGTGTGTTTAGAAAACCTATGTTGCTACATCCGGGGAAGGCAAAAACTGTCACACTTACAGCTGTACGATTTTTTAAGGCGAAATGCTGAGGCAAAGAACCAGTACATCCCACATGGAAGCTTCGATTCCTACAATTTACAAACTGGTGAGATGATTCCAGGCACATGGACACGAGATGAGACTGCGTCAGTTTTCATTGCATCACATGATATACCAAGGAAAGCTGCTTCCACGAATAAACAAATTCGAAACGAGTTTGCTAACTATTTTTGAAGCCCACAAGGAACTGTACCGTGGCAAAATACCTATGGGTAAATGTGACTGTGTACCGTAAAATACAAATAAAGACAAACAAGCATAATTTCCGTATCTCATTTTCCACAGTATCTGTTGTCTTCTTCGGCTCATGAACGTCGTCCAAGAACTGCAGAAGCCGATAGCCGAACCAGTTGGAACCATATGCAGTGTCTGCACCACTACCAGATGGTCTGCTGGAAATAATTTTTCTTTCCTCACGCCTGTAAGCAACCACGAGCGATAGTATTTTTTCTCTACACTTCCCTTGTCCGCGCAAAAAGTTGGTGCAATTTTTGCAAGTGCATCGTGCTTTTTAACAGTGTTTTATATTCCTTGCTCCGGACGTTCCATTAGCAATCCTCCCCTGGTACATGGCAATTAAATCAACAATTTGTTGCTGTGACCACTCAATTATGTTCGAAAAATAAAGCGAAAACGACGCTATAGTAAACTCAATACCGGTTACCAGTTGACTACACATACACACACACGCTAGCGCCGTGCAGCCGTGAAAAGTTGTAGCTAGCCTGTTGTTTCCTTTGATCTTACCGACACTGCTGCGGATAGATGTTTCTGTGTTTCGAAACATGTTTCCAAATGGTGGCCACATCAAGCAGCCGGAAATCTGTTTTGAAAACATGTTTCAGGCTCAATGTGTACGCGGCTTTATATTGTTTCATGTGAAAACGTCGACGCAACACTCGCCAGACGGCCATCGGGGGCCTGTTGAGCTGTCGAGCTGCACAGTGAACGAATTTCTGCGGACTCTTTGTTGAAACTATGGCGGATGCTTTCAACGTCTGTGTCAGATACTCGGGGACGCCCCGGTGTTTTCCCTTTACACCTGTTTCTCGTGGTGGTTCATGCCATCGTCTAATGCTCTGTGCTGTAGTAGAATCCAACCATACCTACTATAAAAGTCACGTTGAACACTTGTTACTGAACCACACAGCGCAAAACGTACAACATGAAACGCTCTCTGTTGTCCCGACACCATTTTCAGTAGAACTGACACATTGCTGCTACCTACCGGGAACCATCTAAAACTCGAGAGTTTTCTTTTTCCAAAACTACGTTGTTCACACACACATCTCAAATTCCATAATTGTTATGATTTTCTTTTAAATCAGATGATTCTTTTTGATACTCTATATACACTACTGGCCATTGAAATTGCTACACCAAGAAGAAATTCAGATGATAAACGGGTATTCATTGGACAAATGTATTATACTAGAACTGAGATGTGATTACATTTTCACGCGGTTTGGATGCGTAGATCCTGAGAAATAAGTACCCAGAACAACCACCTATGGCCGTAATAACGGCCTTGATACGCTTGGGCATTGAGTCAAACAGAGCTTGGATGGCTTGTTGAGGTACAGCTGCCCATGCAGCTTCAACACGATACCACAGTTCATCAAGAGTAGTATATGGCGTATTGTGACGAATCAGTTGCTCGGCCACCATTGACCAGACGTTTTCAGTGGTGAGAGATCTGAAGAATGTGCTGGCCAGCGCAGCAGTCGAACATTTTCTGTTTCCAGAAAGGCCCGTACAGGACCTGCAACATGCGGTCGTGCATTATCCTGCTGAAATGTAGGGTTTGGCAGGGATCGAATGAAGGGTAGAGCCACGGGTCGTAACACATCTGAAATCTAACGTCCACTGTTCAAAGTGTCGTCAATGCGAACAAGAGGTGACCGAGACGTGTAACCAATGGCACCCCATATCATCACGCCGGGTGATACGCCAGTATGGCGATGACGAATACACGCTTCCAATGTGCGTTCACCGCGATGACGCCAAACACGTGCTGGCGCGACCATGATGCTGTAAACAGAACCTGGATTCATCCGACAAAATGACGTTTTGCCGTTCGTGCACCCAGGTTCGTCGTTGAGTACATCATTGCAGGCGCTCCTGTCTGTGATGCAACGTCAAGGGTAACCGCAGCCATGGTCTCCGAGCTGATAGTCCATGCTGCTGCAAACGTCGTCGAACTGTTCGTGCAGATGGTTGTTGTCTTGCAAACGTCCCCGTCTCTTGACTCGGGGATAGTGACGTGGCTGCACGATCCGTTACAGCCATGCGGATAAGTTGCCTGTCATCTCGACTGCTAGTGATATGAGGCCGTTGGGATCCAGCACGGCGTTCCGTATTACCCTCCTGAACTCACTGATTCCATATTCCGCTAACAGTCATTGGATCTCGACCAACGCAAGCAGCAATGTCGCGATACGATAAACCGCAATCGCGATAGGCTACAATCCGATCTTTATCAAAGTCGGAAACGTGATGGTACGCATTTCTCCTCCTTACCCGAGGCATCACAACAACGCTTCACCAGGCAACGTCGGTCAACCGCTGTTTGTGTATGAGAAATCGGTTGGAAACTTTCCTCGTGTCAGCACGTTGTATGTGTCGCCACCGGCGCCAACCTTGTGTGAATTCTCTGAAAAGCTAATCATTTGCAAATCACAGCATCTTCTTCCTGTCGGTTTAATTTCGCGTCTGTAGTACGTCATCTTCGTGGTGTATCAATTTTAATGGCCAGTAATGTATTATAGAACAAAAGGTGGAATTTGTAGTAGCAATCCTAGTTGTCGCCTAGTTCCAACAGTGGTCACTGTGAAATTAATCATTTGCGCAAGAAATGAGGCTGGCTGCAGGTTTTTAGCGGTAGTACCAATGCTTTACTAAATAGTTATGCCAGTCTCGGAAGCGACGCTTTCAGGACAGTTGCGTGAATCTCAAATTTCCGCCCTGAGCAACGTCATAATGAAGGTGATTTGCCGTTCCCGCCCCGGGCCTGCTAATTCAGGTGTGTATCTGTGTCGTGTGGAAGGTGACGATGTTGGCTTGTAGCGATGCAGGGTAGGAAGGCGGTAAAAGCCGGTGCTGGCAAATTGCGTTTTCCGCTATCAAGGAACAGAGGGGACTGCCCTACTTAGCGTCCCCATGTGACGGACGGATCACCGTCAACAGTGTCATATGTCCGCTCTCCAAGAGACTCTGCGGAGAAGACTGGAGTTCAACGAAATAGGATGGCTCTACAGTTGGCTATGAGGAACTGTACGTCACTACCTGACCTGCCCATAATGGCCGAACACTGGCATTGAAGACTATTCTACCACCACGATTCGACCCAATACCCACCGTACTAGCTCGCGATAGCGACCTCTGATACGGAGGCATTTTTAATTGGACACACTGCACACAGCTAAATTCTGCAGTAGGTAATAATCCTCCTGTAGCCGTGCGGGATAGCCGCGCGGTCTCGGGCGTCCTGTCAAGGTTCGCGCGGCTACTCCCGTCGGAGGTTTGAGTCCTCCGTCGGGCACGGATATGTTATTGTCCTTCGCTTACGTTATATTAAGTAGCGTGTGCGCTTAGGGACCGATGAGCTCAGCAGGTTCGGCCATAAGATCTTATCACGCAGTTCCAAACTTTCTTGCTCTGCTAGACAGCACCCAGCTTTGGCATATGGCACCAAGGGCACTTAACACGTGGTTCGAACCATCTCAAACATCAGAAAGACTATATCAGCTATCGTCTACTGCTGGGAGCGACTCGTACTAATCCCACTGGAAGAAATATTCTTCGAAGGATAATTTTTCATATTGCTCTTTTTTAAGTTACCAATAAATTTTATGCTCTTATATTGTTATAACGGTTGTAAGTAGGCTGTTTAGGTTTCTATGTTGGTAACGCCACGTAGTGCTCTAAATGAAAATCACTGACTGTGCTGTGTGAAGTCTGTGGCTGCTTGGCATTGTTGAAATATTCTCTATTGTAGTGTTGGGCAGCTGGATGTGAACAGCGCGTAGCGTTGCGCAGTTGGAGGCGAGCCGACAGCAGTGGTGGATAGCAGTGGTGGATGTGGGGATATATATATATATATATATATATATCAGTCCATGATATCCAATCTTACAAATTTACTCTCTGTAATGGACACACGTCCAGATCATCCGCTCCAAAAACTCCGCCATCTCTCTCCCCACATCCACCACTGTTGTCGGCTCGCCTCCAACTGCGCAACGCTACGCGCTGTTCTCATCCAGCTGCCGAACACTACAGTAGATATATATATATATATATATATATATATATATATATATATATATATATATATATATAAAAATGACTTTTTAACACTATTAAGGTAAATACATTGTTTGTTCTCTATCAAAATCTTTCATTTGCTAACTATGCCTATCAGTAGTTAGTGCCTTCAGTAGTTTGAATCTTTTAATTAGCTGGCAGTATTGGCACTCGCTGTATTGCAGTAGTTCGAGTAACGAAGATTTTTTCAAGGTAAGTGATTCATGAAAGGTATAGGTTATTGTTAGTCAGGGCCATTCTTTTGAAGAGATTAGTGAAAGTCAGATTGCATTGCGCTAAAAATATTGTGTGTCAGTTGTAACCTCCCAACAAAAATTATTTAAATGAAAAATGAGAATGGAGCCAAGCGTAAACTCCCCACACAAAAATTAATGAATGAAAATTGACCATGAATCCACAATAATATTAATTAAATAATGAACCATGAACCAAATGTAAGCTCTCAACAGAAATAATAATATCTGGTAAATTTTATAAGGGCAGCAGCGCTGACCTTCGGCCCTGTATTCTGAAAAAAAAAAAGCAAAAATTCTTACCTCAATAAAAACTGCATCTATATCTGCTCTTAATTATACATTCTTCGACACAGCTTCGTGCAGTGCTGGCGTATATATATATATTTCTTTGTTAATTCTTGGAGGGAATGCATAGGAAATATTCTTTAAATTGAAATGAATGTTTTTCTTTAAAACAGTTACTTTATAAAAAAAAATATTATTGGGGCATTTTTGAACAATTTAATTACAATCAACATACATTATTAGATATGCGCAATGCTGCTTCTTTACCTTCTACAACAATACTCATCGTCCAGAGTCGCGAGCAGAGCACACAGCCGACGCATGCCGACTCCCGCTCACTACAACCGTCCACTCGCTACTAAAGCCGACCGACTACTACTGTATCCGACTGACTACTACTGCAGACTGGCGCAGACTGGCACTGTCCACTAGAGTTGTGGCGATTCGTGAATGAGTCGTTCATTTGTACGACTCTGAATAAAGAATCGTAAGAATCGAATCGTGATACGGACGAATCGTCGTTCAAAAGAATCGTAAGAACGATTGCGTGTTTCCCATTCCTGACGATTCCAAGTTCCAACGATTCATCGATTCTTTGAACACTATGCTTCGAACTCGAAGGTAACTTTAGAATCATGCCGAATGATTACGACCGCCAGATGGCAGACAAGTGGAGGATTTATGTGAACAAAGGAAGCTCGGAAGGAACAAACGAAGTTCGTGGGCCGTAATATTACTCGACGTGAAAACCAAGCTGACACTCGGGGGTTGCTGACGGGAACGGGCGTAAAGGCGTCTCCCACTTACTGTCGCTACCATCAGCCACCGCGCCGACGTCTGCTTAGTTTTCTCGAGTAATACACGAACTAGTGATGACAAAAACGATATACAGCGAGTTCACAGCTCCCAATACACACGATTAAAATCAAGAAATCCAGGTATGATGAATAAATACGTACCTCTTATTTGTTGCAGATGCAGTGCAAAACACACACACACCTTCTTTACACACGAGCAATAGCACTTGAATTATGTTTTATATTTAGCGTGTAAGTAGGCTGTTTATGTTTTCTCTATGTAAGTAGGCTGTTTATGTTTTCTCTATGTAAGTAGGCTGTTTATGTTTTCTCTATGTAAGTAGGCTGTTTATGTTTTCTCTATGTAAGTAGGCTGTTTATGTTTTCTTATTGGCAACGTTACGTAGCGCTCAATATGAAAATCACTGGCTGTGCTGTGTGCAGTCTGTGGCTGCTTTGCATTGTTGTAATACTCGCCATTGTAGTGTTAGGCAGCTGGCTGTGAACAGCGCGTAGCGTTGCGCAGTTGGAGGTGAGCCGCCAGCAGTGGTGGATGTGGGGAGAGAGATGGCGGAGTTTTGTAATTTTTCATGAACTGATATATATATTATGGCATGTGATGATATTAAGGTAAATACATTGTTTGCTCTCTATTAATATCTTTCATTTGCTAACTATCCCTATCAGTAGTTAGTGCCTTTAGTAGTTTGAATCTTTTATTTAGCTGGCAGTAGTGGCGCTTGCTGTATTGCAGTAGTGGGAGAAACGAAGATTATTGTGAGGTAAGTGATTTAGTGATTTGTGAAAGGTATAGTTTAATGTTAGTCAGGGCCATTATTTTGTAGGGAATTTTGAAAGTCAGATTGCGTTGCGCTAACAAAATATTGTGTGTCAGGTTAAGCACAGTCCTGTATAATTGTTCAAAGGGGACGTTTCATATGTCGACCCTTAGCCTAGGATACCTCACTGGAATCTTCTGATTTTTTCTTGTAGTCTGTGTAATTAGTGTAGATTTTGTTTATTGCTAGCGCGTAACTGTAGAGAGAATCTCCTTTGTAGTTGCAGTCTTTCATTGTTGTACAGTAAAACAGTTGTGGCATGCATGTAGATTTGCACCAAGTATTTCGCAGCTGCCATTAACTAGATATTATTTTCAGTGCTATGTTAATGTGTTCTCTTATTTTTGATCTTCAAATTGTGCTTTTCTTTGTTATCGTGTGAAATACTGTGACAATAATGGCGTGTGAAAAACGTAATACTAGGCTCCAAAGTAAACTGAGAAATGACAGTGAAAATAAAAGCAGTGTGTTAGCGCCACCGAGTAATGAATTAACTGATGTTCAAAGTAGTAATTTGGTAATCGTGCATAGGGAAATGGAGCGGGCGGCAAACAATGGCGTGGACAGTGAAACAATTAGTGAAGAGGGAAGCATTATCGATCGATCGGTCGGCAACAGCTCGCCTCAGGAATCCGAAATGATAGGACACAATTTTGCAAACACTGTAGATTCAGGTTTTGCGTCCTCACCGTTTTCTCAAATGAGTCAAGACACGTTTTCCGCTTGTCAAAATGTGAATGTTGCCGGTGCAAATTCACTGCCGAAAAGCACTGAGGAACATGTTTCAGACACCAGTGCATTGTTATTACAGTTAATGCAACAAATGGGACAAAAGCTACAAAAGTTAGACACAACACTTGAACAAAATCAGAGACAAACACAGCAAAAGCTTGAAAAGTTAGACACAATGGAACAACACCAGAGACAAACACAGCAACAGTTAGACACAGTGGAACAAAATCTCAAAAAGTTAGACACAATGGAACAAAATCTTCAAAAGTTAGACACCACACTTGAACAAACACGTGAAGATTTAACTAGTGAGTTACATAACATTGAATCGAAATGTCAAAAAGTCTGTAATGACGTAAAATCACAAATTTGTGAGCATTTCCAACCTATTTTTTCGCGGCATGAAAATGCATTACAGAATCATGAAGCAGCCATAAAAGAACTGCAAACTATTTTTCATGAAAATCACAACACCTTGCAAGCTAAAATTGACTCAGTTGCATCTACCGATTCGGTTACGCAACTTGCAATAACTCAGGAAAACTTAAAGGACACAGTAGATTCGATTTCAACACAAATGGACATTCTGAAACTTATTAAAAAAAAAAAAAAAAAAAAAAAAATAAAAAAAAAAAACCATATGAAACGTCCCCTTTGAACAATTATACAGGACTGTGCTTAACCTGACACACAATATTTTGTTAGCGCAACGCAATCTGACTTTCAAAATTCCCTACAAAATAATGGCCCTGACTAACATTAAACTATACCTTTCACAAATCACTAAATCACTTACCTCACAATAATCTTCGTTTCTCCCACTACTGCAATACAGCAAGCGCCACTACTGCCAGCTAAATAAAAGATTCAAACTACTAAAGGCACTAACTACTGATAGGGATAGTTAGCAAATGAAAGATATTAATAGAGAGCAAACAATGTATTTACCTTAATATCATCACATGCCATAATATATATATCAGTTCATGAAAAATTACAAAACTCCGCCATCTCTCTCCCCACATCCACCACTGCTGGCGGCTCACCTCCAACTGCGCAACGCTACGCGCTGTTCACAGCCAGCTGCCTAACACTACAATGGCGAGTATTACAACAATGCAAAGCAGCCACAGACTGCACACAGCACAGCCAGTGATTTTCATATTGAGCGCTACGTAACGTTGCCAATAAGAAAACATAAACAGCCTACTTACATAGAGAAAACATAAACAGCCTACTTACATAGAGAAAACATAAACAGCCTACTTACATAGAGAAAACATAAACAGCCTACTTACATAGAGAAAACATAAACAGCCTACTTACAAGCGTATCTCGAAAACGGCCCCAACGAGTTGGTTGAAATTTTGTATTTACACTGGTTTTTGCTTTTTGAGTTCACCTACATAGTTCCATTCTGTCGTAAAAAGTCAGTTTTACCATATATATATATATATATATATATATATATATATATATATATATGTGTGTGTGTGCTTGATTATAAAAAAAATGTTTCAAATGGCTCTGAGCTCTATGGGACTTAACATCTGAGGTCATCAATCCCCTAAAACTTAGAACTACTTAAACCTAACTAACCTAAGGACATCACACACATCCATGCCCGGGGCAGGATTCAAATGATTCAAATGGCTCTATGGGACTCAACTGCTGAGGTCATTAGTCCCCTAGAACTTGTTAAGCCTAACTAACCTAAGGACATCACAAACATCCATGCCCGAGGCAGGATTCGAACCTGCGACCGTAGCGGTCGGGCAGGATTCGAACCTGCGACCGTAGCGGTCGCGCTGTTCCAGACTGAAGCGCCTAGAACCTCTCGGCCACACTGGCCGGCGCTTGATTATCCGTGGCGTTCAGTATGAAGATGGTGAAAGCGGGCAGTTTCGAATCATTGTCACTAATAAAGTTGTTATACGAATATGTGAGTTTAGGGAGGCAAAAATATCTGCTCAACTGCCGAAGTACATGCTATCTGTGCACATTAGTGACGTAAATCTGAATACAAACTGGTTGCATTTAACTCAGTACCTGCTTTCTATTGGATCTGAGCTGTTTTCAGACCGCAAGTGATATTTTTCGATGAACAACATCTACCGTAATTTTTGAAAAATGTGTAAAAATCAGCCAACCTGTTGCATAGGTTTTCTATATAACTTGACCAGGTTTCGTCACCTCTAAGGTTGACTTCATCAAAAGGTAAGGTAAGTACATGAAGAACATATCGTCAAAGAAGTACAGTGATATGACGATATGTTCTTCATGTAATTACCTTACCCTCTGATGAAGTCACCCTTAGAGGTGACGAAATCTGGTCAAGGTGTATAGAAAACCTATGCAACCGGTTGTCTGATTTTTACACATTTTTCAAATTTGTGAATACGGTTGCTGCAAACGTCAACCATGTTCAAAGTTGTACAGGTCTACCATAATCTTCTTTATGTGCCTTCAGCACGGCTCTAAAAACTGCGTGTGTGTGTGTGTGTGTGTGTGTGTGTGTGTCTGTGAGTGTTTGCATTTCTCTGAAAGTGTTTGTTGCATGGAAGTGGTTTACTTACATCGATTTTTTTTGAGGTCTGGCAAAATTACTTCTTATCCTTCCACATGATGCAGTTGTTCACTTGTGGGACAAATGACTCATTGAAATTATTACTTGTACAATTCATACTTCTTGAACTACGTGTGGTATCTCCTGCACGATAGTTTATCGTAAGTGGGAGGTTGTGAAACGCAGCATGTCATTTAGACTTGCTTTCGTTGCACCTTAAGACCATAATCGGATTATCAGAAGCTATTATGGGGCCAGTTAATTCGGTAATTAATTGTGGTGCATAATTAGGTGTATATCTGGAGTTGTTGACAATGATTGATTTCTGGATTTGTTTGGTGGATGAAGGCATTTTGCTGAGCCTAATATCGCTTACAGGGAACAGCTGTATTTTGTCTCACCAGGGAGAGAAAAGCGGGGCTGCTCCTGCAGCCAGGTACTGGAACGCCGTCAGTCGGACGTTCTGGAAGATCGCTGGATGAAAGGGTGCGAGCAGGCGTTGGATATGGCACGTGTGAGATCTGCATTAGCATGGCGCCTGTCGGGCGGCCAGCACAATGCGAAACTATTCTGCTGTGTTGGGTGGATTTTGTCAAACGGAGCCTGGGACGCCGCAGAGCAACTTAGCTGGGCGATTGCTCACGAGAAAAAACTCTATTAAAAGAGAAGTGAATGCGGGTTAGAATTGTGTATGGAGCTCTTTGGCGTCGGCGGAGGGAGCTGTCGGCTAGAAGCACTTTTAGGATAGCGTCGGCTCTAGCCAGCGTCCCTCTGAAAAAAGACGGGACGACGGTCGGCGATCGGGTAAGCTCTGTGCCTTATAAGAAGCTATGCTTCAGAATTGTGGGGAGGGAAATTTTCTGATGCTAGAACGTGTGCGATTGGCGCACAGATGCGGAAAAACGCTCGCATTGGTGTTCTAGCATATTTTTCTGGCTGCTCCATGTGGTGTGATGTGGAAATTTCACGGACCGAACGTAGAGTGAGGACACTTGTCTGTAGGCGGTGAGGAGAAAAGACACCAGATGGTAAGGACTGCGCTCATGGGCGTGACAGAAGTAGGAGACGCTGGCGACGAAAGCCTACTGGCGGAGATTCCGGAGCATCCAGCTGTTCATTCGATGTTACTTCTGAGACAACGCTCTGTAATTCGTATCACCTATCTAGCAGCTTGTGTTGTGTGCAGGTGTGACCCTCGTAACTCAAGCAGAGTAATTTCAAGTAGGAGTTAGTTCACGAATAAAGTTGAGCCGTTTTCAATAGTGAGAGCCTCTGTACTTGCACGTTTAGGGGAGCACCAACCAGTGAGGTTCAATCATTTTCACTTTTGTATTAATTCGTTAGATTCCGTTGTCCGTTTATTTCATGAAGGGGTAAGTTACGGAAATCCCTCCTCCATTTTGCCAGTCCTAATTAGTTTTACCCGCTGTATGCTACTTAAATATATCAAAATGTACTTATAAATATCCAAACTTCCGTTTGACTGCCGAGCGGTCTAAGGCGCTGCAGTCATGGGCTGTGCGGCTGATCCCGGCGGAGGTTCGAGTCCTCCCTCGGGCATGGATGTGTGTGTTTGTCCTCGGGATAATTTAGGTTAAATAGTGTGTAAGCTTAGGGACTGATGACCTTATCAGTTAAGTCCCATAAGATTTCACACCCATTTGAACATTTTTTGCGTTTGACAGGAAATAAACATTTTCGTAATCCATAGTGCAGTCTAAAATTCAAGCAGATAGGATCGTGATATCATAGTTTTTCAGAGGTCAAATTATGTGGGAAACAGTTCTGTTAGTTTGATAACTAGAGAGAGAGAGATGTGAAGCGCTCCAATCAGTGAGTGTAACCGTATAACAATGCCCATTTAATTCCGTTGTACAGAAGTTATAGCTCATTGGTTAGAGAGTGATTTTCTGTGCCGACATAATTTCCGGATTTGAAATTAATATTAGGTACCCCCCATGCCTCGTTTTAAAGCCAGCACTTTCCAAAGTAGCTTTCAAAGCTGCAACATTGTCGAGAATTGAACGGTGACCCGAAAATACAATAAATTTCCCTTACACAAATTTTTTACATCAGACTACCGGTTTCGATCTATAATGACCATCTTCAGATCTGTTTAATAAAAACAGATAACGTTGTTGAACGGAACCGAGTTCTGCCACCTACCGTTTTCATTGGCGGAAGCCTGTATAAGCCCTTAGCTCGCAGTAATATTCTCCTGCGCTTTCTTGATTTAGCAGAAAGAGGCAATACCTGGATGAGTACGTGTGATTAAACAAGTGCAAGTGGAGCAGTCCTGCAATACAAGAAAGGCTATGATGCCACTTGGGTATCTTCCAATTTATTCGGTGTCACGTACTCCAGATGTTTACAGCGAATCTTGTAATCTGGTCGCGAACTTCCTCGTTGTTATAAGAATTATATAACATTTATTCCTATATAAAATAAACTGTCCTCCAATGAACCAAGCGAAAATTATGTTGAAATCTTTTATATTGAATCAATATGGCCGCCAGACAGCCTTTACGAGGACCGATACATTATTGAGAACCCCCTGAGCAGGCTGCCAACCGAACACGATGCCCTGTCACATCTATCACCAGCCACGGTCTCTTTCAGCAATGGATTTCAGCGCCCTAAACACATTCGTAACCAGCTTGCCACTTATTAAGCGACTGAATATTGAGAGACACCTTTTGAATGGATCACTTAAACACCACTTTTCCCGAGTCTGAGATTCGCCCAAGGGATCGCGTTCTCTTTATAGCTATTCCATATTTTGAAGTTTGGTGCGCCACTCACATCACAGATGAATATCAGACTATCCTCAACGACACAGAAATTGTGTGTAGAAAAAGGAGCAAAGGAGACATTTAAAAAAAGAAAGTAAAATACGGGGAGAAGAAATAGGAATTTTAAGGTTTGCCTATGACATTATAATTTTTATACACACGGTGAATGACTTGGTAGATCCTTTGAACAGAACGTAGAGTGTCCTGAAATGAGGTATAAGATGAACACCATCAAAACAGTGGTGTTTGCTTGTAGGTGAATTAAATCAGACAATACTGACGCAAATGAAGTAGTGCAGAGGCCAGGGGTGTGACTTCAGCTGGGGGTCCAGTGCTGCGGAGCGTAAATACCTCGGACACTGTAGTATATGTTGTCGTGACAACATAATTGTTGGAACATTCACTTACTGTGCATCGGCAATAACAACCGTGACAATACATGGAGAAGTCAGGGTTCCCAGGACGCAAGCTGGGCACGGCCTGTGAGGGAGCACGCCCTGACACCTTGCAGCATCGTGCGGCTGACAGGTGATGACGACAGTGGTTGTACAACGACTCTGACCACAGCTGCAGGTGGTGCTGGCTCGCAATGTGGGCTTAGAGGCACCCTGACAACACAGGACGAGGCGTTCAGAATCACGCAATGGAACCGCTGTGGAGAAGATTCACGGCGGCAACAGCGTCTGTCCACATGAGCGAAGAGAGTGGCGTGGAGTTTCTGGAATTGTTGTGCCTGCTCAGTTCTGTATCTAAGAGCAGGGACGACTCTTAGTACTTTTGCGCATTAATTTCTGAACCATTGCAGGGTTTAGCGCAACGCCAAAGGTATAATGGGTGGCGGCGCTATTTGAGCGTAACTTGTTGAGAATTTGGATCCAGATGACTGAGGCACTTAAAGCCATCTTTCTAGAAAAGCGGAGGATCTGGGTTCGAAAACCAGTCCGGCACAAATTTTCAACCTTCAACAATGCCTGTAGGCAACTGAAAGTCCAGATATCTAAAAACTTTGCAAGCTAGGACTTTGCTCTCACGGGCGATGGTGGCCGAATGACTGCAGCCTCGGATGGTAGACTCCCAGGGTAGGGGGGGCAGTATAGGATGAGGTGTGCTCATAGGTAGCCCACCTGCTGAAGGGTGCTGTTTCCACAGCACTGGGCTCAGAGCAAGCAGCAGGTCCGCAACTAGGAACGGCAGACTCTGGAGTTGGTTCAAATGGCTCTGAGCACTATGGGACTTAACATCTGAGGTCATCAGTCCCCTAGAACTTAGAACGACTTAAACCTAACTAACCTAAAGACATCACATACATCCGTGCCCGAGGCAGGATTCGAACCTGCGACCGTAGCAGTCGCGGGGCTCCAGACTGTAGTGCCTAGAACCGCTCGTCCACCGCGGTCGGCTCCGGAGGTGTAGTTTGGTTCATTTCACGTACACTCGTAGGCTCCTCCCACCCCCTCTCCCCCAAGGTGGTGACTGGTAGACTACAGTGCCTCCGACTATAAATATGAAGAGTGTTTATACGTGCCATAAGCCATAAGCCTCAACAGGACCGTGGCTCGGAGGTGAAACAGTGAGGTCATCTACGACACAGCACCTCCGCTTTTCACCTGAATCCACGATATCACTACTGTCCAGGGCTACATCGTGGCTGACAGTACTTTCCGTATCAACAGATAGCCGTAGATGTAACATAACTGGCCATAACTGAACCTGCTTCCATGGATTCTTGCATTACCTGTGGAAGGTGTTCCAATTTTACTCAGCCGTCCCCAACCTATTATTTGTGATGCAACAGTAGGAAATGATTCGCTAAATGTAATAGGTGAGTATTTCTATTCGGGCACCAAATAGTTGATGATGGCAGGAATAGAGAGAATATAAAATTCAGACTGGTAATAGCAAGAAAGTGTTTCTGAAAAAAGGAAATTTGTTAATATTGCAAATAAATTACTGGTCATTAAAATTGCTACACCAAGAAGAAATGCAGATGATAAACGGGTATTCAACGGACAAGTATATTATGCTAGAACTGACACGTGATTACATTTTCACGCAATTTGGGTGGATAGATCCTGAGAAATCAGTACCCAGAACAACCACCTCTGGCCGTAATAACGGCCTTGATACGCCTGGGCATTGAGTCAAACAGAGCTTGGGTTTCGTGTACAGTGTAAGAGGTATGCGCTATATGCGCTGCCTGCAATAGGCAAGGCATAGGAGAGTCTCTGACCAGAGAGCAGTATGTAGTTAGTTGTTGCTTGTCGCTAGTCTGCAGTAGTCTTGAGTAGTCTGCGTGAGTCGGCAGTAGTCGGCGCGTGTCTGCGCTTGTCTGCAGTCTGCTATGGTCGGGACTCTGGAGGATGAGTATTATTGCAGCAGGTAAAGAAGCAGCCTTGCGCATATCTAGTAATGTATGTTAACTGTCATCCAATTTCTTGTAAAAAATGTCCCAATAATAAATATTATAATATAAAGTAATTTTTTTTAAAAAAAAAGCATTCATTTCAATTTAAAGATTTTATCCAATGCATGATTATTCCTTTCACAAATCACAAAGCATAGGCCAGCGTTGCACGGACCTGTGCCGAAATTTTTTAGGTAAGAGCAGATATATTCGTAGTTTTTATTGAGGTAAGAATTGATGCTTTTTTTATTCAGAATAGAGGGCCATGGCGCAGCGCTGCTGTCATCATAAAATTTACCAGGTTACTGAATTTTTTTATGATTTTTGGTGCTTAGGAATTGAATTTTTTGAGTACATCTAATGTGAATGCATTTCTGCACGGAGATTATAAAAGGGAACAAATTTTGTTCAGAAGTTACAATATTTAAAATTCATTTATTTTAATATTTCTGTGGGGAGGTTACACTTGGTTCATTTAATTATTATTTTTGTGGGGAGGTTACACTTGGCGACCCTGCCAGGATCGTATTTCTTTGTGAATCTTCTGCTAAGTAGTCATATCTCTGCTCTTATTTACTTAAACGTAGTTTGCATCTGGCGCAATGCATTTACTAATTTGTCACTCTGTCTTTCACAGATCATCAGCAATTTGTTGCTCTTTGTTGTAATTGTGTTTGATGCATTTTTGAATCGTCCTTGTTTCATTTGTGCCTAATTTTGATTAGTGAAAATGCCGCGAAAAACTGTTAACAGTATATCGCGATGCGCAATGAGTGAAATAACCGACTCGAATAATTTGACCGATAGTATTTGCGACACTCAGTGTAATGATGACAATCCTCCATTTACAATCAGTGCGTACCGACCACTAGTAATGATTTTGATCCTAACGATGAACAAATAAATTCAATTGTGTCCTCTGTTAATTTAACGACAATTGATGATGCGGGACGTTCTGTTACAATGAATGCTGTGCAGCTTGACACACCCGGTTTGCAAAATTTACGTGATGAACAGATAAATGTTTCTAATGAAGGTGAACAATGTACTCAAAGTACGTCAGATTTATTTGATTCCGGTGTAGTAACCAACAGTGCACATCCGATTAGCAAATATTTTCAAGAATCACAGAATAACCAAATGGTTACACAAAACGTGATAATTGCAGATACACCATCACACAGTACAGAGAATAGAGTAGGTAATATTGGCTGGGATCGAGTCATAGCATTAGTGATACAACTTAGCGAGAATCTCAAACAACAAATTGATGAAATTAATGAAAAACAAGACAACAACTTCAAACAACTTAATGAAAATAATGAAAATCTCAAACAACAACTTAATGAAAAACTAGACAACAATTACAAACAGTCGAATGATAAGCAAGACAGCAATCACAAAGAACTTAGTGAAAAACAAGACAACCTTAATGAAAATTTCAAACAACTTAGTGAATAGAATAAACAGCTTAGTGAACAGATTACAGCCGTTGCCACGCAATGTCATGATACTGAAGAACACTTACGTGAGGAAATTAAGGCTTGTGCTAGGAAAAGTAGTGAAGAAATTAGATCTGTTGCTCAAGAATTAAGGAATACGCAAGCAGCTACAACAGAATCACTTAGAGACGAAATTAGTGCAGTCGGTAAACAATGCTCTGAAAACGCAACACAGTTACGCGACGAGTTTAAATTAATGTCGGCAGAACTTTCACGCACACTGGATGCAAAAGTAGACGCGAAATTTGACCAACAGAACAGTGAAATTGACGAACGTTTTAATCACCGCCTACAAAACAGTGAAACGTGTTACTGTAAATTTATACAGGGACAGAATAAAGTAAAACGACAAGTCATGGAAACAATTACCGCACAGAGACAGGAAGATAAACGTAAATGGTTTACGAAGGCAAAAACATACGTAGACAACAATATTGCTAAAGTATCAGACGAAATTAATACTATCAAACAGTTGAACACCGAATTGCGTGATGAAATTTCCGATCTTAAATCAAAAACAGATACACGCACGGTAGACTTTCAGACAGTGATCGACAGACTTGAACAATTAGAACTAATACAGGATTCCGATGTCATCAAAGCAGACGTTAAAAAATTGAACGAAACCACACGTAAAATACAAAAACAAATTAATACTTGTGGCACTAAAAACGAAGATCACGTAAAAATACTGACTGAAAAGTATCATGAATTGGCCAGTCGTATTGACGTTATTGAAAGTAATAATGACAGCAAATTAGACGATACTTCACCGATTTCGTTTAATCAAACACCTGAATTTCAAAATTTACAGCAGACGATCAGTGAGATAGATTCGTCTAATAATACATTACGCAGAAAATTGTCAACTTTACAGCAAGAAGTGACGGAGATGAAAAATGTCAATAACACGTCACAGCATACGGCACATTCCGAACTTTTGTCACACTCACACAGCCAGTATAATTTAGGTAATTTACAGAGAGTACGTGAGTTAGATTCCAAACAATCACAGACAAATAGATTGTCATACAATCCTGAACCTGTTCAGAAATACAGAGACGATAATTTTGATTACAAGCATTTTCTATCCGTTAGAAAATTTGAAGTATTAAAAAATGACAGAACACAGATTCACCCCTTGGATTGGATACAACAATTTAGCTTTGCTTTTCGACCGACTTGGCCTGCAACGCACAAACTTGAACTTATTTGCAGTTTTTTGGAAGGCGAACCGGCAACTCGTATGAGACCGATCACGAGACAGTGTTACTCGGTAGAAGAATTTCAGAATGCTTTTCTGTCAGCGTATTGGTCGAAGACGGCACAGCACGGAATCAAGGATCAATTAATTAGTTTACCAAATTATGAGAAAAATTTTTCCACTGTCACGCAATTTTTTGAACACATGGCCCAACAAAACCAGTACTTAAGTGAACCATACAGTGAATCTGCACTTATTCAATTATGCATTTCTAAATTATCACGATCATTAAGAGTGTCACTTTTAACGGGTCAGCAGAAAGAAAATATTTCGGCATTCAGAGATCTGTTACAGCTTTTGGAAGTGCAGCAATCGGATTATTCCTTTATAAACAAAACTTTTTCATATAATAACCAAGGTCAACAAACATACAGCAATTACGATCAGCCACGCAATTTCAATAGCAAAGGTAATAGACGCTTCAGGAACGACAACCACCAGAACTTTAATAACAGACAAAATTTTAATTATCAGTATCGTCAAAATTATCAGCAACAGGAACCACATTTTGCTAACAATAGACGTTTTTCTCCGCAACAGCATGAAAGCCAACCAGTTAGCATACCTAACCAACAATGTAATGTACAAGGTCAACCAAGCTTTAATGTTTCGCCGCGTGCACGTATAGCGTCGGGCCCAACAAATAGTAATGTACAGTAACAAGGAAACCAGTACGTACAGAAAACACACTATTTCAGCTCCTATCGCAATGCACCGTATAGAAATGACTATCATGTCAGATGTCAAAGTAATGAGCACAATTTTCAGCATACGTTTAATAACAGTCGGTCTTAGCAACAGCAAAATCATCCGCAACAACATATTATCATGAATGAACCAGACGGTAGATATCATCCCGAACGTAATACGTCAGGAAGAAATAACAGAACAGTACAAATAGTTGAAATGCTACAGCATCCTCCTGAAAATAATAGCACGTCTTCCAGTAACGCAAGCAATAATTTTGACACAGAGAATCTTGTTCACGAAAATGTTATTACTTTTGACGACATCCGAGACACTATTTTGCAGGAAAGACCAGTTATTCAAAAAACCATTTCACACCCTGTCATCGAAATAAAGCTTGGATCATCCAAATTTTCAGCAGTAATCGATTCTGGATCTCCTATGTCAGTTATAAATGAGGAAACTTTCAACGAATGTAACAAAGAGAATAGCTATCCTACGTTACCATTAGGCAAAACTAAAGTAAAAGGAGCAGTATCTAGTAAAGGAGTAGATGTAAAATTACAGACACATTTATCATTTTGTATTGCAGGTCATACATTTCACTCAAATTTTTGGATTGTTCCCTTATTGACGACAGACGTTATTTTAGGTTCGAATTTTCTGGTGCAACACGACGCAATTATTGACTTTCAAAACTCCTACTTAATGTTGAAGGATGAAAATGTACAACTGGCTTTAGAATTTCAGCACTCTTTATCTGCAGAAGAACAAACAATTAATCCTACAGAGGTCATTTCCGCATCACGTAACATAGTCTGTCATTCCACATTGTTAACAGATACGTACGTACACAACTATAATACTCCAGACGAAGCCGACTATGACGTTATACAGATGATTTCTGATAAAGTTAAACAGAGCAGTGCAAATACAGACGACGAACGCACGCAACTACGCAAAATTCTTTTACAGCAAGCTCCAGTTTTTGACAACGTTCCTGGTACTATGTCCGGTTTTATGTATGAATTTCAAGTTAAACAGCACGACACATTTAAAGCCAAACATTATCCCATTCCGTATATTCACAGAGAACAAGTTAAAAAAGAATTGCAAGCTATGGTTGACCAAGGAATTATTGAACCGGCAGTTAGTCCGCACATAAACCCGCTCCATATTGTTAAGAAAAAGCATGGTTCACTTCGCCTCGTACTTGATTCGCGTCACATCAATGACATTATTATTAATGAAACAGATCGCCCACAGACACTAGAAGAACTTCTACAGAAATTTCATCGTACTGCTATTTATTCCACATTAGATTTGAAATCGGGATTTTGGCAAATTCAACTCCATCCGGACTGCAGAAAGTACACGGCTTTTCTCTGTTTTGGTGACCGTTATCAATTTTGTAAATTACCGTTCGGTTTAACTATTTCTTCAGCAGCATTTATTCGCAATTTGAATACTATACTTCGGACAGAACTTAAAGACAGAATCACAACGTATGTAGACGACATTCTTATTGCAGAAGATAACTGGTCTGAACACAATCTGATTCTTGAACAACTGTTACGAACTTTTCGTGCACAAGGACTCACAGTTAATCTCAGTAAATCGCACTTTGGCAAAACTTCTATAAAATTTCTTGGACATGTAATTTCAGCAGAAGGCATTGCGCCTGACCCGGAAAAACTTCAAGCTTTACGTGACATTACTGTTCCTACCACGAAGAAACAACTACGCAGCTTTTTGGGTTTAATTAACTTTTTCGTAAATTTATTCATTACTCTGCTTTAGACACCCCTAGACTATGTCAATTGACTGGGATAAGCAAGCACATTCTGAATTTGTGAACCTGAAACAAGCTTTGTTGAATGCACCACTTTTATCACATCCAGATCTTACTAGAAATTTTTCTATTGCCACCGACAGTTCTAACACCGCTCTAGGCGTACCCATTTTCCAGGAAATTGAAGAAGATGGCACTACAGTAATTAAAAACATAGCCTTTGCGAGTCGCATTCTGTCACCTGCTGAACGCAATTATTCTGTTACAGAACTTGAAACATTATGTGTTGTATGGGCATTTACGAGATTTCGGCATTTTCTTTATGGAAGAAAGATACACAGATCATAGAGCTATACAGTTTCTACTTTCCGCTAAATTTACACACGACAGATTAAGTAGGTGGAAACTTTATTTGCAGAAATTTAATTTTACAATTGTTCACATTCCCGGTACACAAAATATTGTAGCAGATGCACTATCCCGTTCTCTCAGAAACAATCAGCAAGACATCGCAACCAACTTCTGCAAAGCAAATTTCAGCGTCATGTAAATTCAACAAGTTGCATTTGCAAATTTCATTTCGTCGTCATTACGAGACATAGCACAAGAGCAGAGTAAAGACAACGTATGGAAAGAAATTAAACACCTTTGGCAAGATAGGAATAATGTTACCATTAGAAACCATTACGCTGTACGCAATAACATTCTGTTTCGCCGCTCTCACCCTGACAGCAACAATTGGTTATTATGTTTTCCTGACGAGCTTGTTAACAAATTAATCTGGTATACTCATTTAAGTTACGCACATTACGGAGCCAGAAAATGTTTTCTTATATTGAGACAGAACTGTTATTTTACCAACATGGAGAAACGTATCTACATCTACATCTACATTTATACTCCGCAAGCCACCCAACGGTGTGTGGCGGAGGGCACTTTACGTGCCACTGTCATTACCTCCCTTTCCTGTTCCAGTCGCGTATGGTTCGCGGGAAGAACGACTGTCTGAAAGCCTCCGTGCGCGCTCTAATCTCTCTAATTTTACATTCGTGATCTCCTCGGGAGGTATAAGTAGGGGGAAGCAATATATTCGATACCTCATCCAGAAACGCACCCTCTCGAAACCTGGCGAGCAAGCTACACCACGATGCAGAGTTTTCGACGAGTTTTAGCGTCATGTAAAATCTGCCAGAAAGGTAAGTCAGATACGACTTTACATATTCCTCCATTATATCCCATTGTACCCGTTAAATTGAGACACATGGCCGCTGTAGACATTTTTGGTCCGATTCCTAGAACTAATAGAGGTTTTTGCTACATCTTTGTCGCTGTTGAACTCACTTCGAAATTTGTTACCTTCACTCCGTTACGCAAAGCTACGGCTAAAACTGTTTCGAAAGCATTTGTAAAACATTTTCTATTTCATGTAGGGCATGTGTTGAAAGTAATTTCCGGCAATGGACCACAGTTTCGATCTGCTATATAGACACGATGTTACGAGCTAGAAACATTTCTCCGATCTATATATCCAGGTACCATGCTTCTTCGAACCCTTGTGAACGATTAATGAAAGAAATTGGTAAACTGTGTACAATA